>NC_135625.1:39528118-39835118 GCF_053574225.1 Canis aureus | reverse complement strand
TATGACAGACATTCCTTGAGATAAATTCCCAGGAAGAGAAGAAATGTCGTACCAAAGGACTTGTGCATTTTATATTTTGATGTATATTCCCAAGTCACTTCCAGGAAGGAAGCTAATTATGAAGATCCTTTGTGAAGAAGCATTTTCCCTGTTTATGTATCAAGAGCCAGAGAAATGGCAAAGGGTTCCACTGGGCTGTCCAGTCACTTCCCACCAGGAGACAAAATGGACCATCACATCGTTGCACATTTTCTTGTGTCTTAGTACAGGTGGAAACCAGGCAAATTCCTGAATAACTATTTTTTTAAATTCCAAGATTCCAAGGGCTTCTCCTTTCAATTTTTTTTTAAGATTTTATTTATTTATTTATTCATTCATTCATTCATTCATGAGAGACACAGAGAGAGAGAGGCAGAGACATAGGCAGAGGGATAAGCAGGCTCCATGCAGGAAGCCCAATGTGGGACTCGATCATGGATCCTGGGATCACGTCCTGAGCCGAAGCCACCCAGGAGTCCCCTCCCCCTTTCAATTTCTAGCAACCTCTTTGCTGATACAGTCCAAAGACTTTGTGGTTCTTTTCACATTTAGACAAAATTCAAAAGCCTGAAAACAATTGGAAGACAGGGTATAATACTCACAGAGAGAGCATGGCGTGCGAGTATCAATGTGAGATTGACCTGGTAGAGCCAACAAGAGCAAAAGGAATAACTCTCCAAGATTCTAAAAGGCCACTTACTTTTTTTGTTTTCTTCTACTCCAAGAAATGCTCGTTTTCTGAACCTGGCATTGAACACTCTACAGAATCTAGCTCCATCGTAAGATGTAAAGCCTTCTATCCCCTAAACAAACCCTTTTTGTCTCTCCTGAAACAGAAGTAGTTGCCTCTCTCACTCAAACATGTTGTGTTTTCCTGCTTTGTGTCTTCATAGTTAATATTATAAAGTTGTCAGGGCTCCTGAGTGGCTCAGTGGGCTGCCTTTGGCTCAGATCATAATCCCAGAGTCCTGCTCAGCCAGTCTTCTTGATGTCTACTTACCCTTCCCCACCTCCCCACCACTCATGCCCCCCACCTGGCAGCTCATGTTCTCTCTCGCTCTCTCTCATTCTAATAACTAAATAAAATATAGTTTTTTTTTTTAAGTTGCCACCATTTCTTAAGCTTCTATTATATGCCAAGCATCCTAAGTGTTTTTGGTGAGATATTTTGGACAATCCTTAAGCAGCAAATTGGTGAGGTAGGTACTATTTCTGACCATCGTACATATGAAAGAACAAAGCTCAGAAAGGTGGGCTGAGCTTTAGGGAGGACTTGGTGGCCCTGGGGCAGAGGCGGAGCAAGAGCATCAGGGACAAATCTAAAGAGAACTGCATTTCAGTCAGTGTCTGTTAAGACTACAATTGCCACTTGGTGATGGTCCAAAATGTCTTCTGGTGACTCAGCAAATTTTTTAAAAAGAAAGGTTAAGTGATTTACCCAAAGCCATATAGCTGTTCAAAGATGAGCCAGGATTGGAAATCATGTCATCCTAATTCCAGTGCTCCTGCTCTCAACCTCTGCCCTGTGTCTGACATCCCCACTCTCTCCAGCCCCCAACATTCTGAATCCATCCAGATACAGCTCCAGTCCCATATCTTCTGGCAGCTTCCCATCTTCAGGCAAGCAGAAGTCATCTTACATCATTCTGAATCCTTATTGTCTGAACTTTGGAGAGCTTATTGTCCTTGCTATAGTTGGCAGCCACTTTTCAATTTCATTCATTCATTCATTCATTCATTCATTCAGCCTGCCTTTCTCCAGCACCTTCCACAGGCCAGGATCTGCCAGATGCCCAATCCCCAGCCCCAGTCCTCAAAGAGGGTACTCCAGTGTTGTGTCTCCAACTAGGCTGTGAACTTATTGGAGGCAGGAACATAATGAACACCTTTCTGGGGTTCCCCCAACCCCCAACCCCTCACTGTCAACCCAGGAGGCCTATAGCAAATATTTCTGGATTAACTGCTAAGTTGCATGGTTGACAGGGAGGGATGCTTTTCTCCCCCAGAATCAGTGCCACTGATTCTTTGCCTGTACCCTGTGACCCGCCTGTTCTGTAAATTCATCTTCCTGCTCTGAGGCATTTCTCTTCCCACCAGGAAGGCAGCCCTGCCAGGAAATTTATCTCTATGTCCTGTCTTCTTAGGAGAGGGACGTGCAGCACAGCAGGTGCCTGGTAACAAGCCCATTAAACCTCCATCTCTGCTCTCAGCACGAGCTCCCAGGCACTCTTCAGTGTTTGTCTTCCCTACCTAGCAGCTGCATGCATGACAAGGGTCCACACCCCAGCACAGGGAAAACAGGATGCTGTACCCGGAGCCCCAGGTCACCCTAACAACAGGGACTATACCTAGTGCCGTGACCCCCTCCCAAGGAACAGAGTTGGGCAAAGGTTCATAGAAAACCAAACCCCAATTCTATGCAGCCATTCCTTTGTCAGATTGCTCCCCTTTCTCCAACACACCCCCCAACACACCCACACCCCCTTACATATAGGTAACCCCCTCCTTCCCGGGTCCCCTGGCATGAAAACTCAGAACACAAGTGTAAGGAAAAACCAAAGAAATGGGTGGTGCCTGGTCCCTGTGGTGCAATTTGGGACTATGAGCAGGACCAGCTCCTCTGCCATCTGTCACCAGGGCCTGAGACTTCTCATTTAGAGTTGTTTTCTGAGATGACCCAAAAATCTCCCTTTGAGAAGCAAATATTGGACAGCCAGGACTGGAGTTTTGGCACTCACGAGGGCACCGCACCTGGTTTAATGCTCTGCTATTGCCATCTTGAGATTCTTCATAATTTTTTAATGAGAGGCCCTGTGTTTTCATCATGTGTTGGGCCCTGCAATGAGGTGGTCCTGGGGATCGTGACGAGCAAGCTTCTTCAGGGACAAGATGCAGGACAGGACAGGCCCTTGATGGGGTAGGGTCGCATGTGGCTCTAAGGGCTGACAGGGTTGTCCCTGAGAAAGGACTAGCTTCACAGGCCTCACTCAGGCTGTGGACCACAAGACACAGCAGCTCAGGGAAAGTTCTGGAGGCCACTGGCCTTTTCCAAGTCACCAAGGCTGGAGCACCGAGCTGAGTTTCTGAGTCTCATTATGTCCCTGGGAGGACGTCAGAGAGTGTCCCTCCCCAGCAGTGCTGGGTGGGCACAGGGAGTGCCCTAGAAGATCAGGCCTGAGTTAACATGATTCTGTCCATCCAGCAGGCCTGGGCTAGGCCCCCAGCTGCAGATCCTGTACACTCACCTGAGCCCTAATAAAACCAACACTAAGGAAACCGCTGCTGTTGGCTGGGTGCCTACAGCCACAGCAAACTCGGACTGGGACCCCAGTTTCCCAGCCCACCCCAGAGGGAACCCACATAAGGCTCCGTGTGATCCAGGGAAATGACTGCCAACCTCATTCCCAGCAGAAGCCTTGTTCTCCTCTGGGAACACCAGCCCTTTATTAAAGCAGGGAGTCTGGCGTGGAGTGAGAGCCAGGGCTTCTTAAAGGTAAGAGCCAGGTCTTAGACTGCTTTGCATCCCAATGTTAAGCTCGGGGCCCCTCCCAAAGTAAACCCTAAAAGGCAGGAGGGAGTGGGGGAGGAAGGAGAGAGACCCTCTTCTCTTTTCATCTCCTCCAAACAATCGGTCAGATTCCACCAATAAATATTATTTCATTTCTAAAGAGCTCTAATAAAATCCAAAGATCCCTGGAAATGGTAATTCTGTGAGCTTTCTTCTGGGGAGATCAAGGGTGGTGCTTGGGGCCTGGTGAAGGCAGAAGGAAGGAGGAGGAGGGAGGCAGCAACGTAGCCACAGTGGGGAGAGCCCCGTGGGGTCGCTGAAGCCGCGTCCTGTGGCTGCGGAGCAGATGGAGCTGCTGCAGGTGCGGCTTGCCCCGCTCTGCTTGTCTGCAACACCTTTCCGGGCCCTGAATCACCCCTCCCTGCCCGTGCAAAGAGCAGGGCCCCCGCTGAAGGAGCGGAGAAACCCAAATTCACAGTGGGTGGGCGGGGATAAAGGACAGTACTGGTGCAGAATGCCAGAGCCCAGCCCTGCAGCCTCTCCTCCCAGCACCCAGCCAGGCGGCTGTGCTGTCCTCCTACTGCAGAAGGGGGTGGGGGAGGGGGCACCTGCAGGGAGGGAGGGGCTCTCCAACTCTCACTGGAAATCCCAACCCATTGCATAGAATGAGACCTCATTAAGAGGACCTGCTGGAAAGAGGATTAAGCATCTCAGTGAGTTCCCATCATGTGGTTGTTATTCTCAGTGGTGTTCATCATAATTCAGAACTTGTAGTTCGGAACCAGTGCCCTCTTGCAGGCTGCAGCTGCCCTGGGATCAGCTGATCAGTGTCAGGCTGCCCCCCTACCCAACCCCCCACCCCGACCTATCTTCCCGCTTGGAGAATCTTGGAGCTTATAGATTCCAGTGCTCAGGACTCAGGACCTGCCTAAAGGAGCGATGGAGGGATGTCTGGGTGGCTCAGAGGCTGAGCATCTGCCTTTGGCTCAGGTCATGATCCTGGAGCCCCAGGATTGAGTCCCACATCAGGCTCCCTGCATGGAAACTGCTTCTCCCTCTGCCTGTGTCTCTGCCCCCTCTCTCTCTCTCTGTGTCTCTCATGAATAAATGAATAAAATATTAAAAAAAAAATAAAGGAGGGATGGAGACTCCCCTCCCCCAGAAGGTGGGATCAGGTACTGGTGGTTCTGGAAGACCTCAAGAGGGAGGTGGCCAGAGCCAGGCCTGGTAAAATGAGGGCAGGGGCACTTGAATGAGGTGGGGGGGCAAAGCAGCAAAAGCAACCAGAGACTCTCTTACCCACCTCAAATATGTAACTCTCTGCTCCCCTGCCTGGTATTCCCCAGTAGCCTACAAGTTTCTCTGTATCTGCCTCAAAAGCAGCAAAAAGGACTTTCCTGGGACTTCTGGAGATCAAAGTGGTCTTAATTGCCCCTAGAATTCCCCCCTAGACCTGGGGGTGAGGCTAACGCATCTCCATTCCTCTTCACACCTGCTGCCACCTGTCAGATGGCTGACCTCCAGGGTCCTCCACCCTCTTCCTCCTATTCCAGCCTGGAATAGTCTCCAGTGATGACCTAAGCATGGGGGACAAATCAACCTCAGGGTGCCCCTCAGGAGGAGAGGCCACTGGAGAAGCTTATCTCAGAGCTGAATGGGACTGTTGTCCTCACAAATGAGGACAGCGCTGCTGTCGCTGCAGGCAAGGGGCTCCTTGGGCAAAGTTCCAAGGCCCAAGTCCCTAGCCCACTCACTCATTCACTGGTTCCTTTCTTGACTTTCTGGACATCTACTGAGCCCTTACTAAAGGCCAAGTGCTTGCTGGCCTTTAGACACATCCATCTTCACTTTGCTCATGGCCAGAGGTGGGAGATAAAGAGCAGGCATTGGGACATAAGTAATCTGTTGTGTGTGAGGCACTGTAGAAAGGGCTGGGAGTCCATGTCCTAGACCTCAAGGAGCTTACAGCCCCAAAGCTGGCCAGCGTGACCAGGCTGGAAGAGGGGTCCCATGGAAGTTTCCTGGACACGGAAGCGAACAGGCAGAGGGACCTAAGCCTGAAGATCAGGAAAGGAGAGTGGGGAGGGTGAGAGCTAGACAGAGGAAGAGCCAGGGACAAAGGGCCAGGAGACCCAGAACCTTCCAGAAGATAGAAACATCTAGAACAGTGATGGTTCTGGAAGCTGGACCTTAGGTGGGAAAGGAGAAGACAGAGCACAGACATGGTTGGGCTTACATTTTAGACAGTGGCCAGAGTTGGAGGACCCTGCCTGGGTCTAGAGAGAGGTGATGGACAGCTGGGGTACAGCCATGGAGGTGAGGATAGGATGGATGGGCCAGGCTGGTTGGACCTCAGGAGGGAGAATGGACAGGACGCTGTGACTGAGCAGATGTGAGGGTATGCGAGAAGGGAGATGATCCCTAGCTTCTGGCTTGGGCAGCAGGGAGATAGTTGAGCTGTTAACAAAGGTAAGAAAGGCAGATGAGGAACAGGATTGTGGGGAATGATGAAAAGCTCTGTGGTGAACCTGTTGAGTTTGAAATATTTGTGGGACAAGTAAGAAATTCTGGAACCTGTTAGATAGTCCTGCCAGGACTTCAGGTGTGAGAGGTTCGGAAGACAAGGGCAAAGGCAGTCATACCTGTAACTGAGGTCATCCAGTTTATAAAGGATAACAAGGATAAAATCCCCAGGAACAACATCATATAATAGGAAAAGGAAGAGAAGCCTAATTAAAATCAGGGGGAAAAGATGAATGTGTTATGACTTTTCTGAAGGCAACCAAAAAAGCCAATTCAAACTGGCCTAATAATAAAAGCAATTTAAAGGTACACATCGTGGCACCTGGGTGACCCAGTTGGTTGAGCATCAGACTCTTCGTTTCCACTCACGTTGTAATCTCAGGGCCATGAGATCAAGCCTTGTGTCAGGCTCCACACTCAGCATGGAGTCTGCTTGGGATTCTCTCTCCCTCTCCTTCTGTCCCTCCTGCTTGTGCTCACTCTCTCTCATCTAAAATAAATAAGTAAAAAAAATAAAAAATAAAAAATAAATAAATAAATAAATAAATAAATAAAAATAAATAAATAAATAAGTAAATCTTAAAAAAGAAAATGTACATGTATAGTGGCTTCAAGTTCCATTGTATTCAGCTGCTCAACAGACTTCAAGGATCCAGCGTCTTTCAGCCTGTGGGCTCTACTGCAAAATTAGCTCTCTTCCAATGCATGCTACCCAGACTCCTAGGTTTCATACTGTCCCTTCCAAGTCCAGGGCAAAGAGACCAACACACTCGAAGATCTCCCAAAAGAGCAAGGAAACTTCTTACCCAGAAACAACCAACAAAATTTTCCCAAGTTCATTGATTATTGACTTGAATTTGGTCACATCCCCACTCCTGAACCAATTTCTGTGGCTCTGACCAGCTTATGCCAAAATCATTTTCCCCAGACTCAGAGCACAGGACAGACCTGATTTTCCACAAAACACCTAGACAGAAGAGTAGATTCCTTAAATAAAAAACTGAGTTGGGGCTCCTGGCTGGCTCAGTCAGTAGAGCATGTGATTCTTGATATCAGGGTTGTAAGTTCAAGCCCCACAATGGGTATAGAGATTACTTAAAAAAAATTTTTTTAGGGACACCTGGGTGGCTCAGGGTTAAGTGCCTGCCTTCTGCTCAAGGCATGATCCTGGAGTCCCCAGATGGGGTCCCACATCGGGCTCCCTGCATGGAGCCTGCTTCTCCCTCTGCCTGTGTCTCTGCCTCTCTCTCTCTCTCTCTCTGTGTGTGTGTGTGTGTGTGTGTGTGTCTCATAGATAAATAAATAAAATCTTTTTAAAAAATAAATTAAATTTAAAAAAATATTTAAAAAAACAGGGTAATTACCGTATTACCAAAACGAGAAAGAATAGATGTTAGGGGGGCAATCACAATGGCAAGCATTACAGATGAGAGTTTCCAAGAAGGAAGAAGTGGCCAACAGCAGCAAAAAAATAAAATAACCCAGAGAGATCAAGGGACACCTAAACCAAATGGGTGTGTTTTGTATAAGGTGGGATGGTGGTGGCTAAGGGGCTGGGGGTCCATCTGGAGATCCTGAAAATTGTAGTCCCGTAAGGGAGGCAAACCATGCACAGGTGTTGGAGAGTATGTGTATGCACAAACGTGCGTGCATGTACATAGGCCATCACACGTTCACACAGCACACACGCTGGGAAGCAGGGGTCTGCCTGGTAGAGGGAGGGTCTCAGAAAGAGATCCAGAGGCAAGGCTCCAACGGGAAAAAGCAGGAAGCCAGTGAGTGGAGTGGAGGGGGCAAGAGATGGAGAGGTGTAGCTGAGGCCAAATCCTGGCAGAAAGGCGGCACTGAGCCACTTGGACATCATCATGAGGACCGTGGGAAGAACCCTTGGAGGCCTCCAAGCCCGGGTTTGCTGGGCCACACTGAAGTGTAGAAAACACACTCTGGCCTTGGCCTGGGATGGAGTGAAGGAGCAAGAGAGCAGTCTGCCAGAGCTGGGGCAAGGCTTTGCAGACATCAGGGGTGGGGGGGCCCCCCAGGCCAAGGGTGTGGTGGCAGGGGTGCAGAGATAAAAGGTGAGCAACACTCAAGAGGACAAGAGAGCAGCAGGACTGGGATGGATGGAGGTGGAGGGTGAGGAGGGGGGCATCCTGGATGCAAGGGCAGAGCTGGACAGCCCCGGCCACCACCTAGCACGAGGGCCCTGCCAGAACTCCCCTCCCCTGCCCTGCCCTGCCCATCCATCCTTTGCTGAGATGCCCATGATGTCAGCACGCACCGCCACCATCAGCATGACTGACTCTTTTTGGCCGAAAGGACATTGAACGTGCACATGTGGGAAATGCTTCAGGCTCCAGCTGGCCCTGCAGGTGTGGTGGGGAGGGCGGGAGGGTGAGAGCCAAGAGGAAGAGACGAAAGAAAAGAGATGTTCCCAATGCGATGGAGATTTTATATATATAAATGCAAGTGCAAGAGAATTTTGCCCCAAGGAGTAGCTGGTGCAGAACAGGATCCTGAGTCTTCATTCAGATGCAACTCCCTGCGTGGCTGGTCATTTTTCTTCTTGAAGGTGCGCTAGCAGTCCCTGCTCCAAGAGCTTGAACCCTACATTCTATTTCTTGCCGACCTTGGCTGTCGTCAAATGAGAGATGCTAAAATCACCTGCACCAGAGACCAGACCACGCTGCACTCTTGGCCTCACTTCCTTGGCCCTGGCCTCAGTTGAAGGCAGGGGGAGGACAGGGCCGTGGGACGGAGAACACACAGGAGGAATGGACAGCCCTTCCCAACAGCCCCTGGAAGGAGAGACAGGAAGGGGAGCCCTGGCAAAACACCCAATCCTCTGCCTCTGCTTTCCTGCTCAGCATCCTCAGGCCTGAGGTTCCCAGCCTCTCCGGACCGGAGGGGAAGAGGGAGAGTTAAGGAAGGAGCTCCAGATGGACCATGCTTCTGAGAGCATGGCCAAAACACAGGCCACCAAACTGGAAAACACAAGCCCCTGGCTGACCACAGCCACACCTGCCTCTGCCTACAGAGGATTGGTGACAACATTTGTCTCTCTGAGGTACTGTCCACGTTCAAGAGACAAAGAGTGGGGAGTTGGAGTTAGCCAGAGAATTGCAATGTCCAATGTTCTGGACTTCCTTCCGCCTCAAAGTAGCACTAGAGTCTGGAAAGAGTCAAACTAAAGATCTTGGTCACTATTTTCAGAAAATGCTCTAAGAAATCTCTTCTTCAATCTAAAAACCTCTCCACCCAATCACCAGGAAGGCCATGAGGTCAAAAGGGACCTTTTTGCTCATACCCCGCCCCTTCTTCCCCCTCACTGAGTACCAAGAATAATTTCCTGCTGGGGGGTGAGGATGAGTAAAAAAAGATTTAATTACAGTTTCCGTTTCTGACCTCGCTCCGCCACCCCCGAGGGCCACCAAGTTGCCCTGCCTGGCTGTGGTGTCAGTGAAAGGGCCCTGCGTGGCTGATACTACCACAGGCCAAGGTCCCACCTCAAGAGGCTTGGGGCTGGAGGGGGGGGCATCTGTACTGCGAGGCTTCCTCTTCCCCATAGCAACTCCCAGGCAATCTCTGGCAATACCAGAAAATTCAGTTTGAGGGTACCTTCTTAAGAATTCTAAGGCCAGGGATGCCTGGGTGACTCAGTGGTTGAGCATCTGCCTTTGGCTCAGGTCGCAATTCCGGGGTCCTGGGATGGAGTCCCACATCGAGGTCCCCGCAGGGAGCCTGCTTCTCCCTCTGCCTGTGTCTCTGCCTTTCTCTGTGTGTTTCTCATGAATAAATAAATAAAATATTTAAAAAAAAAAAAAAAAGAATTCTAAGGCCCAATAGAAGAGGATTGTAAGTCTTTGGAAGAAAGGGTAATTTCAACCCCTGAAATCTCCAGACCAGCCTTATCCCCTCCTCCAAATTCCAAATCTCACCCTCTATCCCCACCCGCACCTGGTTCTTAATGCTCTGTGGCTGGCTATCCCCAGGATCGCTTCATGCTGAGTGCTGTCACTATACAGTTTTCATCAGCGTCAGATGGGCCTGCCCTTCACAGTTGATAAGCCTGGGGCACACAGCCTCTCTGGGCTCACCACCATTCTGACCCACCCACCCTCACTGCCATCTTCCAGAGGAAGATTTTTAAAAATCTAGTATTCAGGCACCTGGGTGGCTCAGTGGGTTAAGCATCTGCCTTTGGTTCAGGTCATGATCCTGGGGTCTGGGATTGAGCCCCCCATCTGGCTCCCTGCTCAGGGGGGAGCCTGCTTCTCCCTCTCCCTCCCCATCCCCCTGCTTGTGCTCTCTCTGGCTCACTCTCTCTCTCAAGTAAATAATAAAAATAAAATAAGTCCTGTATTCACCAAACAAACCTTCTGCAAGCCCATCTCTGCCCTCAGCCAGCCCTCACTTAATCTCTGATAAGTAGATGAGGAGGGCCCTTCTCCCCACAAAGCCCCCTAAACTCCTCAGAGACGTCTTTTAATCTGGCCATCAGATGTTTCTAAAACCAGTGCTGAGCCAGGAGGGTCATCTATGGAGCTACATGGAAACTATTTTTCTGATTTGGGACCTCACCTACCGAGATTCCGTTAGCTGTCTTTGTTGTCCAAGAATTTGAGTTAGGAATCCCCCCAGGATGTAGGAGGGGTGATTAAAATGAAGAAGAGAATAAAAAGCTTTCAGACATGGTCCATCCATGCCAAGAACAGCTTGGGAGGCTTACAAGTGCTCACAGGACCATCAAAGGGAAGCCGGCGCCGATAACTCTGTTTGTTGACTCTGCGAAATACTTCATCTTGGGGTTATTGCCATTGAAAACATCTCCTCTATCTGGAATCTTTTCTGCACCAAGTGTACAATTGCTTCATTCATGTCTTCGAAGGGATCTGTCACCAAATCCATAAGCTGCCTCCTCCGCCAGCAGGCGGGGCAGGATACCAACTTGCCCAGCCTCCGCCCGCTTCGATGAGCCAAGGATGCGGTTCCTGTGCTAATAAAGCCCCAGATGGTCTCCTCCCCTGTGGGCAGCACCGTCCTCCCTCCCCCCAGCCTTATCCCAGCCCACCCTCACCCTCATGAAGAACCAAAGGAAGGAGACAGAGATGGACGCAGAAACTTCCATCTCAATCAATGTTCAGGGAGATTCACATAAACATAAAATGCGCTCCTGTGCCCGAGACAGGAAAACCAGCCTTATGATGTGTGCCTTCTATGCACCAGACAAATATTATGTCACACGTTCGATCTTTACAAAAACCCAGCAAGGCTGGTCTTTTATGGAAGAGAAAACAACCCAAGATCACAGTAGAAAGAGCAAGACATGAAAGCAAGTCCCTCAGCTGGTGGCCAGATGTGGGCAAAGCACCAGGAACTTTGTATCACCTTTGTATCACCTGTCTCTGTCTTAGGAGTAGGAAGGGCACCTTCCCAAGCCACCTCCCAGGCCTGTGAAGGAAGCCAAATGCATCTGAGAGTCTAAATGCTTTGTAATCTGGAAATCAACACCCAAACATTAATGGGCTGTGACTTCCTCAAGGGCTCAAGGGCAGGGAGACCTTCTACTTTACCTCTGAGGTCCCAGCACCTAGATCAGGCCAAATGTAACCTGTGCTCTCTCAACGTTGGAGTAGAATAAAGCTGTACCCATACCATGTTCCCTGGAGAGCCGGGGGGCGGGGGGTTCCCTCTTGTCTGTGGGGTTGGGAGGAGTGGCAGGGAAGCCAGCACCATGTGGAAGACCACCCTGGCCAGAGAACCAGTACCCAGTTCTGGGAATGGGAAGGAGACAAGGAGATGCCCTCTTCCTCAACCAAAGCTAATCAGTTAGATCAGCCAAATCCATCGAAGTCTTGTAGGAAGACCCTCTCGCAAGATATGAGTTGAGTGAATGCCCACAGCACTCCTCACTTTACAGGCAGCACTGAGCCCACGTGTGTTGGGAGTAGGGCAGGCAGGGGGTGATGCCTGTCTGGTGTCGGCCTTGAAGAAACCCCGAGGCTCCTGACAGAAGCCCAGACCCTGACACCTGGGTTTGACTAATCTAAGAATAAAAAGGAGCAGGTGTTCTGAGCAGGTTTTGGTTGGGGGTGGGGTTTAGAGAGAAAACAGGGAAGAAAGTTCTAGATCTGGAGTCCCTCAGGAAATCCCCACAGACCCACATCAGCCTTATAGGGAGGGAATCTCCTGGCCCAGGCGCAAACACAGCTGTCACCTCCCAGGGAAGCCTCCTCCGGCCCTAGCTGGGGACAGAGAGCTTTGAATCCCCAGAGCTCTTATCCAGAGCAGGTTTTGTGGCCCTAACTACATTCTGCTTTTTGTTGCAAGCACTTCTGTTCCTGTCTCATCTTCCTTAAGGCATTAAGAGTGGGGCATTATTGTTGTTGTTGTTATTATTATTATTATTATTCTGTGTCCTCAGTAGCTACCACAGTGCTCAGTGCTTGGCAGAGAAATGAAGTCAGGTCCAAGCAAGGAAGAGGTAGAGGGGACAGAGGAAGGGCCTGCTGAGCCAACTGCCTCCTGCCTGGCCCACCCATGACAACCCCGAGACCCATCACGGTCCACTGGGGTACCGGACGCACTTGGGAGCTGGAGGTGGACAGTGTTTGGGGCAAGGCGGAGGCTCCCTCCCATCGAGGTCGGAGGTCCGAGGTCCGGCCTCCCCTGGCCCTCCCCGCCCAGGCAGGAAGCACTCCTGCCGGCACCGCATCTGCACAGCCATAATTGAGCCTCCCTCTCCAGAGTGATTTGTGTGTCAAAAATACGCCAGGGCTGTAAATCAGGTGGTAGGAAGCTCTGTCTCCCGTTTTCCTGCTCAACCAGGGGAGACGGAATATACCACCACAGGCTCCCAAATCTGGAAAACCGCCTCTGATTTAAGAGGAGATTTTTAACAGGCATTACCGTGGGCCAGTGCCCGGGGAGCAGAGCTCCCGACTCTCCCTCCTGCCCAGCTGGGGGCTCTGCTGGTGGAAGGCTCTGCTGAAAGCCAGGGGCCTACCAGGTCCTGGTCCTAGCCGCTACTTAGGGCTCTTCCTGGGAGGCTCCAGAGGGGGGGCTTTCTACTGCCGGGTTTGATTGAGCCCTGGCCTGCCGTGTGGCTGCCTTGACCACTCCGGTGGAGAGCAGGAGGGCGGGAGCCCGCACAGAGGCCTCCATCCCACGGGGCTTCTCTGGCCTGGAGGTGTGTGTGTGGAGGGGGGGCAGCTTTTGTTTACTTTCATGGTGCCCCCTCACTATTCCCTGAGCCGGGGTCTGCCTCCAGGTGCCCCGGGTGGGGAGCAGGCCTCTGTTTAGGTAGGAGGAAGGGGATCAGGACCCCAGTCGCAGAGAGCAGGACAGAAGCCAGCGAGCGAGCGAGTCGCCTCCCTGGGCTCTGTCCCTCTCTTTCTCAGGATGTCTGAGAGATGCCCAGTGTGGGTGAGTGCTCCCTCCCTCCTTCCCTGCCTCTGCTTCTCCTCCGCCTCCCTGAAACCAAACCACCATGCCCCCTACCAGCCCCACCAGCCCTGAGTAGCTGATGCCCTGGGTTCTGTTTTCATTCCAGGCTGTGGATCCGGTCGTGGGAAGCAGGTAGGAAACCATGATTCTGGGGGTTAAATGAAGAATTATATTTAGTGCTCACAGAAAGCCAAATATTGGGTTAGCAGCCAGGAATGGAGAGGGAAAAAACCCAAAGCAAACAGCAGAGGAAAGAAATTCCTACCAAACAAGGTCCCTATTCATTCTTGCAATCCCAGGTGCAGGGGCCTACAGGGGTAAGACCCACTGAATATAAGCAGCCCGTCCTGTGTTCGTGGCTGCAGCGAATTGCGAGGACCCCAGACTTTGAAGAGATCTCAAACTCAGATCCTACACTGCCCGTCCCCATGGGACCAAGGAGCTCTCAGCCCTCCCCACAAAGGCTGTCAACATCTCTCCCGGCAAGAGCAAAGCCACCACAGAGCTCACTCTGTTGGCCCTAAAGCACTCTGGGAGCCAATAGTAGAGTGGGGAGGAGGGCAAAGTGAAATGTTCCTGGTTTGACCTTGAACAAATGATTTAACCTTCCTGAGCCTCGTGTATGCAGTGCAGGGGTTGGATTATGACTTCACAGTTCCTAACATCCTATGATTCTGTTTCTGTCAAAAATAAATGATGAGAATAAGAATGCGAGCAAGACATGACAGCCCGATCCATCTGTTTCTATAAGAGCTCAGCGTGGGGCCTGGAGAGATAAAGGATGTGTTCCAGCTTATTCCCCACTCAGCCTTCTGGGCCGTAGCCCTCCACAGGGGAAACTTCCAGAGTCTCAGCTGACTCTGGGAGCTCCAGACTCCAGTGACGTGCTTCTGGAACAGGCTCAGACTGCTAGAAAGTCAGATAACAGTCTGGGCAGGGGGAGGACAGCCACACCCAGCCTGGCTAACGAAAAGGGAAAGCTGGAGAGGACTGGGAGTTCAGGGAGAGGCTGAGGGTAGGGAGAGACAGAGAAGGGGTAGGAGGGGGCGGCATTGTAGACCTCCCAAATGTCCTCTGCAGGGTCACGGAGGAGGCAAAAGTTGCCCTCCCAACTCCAAGACTCTTTTGTATCCAGCCACTGAATTATCCAATTATCCACCCCTCCTGAGGATCTCTCTGTGGGGGAGATCTACAGTGGGAGGCTGGATTCCAGGTAATAAAGAGGCTTTAAGAGCAAACGTTTCTAGTCAGAGGGTAAAGGACTAAATTCTGACTAACCAGAAGAAAGGAAAGACCGAAATTCCTTGCCCCTGGGTCTGTCTTTCTCTGTGTCTGTATTTATTTTTCATACACTTGACTGTCTTTGCTTCCCACCTCCTAGTTTTCTCAAAGGGGCCCAAGCTTTGGTAGGATCTAGGCATCCACACACCCTCCGAGCAGGAAACACTAACCTGTGGACTGGCATTCCCCAATCCCCAAAGAATGCCTGCTCTAAAGAGCAAACCCCCCCCCTCCCCCGGCCCCCCGCCCCCCTCCCCCAGGGCAGCACCATCTACTACTCATCCTTCTCTCCCCAGGCTCCAGCCTTTACCAGCAGGGACTCCAATACATTTATCTGTCAAGTGAACCATGGGCCAAAACCTTGGGATGGGACAAGCAGAGCCAGCCATCAACAAAATTGTGAAATGTTTCATTTTTTAAAATTTTATTTATTTAACAGATCAAGAGAGAGCATAAGCAGGGGGAGCGGCAGGCAGAGGGAGAGGGAGAAACAGACTTGCTGCTGAGCACAGAGCAGGCTACAGGGCTCCATCCCAGGACCCTGGGGTCATGACCTGAGCTGAAAGCAGATGCTTCACTAACTGAGCCACCCAGGCACCCCCAAAATTGTGAAATAAGGTGAATTTCTACAAACTTCTCCTTCCCTTGCATTCCATGAGCTCAACAAACTGCAAGACCTTCTGCCAATTCTCCAGAAACCGAAAGTCGTCTTTGACATCCATCCAATTGACCGTCTCCTATTTATCTACCAAATGTGTCTCTACAATCTCACCACCTTTGCCACCACTGCCTTCATGGGCTCTTGGGCATGTCTCACCCACATTACTGGAATTCCCTCTCACCTGGTAACCCTGGCTTTGTGTGGCTCTTCTTCATCCCATCTTCTCTAGTGTAGCCAGAGACGTATTTCTACACTGCATATGTATAAAATCACTTCACTTGCCTACATGTTGTTTTCCATCATCCATCCACTATTTAGATCACAAAGTCTGAGTTTTTGAGTGAACAGGCAAAGCTCTCCATCTGCTCAACCCAGTCTGTCTACTACCATTTCCCTGGTCCCCAGCCAGTACTGAGTCCCCTCAACAGGTCCTGTTGAACTTCAAATCAAAATGGAATGGTGAAATTGGCACAGCCACAGTGGAAAATGGTACAGGGTTCCCTTAAAAAATTCGAAATAGAGCTACCATACAATCAATCCCACAGCTCTACATCTGGGTACTTATCTGAAGGAAATGAAAGCGCTAACTGGAAAAGACATGCACCCCCATGATCATTATTCACAGTAGCCAAGACATGGAAGCAACTAAGTTTCATCAAAGAAGTCGTGCTACGTATTCAATGGAATATATTCAGCTATAACAAAGAAGGAATTCCTGCCATTTGTGACAACACGGACGGACCATGAGGGCAGTATGCTAAGTGAAGTAAATCACACAGAGAAATGCAAGTGCTATATGATCTCACTTACACGCAGATTCTGAAAAAAACCAAACTCATAGACGACAGACTGGCGGCTGCCAGAGGCAGGGGTGAAAGAAATGAGTGAAGGAAGTCCAAAGGTGCAGAATGCTGGTTATAAGACAAATAAGTCCTGGAGGTGTAATGTATGGCATGATGACTATAGTTCACAATACCGTGTTGTGTATGTGAAAGTTGCTAAGGGAATAAATCCTAAAAGTTCTCATCACAAGAAAAAAATATTTGTAACTACACATGGTGATGAATGTTAAGTAAACTTATCATGATCATTTCACAATATGTACTAATATTGAATCATTATGTTGCATGCCTGAAACTAATGTAATGTTAGTCAATTATATCTCGATTTTTTAAAAAATGGAGTGGTGAGTTCTCTGTTCCAGCCACAAAGCCATGATGAATAAAACATTTTTTAAAATAACCCAACACACATACACACAAAAATAACCCAACACACACAAAACTTGACTCAAACACAAGACAACTATTGCTGTGAAGCAGCACAAGGACAGAAGTCACTGGTGCTATGACAAGGGGCATTGCTGGGCTCTGGGTCCCAGTGGTAGCCACAAGCTAGTCTCCTCTGAGGTCCTGGAGACTAAAAGTTCTCTTTCATTCTTGTGAAACTCAGATGTGCGGTCACCTTTCTTCGAAAGGGTAGTGACTGGCAAGAGCACCAGAGGACTTCTGGAGGCTGGTAACATTCTCTTTCTTGATCTGGGTCCTTGTGATACAGGGACCTTCACTTGTGAAAATATATCCAGCTGCTCACTTGCGATTAGAGTGCCTTTCTGTACGTACATTACACTTCAATTAAAAAGTTTAAAAAAATGTTTTCCTGGGAGGCACCTGGGGAGCTCAGTCGTTTGAGCATCTGACTCTTGCTTTCTGCTCAGATCTTGATCTCAGGGTTGTGAGTTCAAGCCCCCCTGCACTGTGCTCCACATTGGGCAGGGGAGGAAAAAGATTTTTTAAATGTTTTCCTGGCACACAGGGAACCAGAGCAAGATTCATGGCTTGAAATCAAGGGCCTGATTGTGGCTTTTCTGTGTATGAAAAAAAGGCTGAATAAAGTGTGGAGCTGACGGTCAGCTAATGGGGCTTCTGTTTCCAGATGCTCTGGACCAGGGTAGGGTGAAGTATGAGGGTTGGAACAGAGAACAATCTTGCCATGAGGAACCAAACCAAACTGCCCACTAGCTCTGCATCTTCATTGGCATTGTTCTAGCACAGGGGCAGGAGCCATGAAAACAACATGTAAGATTTTGCCCTGAAAGTGGGGCTTAGGAGATTTGGTGGAGGCAACTACAAAACTATAAACTGCACACTCAGGATGAAGAGGGGGAAAAAAGACAAAAAACAAATCAAGAAGGGGGAAAGCTGGCATTCAAAATGGATCTGCAAATCAAAATTCCAAAACATATTTTTAAAAATGGAGATGGTAAATCAGTAAGTAACATGAATCAATTTCACTTGATATTCATTTATAGAGTAATATGGAAAGAGCTGTCAAGTGTTTTTACATTGCTCAAAGAAATCATGAAGGCATAATGTCTATTAAAAATAAGAAGTATTAGATGAAAACAGGTAGAAATGAAACAAGAACAAGTGGGTGTAGAAAAGAACCAATCTGGGGTGCCTGGGGTGGCTCATTCAGTTGAATGACCAACTCTTGATTTTGGTCAGGTCAGATCTCAGGGTCATGAGATCGAGCCCCACAAGGGCTAAGTCTGCTTGAGATGCCCTCCCTCTGCCTCTCTATCCGGCCCCTCTCTAAATTAAATAAATCTAAAAAGGAAGGAAGGAAGGAAGGAAGGAAGGAAGGAAGGAAGGAAGGAAGGAAGGAAGGAAAGAAAGAAAGAAAGAAAGAAAGAAAGAAAGAAAGAAAGAAAGAAAGAAAGAAAGAAAGGGAGAGAGAGAGAGAGAAAGAAAGAAAGAAAGAGAAAGAAAGAAAGGAAGAGAAAGAGAAAGTAAAAGAACCAATTGGGGGAGTGGGGAAACAACCAATTAGAAATCTTAGATAGAAAAACAATAGTCATTGTATTTTTTCAAAGCCTCAATATTCAGGTTAACTCAAGACTGAGTAGTATGGTCAGAGGGAAAAAATGTTGAATTGGAGGATCAAAAAGAAAATCATCCAAAAATGCAGTATAAAGAGGCAAAGAGGGAAAAGTAATGAAAGACAAGTCAAGACATGAAGTATACTATAAGACTCTATCGAAGGGAGATCTACAAGAAATAGAATGGGAAAAAATGGTCATAAGGTTGTTTTTTTCAAGTAGGCTCCACTCCCAGCATTGAGCCAGCATGGGGCTTGAACTGACCATCCTAAGATCAAGACCTGAGCTGAGATCAACAGTCAGATGCTTAACTGACTGAGCCAGCCCCAGGGCTATTTTTGTTTGTTTGTTTTCTTTTCCTTTCTTTTTTTGTAAAAGATATGTATGTATGTATGTATGTATGTATGTATGTATTTGAGAGGGAGAGCACACACGAGTGGGGTGCGGGGCAGAGGGAGAGGGACAAGCATAGCCCACCCCCCCAACCCCACCCCCTACCCCACGCCCGCTGAGCAGGGAGCCTGACAGTGTCTCTGTCCCAGAATCCCAGGATCATGACCTGAGTGGAAGGCAGATGCTTAACCGACTGAGCCACCCAGGTATCCCAGGGCTATTATTGTTCATTTCTATCAGTATTCTTACTACCCTCTTCTAAACTCTTCTTGTACCAAACAAAGATTCAGAAGGCAGATTCAAGCCTGAAGTCATTTTCTTCCTCCAGCTAAGGCAGCAGGTGCCTGGGCTTGGTCAGACATAGTTTATGCAGAGTCTGGCTGGATGGACTCCATTCCCCTGCAATCATCACACTTGTCCCAGGGCTGCAGGACGAGAGTGATGTCAGCAGAGAGTTCTGTAGTTCCCTGACATCTGGATGGCAACAGCAATTTCTTTACTGTCGGGGCCACAGCTATGGTGGTGACTCCAAAAGCTAGGCACACTCTCTGATTTTCCCACCAGAGCTTTCATCTGCACCCAATTCCCTACAGGAACACTTTTTACCTGTAGCACCCAGAGTGGTTTCCGTGTTTCTGACTGATAAAGGTCTATTGGCTATGTTTGGACATACACTACTTTTTCCCATAAAGTAGACCAAAAAGAATTAAAAAGTTATAAAATAGTAGAGAAAAATTGGAGAACTAGACAACAAGTCCAGAAAGTCCAACATTCAAATAATAGGAGTTCTAGAAACAGAACTCTGGGGAAACTGAAGGAAAGAAATCATTCTAGCAATGATTCTTGGAGCTGAAGAGTACAAGTTTGCAAACTGAAATAGACCACCTACTGCACCACACAGGGGATAAAAACAGACCCATAGCAAGGCACATCATAATAAAAATTTAAAACATTAGGTATAAAGAAAAACTCAGACAGGGGCACCTGGGTGGTTCAGTTGGTAAAGTGTCCAACTCTTGGTTTCTACTCAGGTCATGTTCTTGAGGTCCTGGGCTTGAGCCCTGCAGCAGGCTCCACGCTCAGCATGAAGTCTCCTCCCCATCCCTGCCTCTCCTCCTGTTCATGTGCTCTCTCTCTCTCTCTCTCTCTAAAATAAATAAATAGGGGATCCCTGGGTGGCACAGCGGTTTAGCGCCTGCCTTTGGCCCAGGGCGTGATCCTGGAGACCCGGGATCGAATCCCACGTCGGGCTCCCTGCATGGAGGCTGCTTCTCCCTCTGCCTATGTCTCTGCCTCTCTCTCTCTCTCTCTCTGTGACTATCATAAATAAAAAAATTAAAAAATTAAAAAAAATTAAAATAAATAAATAAAATCTTCAACCAACCAACCAACAAACAAACCTTCCACAAGCTTCCAGAGAGAGAGAGAATAAAACTAGTCACACACACAGCATCAAGAATCAGAATGAAGGGGATCCCTGGGTAGCTCAGCGGTTAAGCGTCTGCCTTCAGCCCAGGGCCTGATCCTGGAGACCCGGGATCGAGTCCCATGTCAGGCTCCCTGCATGGAGCCTGCTTCTCCCTCTGCCTGTGTCTCTGCCTCTCTCTCTCTCTCTCTCTGTCTCTCATGAATAAATAAATAAAATATATTTAAAAAAAAAAAGAATCAGAATGAATAAACTTCTCAAAAGCAAAAATGAAGGCGTGCCTCGGTGGGTCATTTAGTTTAATGGCCGCCTTGGGTTCAGGTCATAGTCTTGGGGTCCTGAGATCAAGCCCCGAATTGGGAGACTTGAGCAGGGAGTCTGCTTCTCCCTCCCCTTGCCCTTCCCACCTCCACCTCTGCTGGTGCTCTTTCTTTCAAATAAATAAATAACAAACAAACAACTTACTTTTTTATTTTTTTTTATTTTTTATTTTTTTAGATTTTACTTATTCATGAGAGACAGAGATTGAGAGAGAGGGGCAGACATAGGCAGAAGGAGAAGCAGGCTCCATGCAGGGAGGCCGACGTGGGACTCGATCTGGGAACCCCAAGATCATGCCCTGAGCGGAAGGCAGACGCTCAACCGCTGAGCCACCCAGGTGTCCCACAACTTACTTTTTTAAAAAGCAAAAATGGAATCTAGAAGATAATGCAGCAATGCTCTCAAAATCCTAAAGAAAAGATGATTTCTACCATAAAACTCTACACTCAGCCAAAGTAACAATCAGGGGCACCTGGGTGGCTCAGTGGTTGAGTGTCTGCCTTTGGCTCAGGGTGTGATCTCAGGGTCCTCGGATCCAGTCCCACATCGGGCTTCCTGCATGGAGCCTCCTTCTCCCTCTGCCTCTGTCTCTGCCTCTCCCTCTCTTGTCTCTCATCAATAAATAAATTAAAATAGAACCTTTAAAAAAAAAAAAGATAAAACTAAAAAAAGAAGAGTAGAAATGAATGGAACAAAAAACAAACAACTAGTAAGGATCAATATATAATTCTCGTCCTTGGGGAGAAAATTATTAACCAGACAAATCTCCAGCCAGTCTGACCATTAAAAGAGGAAAGATCCACCAACAAATAAGAAGAAGAATAAAAAGAATGCAGTCTCTACTTACACAGAAAATTTTAAAATACTTCAAACAGCTTTATAATATTTGAAAACTCAGATAAAATGGATACTTTTCTAGATATAAATAAATTACCAAAATTGGTGCAAAAAATAACTAGAGAGTCTAAATAAACTGTTAAAAATTTTTGAATTGATAATCCAAGGCCTCTCACCGTAAAAGATATCTGGTCCAGATGATATTAGAAACTCATTTTCTGAGACTATGTAAGGGCGGGAGCCTGGCCGCCGGGCGCCAGCCTGTCCCCGCGGCGGAGCCTGCTCGGGGGCAGCCCAGACAATGAGCTCCTCTTCGGAAAACGACGCTGCTTTTGCGGGCGGCACCGCCAGGCCGTTCCTCTCCGTGCACGCGGTGGGCCCTCCGCGTACCCGAGTCCCTGGTACCAGAACCTCCCCGGTAATCCGTTCTGTGTTCGGGGGCAGGTTTCAGAAACGGAAGTCTGTATTTTCCGTATTCGGTGGTACTCAGTAGCTGTGAGAGGTGGAAAACCAAGGTACCTTACAAAGTTTCAAACAGATTCGAGGCAGATGCTGTAAAGTTTAGGAAATAGCAGGAAACAGATTGCTGCGTTCCGGGTATATAGAAGAGCTAAATAAGTGGTGCATCATCATGATGGTTTAGGTTCGAATTAAGAAAGCGATCATACCAACAAAAAGAAAACGTGACATTATAAAGCCTTTGGAATTAAGTAAAACAGCAAATAAACTTAAAAAAAAAAAAAGAAAGAAACTCATTTTCTTGAACATTAAAGGCACAAATAAACTCTTTTTTTATTAAAGTAGTTTCTATAGAAACACCTGAGTGGTGCAGCTGGTTAAGCATCTGATCCTTGGTTTTGGCTCAGGTTGTGATCTCAGGGTTGTGAGATCGAGCCCCATGTCAAGACCCCAACGGGCTCCGCCTAGAGTCTGCTTAGGATTGTCTCTCCTTCTCCCTCTGCACCGCCCCCCTTTCAGCTCTCATTCTCTCTCTCTCTCAAATAAATAAATAAATAAATCTTAAAAAAAAAAAAGAAAGAAAGAAGAAAGAAAGAAAGAAAGAAAGAAAGAAAGAAAGAAAGAAGAAAGAAAGAAAGAAAGAAATCTTTATATCAAAAGTGGCACTCAAAAAAAAAAAAAAAGTGGCACTCAAACTCACAACCCTGAGATCAAGAGTCACATGCTCTTCCAATTGAGCCTGCCAGGCACCCCACAAATAAAGCCTCTTAAACAAGTGTTTTCAGTTCCTGTGGCAGTTATCTCCTAAATCCTTTTTCTGATAAGACTTTTTGCAAGGCATAGGATTGCCCATCTATAGGCTACATTTCTCTATCTTTTTTTAAAAAAAAGATTTTATTTATTTACTCATGAGAGACACAGAAGAGGGGCAGAGACACAGGCAGAGGGAGAAGCTGACTCCATGCAGGGAGCCCCACGTGAGACTCAATCCCAGGTCTCTAGGATTAAGCCCACTAAACCGCTGAGCCACCGGGGCTGCCCTCTATCTATCTATTCTCACTTAGTTGTGAGTACAAGTGGTGTGCTATTTCTCCATCACTCTCTGTATTAGTTCCCTAGGGCTGCTGTAACAAACTACTGCAAACTGTGTGGCTTGAAGAACAGAAATGTATTCTTTCACACTGGAAGGAGAATAGAAGTCCAAGATCAAGGTGTCATCAGGGTTGGTTCTTTCTGAAAGCTACATGAGAAAAATACCTGTTTTATCCCTCTCTCCTAGGTCCTATACTTAGCTGGAAATCTGCGGTATTCCACCACCAATCTTTGTCTTCACGTTCACCTGGCATTTTCCCTTTGGTGTGTCTGTGTCTAAATTTCCCCTTTTTATAAGGACCTTTGTTGTATTACATTAGAGGCCCCCTCTACTCTTGTATTACTTCATCTTAACTAATCTATTTCCAAATAAAGTCACATTCTGAAATATAGGGGTTAGGACTTCAACATATGAATTTGAGGGGGATAATACTCACTAAAAGGAAATAGTTTGCCCTCCACTTTATTTTTCCCTTGCCTTTCTATGGCTAGAACACAGACAATGCAGAGACACCTTTGGCCATGTAGATGAAGACAAGGACCTTGGGAGAAAACAGAGACATGAATTGAAATAACCTTGGGAATCCAAATGACTACATGGAGCAGAACTTCCCCACCAGCCTGGACCATTCGCTTCCAGACGATAAATGAGAAATGTACTTTCATCTTATTAAACAACTGTATTTGAATGGTGTTTTGATTATAGGAACTTTGCTTTTACCCTAACAAATACAGCTTCCAACTCACTTTATAAGAATCTAAACTTTAATACTCAAACTCAATAAGCACAGAATAAACAAAAATATTATATAGTAATATCATATGTGACCATAGATGGAGAGCCTCTAAATAAAGCACTAGCAAATTAAATTCAGGGATATATATACATTTATATATACATATGAATTTTATTTATATATAGAAATATATTTATTTATACATATAAATAAGTATATATAAAATAAAGCATTGGGATCCCTGGGTGGCGCAGCGGTTTGGCGCCTGCCTTTGGCCCAGGGCGCGATCCTGGAGACCCAGGATTGAGTCCCACATCGGGCTCCCAGTGCACGGAGCCTGCTTCTCCCTCTGCCTGTGTCTCTGCCTCTCTCTCTCTCTCTCTGTGACTATCATAAATAAATAAAAATTAAAAAAAAAATAAAAAGATAAAGCATAACCTAGTTATGTGTATCTTAGTAATTGAAGAATAGAATGATTCAACATAAGAAAATCAATGAAAGTACACTACTTTAACAGATTAAAGGAGAAAAACTTAACACAATAAGTTCAGAAAAAAATATTTACTAAAATCCAATACTCATGTAACTAGATATGTAAACATGGAGTATGCAATTAAAAATGTGAAGGAATTATTGTTAAATTTGTTTTATCATGGTACTATAGTCTTTTTTAAAGAACGATTATCTTTTAGGGATTCAGATTGAAATATTTACAGATAACATGATATAATGTCTAGCATTTGTTTCAAATGACACAGAATGGGGAAAAGGTAGCAAAGGCACTGATAAAATAAGACTGACCATTTGCTAGCAGTTATTGAGGCTGTGTAATGGTCAGACAAAAGTTTATTATACTAGTCTGACTACTTTTGTATGTATTTTAATTTTCCTAATGAAGAGTTAAGGATATTCAAACCCATTCATGACTTTAAAAGAAAATAAGGACAGACGTCTATGTTTTTAACCTGACAAAATCATCTATCAATCTTAGTGTTCAAATTACTTCTGTAGTAAAACTTAAAAGCATTGCCATTAAAGGCAGGAATGAGATGAAGATGCCCATGCTTCTACTAAATACTGTCCTGAAGGTGCTAACCTATAAAATAAATAAGGGAAAAAAAGAAGAGGTATAGGAATAGAGGGTTGAAGAAACAAAACTCTGCTTATTTGCAGGTCAATATGGTACTATATAGAAAATCAAAAAAAGCCTGATAAACTATTATAATTAATAGTAAAGCTTGGCAAGGAAATCTAATAGAAAAAAACATATTATTGAGACACTCAGTTGGCTCAGTTGGTAGAGTACATGACTTTTGATCTCAGAGTTGTAAGAGCCCTGTGTTAGGTGTAGAGATTACTTAAAAATAAAATCTTAAAAAGAGAAAAGGAAGGAAGGAAGGAAGGAAGGAAGGAAGGAAGGAAGGAAGGAAGGAAAAAGAAAAAAGAGAAGAGAAAAGAAAAGAGAAGAGAAAAGAAAAGAAAAGAAAGAAAAGAAAAAAGAAAGGAAAGGAAAGGAAAGGAAAGGAAAGGAAAGGAAAGGAAAGGAAAGGAAAGGAAAGGAAAGGAAAAGGAAAAGGAAAGGAAAAGAAAAGGTATACTATTTACAACAAAAATGACCCAATATCCAGGGATAAATCTAATGAAAGATCTGATTTCTGAAGAAAATTACAAAACATTATTAAAGGACCTTGGAAAAGACTTGAATAAGTGGATATATATATACCATGTTTACAGACAGAAAGTTCAATCTTATAAAGGTATTAATTATACCAATATTAATACATTGATTCAATGCAATTTTAACTAAAATCCCAACTAGTTTTTTCCTTGTAATTTAACAAGCTCATCCCAAAATTCACATAAAAGATCACATGTCACTTTTTCTTTTTTAGATATTTGTTTATTTATTTATTTGTTTGTTTATATTCATTAGAGAGAGAGAGCACGAACATGATCCCAGAACTGTGGGATCATGACCTGAGCCAAAGGCAGACACTTAGCCATCTGAGCCACCCAGGTGCCCCTCATTTATTTAGAGAGAGAGAGAAAGATAGAGACAGCACATGCATGGGAGAGGGTGGGAGGAGGGACAGAGGGAGAGGAGAGAATCCCAAGTGGACTCCATACTGAGCACGCAGCCAGATGGAAGAGGGTGCTTAATCTCACAACCCTGAGATCATATCCCCAGCCGAAATCTTGAGTTAGGCATTTAATCAACTGAGCCACCCAGGTGCCCTGGGTCAATACACTTTTGACAAGAGTGTCAAGATCATTTAATGGGGAAGAATAGTCTTCAACAAATGCTATGGAACAACTAGATAACCAGATGCTAAAAAATGAAATTGAGACTTTACATCATACCATATACAAAAATCAACTCAAAAGGATGAAAGATCGAAATATAAGACCTAAAATAATAAATCGCTTACAATAAAACATATGTGTAAATCTCTCTGATCTTAGCTATGATAATGGAGTCTTAAAGATTACACAAAAAAAAATAAGCAACAAAATAAAAAATACCTAAATTAGATTTTATCAACATTCGAAATTTTGTACATTAAAGACACTATCAAGGGACATCTGGCTGGCTCAATCAGTAGAGCATGTGACTCTTAATCTCAAGGTCATGAATTCAAGCCCCATATTGGGTATAGAGGTTACCTATAAATAAATAAATAAATAAATAAATAAATAAATAAATAAATAAATAATTTTTTTTTTCCCAAAATAAAAGACACTGGGACACCCGGGCACCCGAGTCCATTAAACATTTGCCTTCAGCTCAGATCATGATCCCAGGGTTCTGGGATCAAGTCATATGTTGGGGTCCCTGCTCAGCAGGGAGCCTGCTTCTCCGTCTCTGCCACTCCCCTACTTGTGCTCACCTGTTCTCTCTCTCTCTGTCAAATACATAAAATATTTTAAATAAATAAATAAATAAATAAATAAATAAATAAATAAATAAATAAATGACACTATCAACCAAATGAAAAGACAACCTGCAGAACAGGAGAAAATATTTATATATTATATAACTAGTATCTAAAACACAAAAAGAACTCTTACAACTCAACAGAAAAACAACCCAATTCAAAGTGGGTGAAAGCTTTGAATAGATATTTTTCTTTTTTTCTAAGATTTTTATTTATTTATTCATGAGAGATACAGAGAGAGAGAGACAGGCAGAGACATAGGCAGAGGCAGAAGCAGGCTCCAACATGCAGGGAGTCCGATGTGGGACTTGATCCCAGCACCCTGGGATCACACCCTGAGCTGAAGGCTGTTGCTCAACTGCCTGAGCCATCCAGGGGTCCCTAAATAGATATTTCTCCAAAGAAGGTTTACAAGTGGCCAGAAAGCACACGAAAAGATGATCAATATCATTATTTAGTAGGAAAATGCATATTTTAAAAACCAATAAAATTCTGCTTCATACCCATTAGGATGACTAAAATAAAATAAAATAAACAGAAAATAACAAGTGTTGGTAAGGATGTGGAAGAATTGGAACCTCCTACATTGCTGGTAGGAATGTAAAAAGGTGCAGCCACCGTGAAAAACAGTTTAGCAGTTCTTCAAAAAAGTTAAACATAGAATTACGCATGACCTAGCAATTGCATTCCTAGTTATATATCCAAGAGAATTGAAAACAGGTGTTCAAACAAAAACTTGTACATGAATGACATGAACATTCTTAGCATTATTCATGACAGCCCCAAAGTGAAAACAACCCAAATGTCTGTCAAGTGATGAATGCTGATATATCCATACAATGGAACATTATTCAGTCATGGAAAAGAATGAAGTACTGATACACGGTACAATGTGGATAAACCTTCAAAACATAAGGCTAACTGAAGGAAGTCAAACATAAAAGGTCACATATTATATGATTCCATTTATATATATATATATATATTATATGATTCCATTTATATGAAATGTCCAGAATAGGAAAATCTACAGAGATAGAGAGCAGACTAGTGGTTGCCAAGGACTGAGGGGAGGAAGAAATGGGAGTAACTGCTTAACAGGTATGAAGTTTCTTTTGGGGGTGATGTAAATACTCTGCAATTAGATAGTAGTAATGGTTGCACATAATGAATGCATGAAAAGCCACTGAACTGTACACTTTAAAATGATTAAAATGGAGGGACGCCTGGGTGGCTCAGCAGTTGAGCATCTGCCTTTGGCTCAGAGCATGATCCTGGAGTCCTGGGTTCGAGTTCCACATCAGGCTTCCTGCATAGAGCCTACTTCTCTCTCTGCCTATGTCTCTGCCTCTCTGTCTGTGTCTCTCATGAATAAACAAAATCTTAACAAAAATAAGATAAACAAGGTAATTTAAAAAATAAATGATTAAAATGGAGATTACATATTATATTAATTTAACCTTAATTTTAAAAAAGAATTCCATATCCAGTGAAAATATTCTTTAAAAATGAGTAAAATAAAGACATTCTAAAATAAAAGAAAACTAAGGGAACTTGTCATCAGCAGACTTGTTCTACAAAAATGCTAAAGAAAGTTCTTCAGATGGAAGAAAAATGATACCTAAAAGAAACTTAGGACATCAGGAATGAAGAAAGAGAAACAAAAATGATAAAAATATGGTTAAATATAATAGATTATTCTTAAGTTCTTTAAACTGTGCATGACAATTGAAAATGAAATGATAACAAGGTGCAATAAATTTTTGGTATATGTATATGTAATGCATATAACAACTGCAAGATGAAGGCGGTAGGGTAAAGGGACCTATATGATGGTAAGTTTTCTACATTCTACATGAAGTAATCAAATATTAATTCTTAGACTGTAAAATATTAACTATATTATAATCCCTGGAGCAACCACTGTGGGTTTTTTTTTAAGATTTTATTTATTTATTTGAGAAAGAGAGAGCATGAGGAGGGAAGAGGGGCAAAGGGAAAGGGAGAAGAACTGAGTGGAGAGCTCAATGTGGGGCTTGATCCCAGAACTCCAGGATCATGGCTGGAGCAGAAGGCAGACATTTAATTCACTGAGCCACCCAGGCACCCCACAATCACTGTGTTTTTTTAAAACTATGCAGAGATATAGTTTAAAACTCAATAGATAAATTAAAATGGGGTATATAGAGGGGGGTACTTGGCGGGATGAGCATTGGGTGTTATGCCTAAAAGTTGGCAAATTGAACTCCAATTTAAAAAAAATTTTAATGGGGTATACAATTAAAAATATAGACCTAATTTTAAATGTATCAATATTTATATGAAATGAAAGTTGTCTAAAAGACAGGTATTGTCAGGTTAAAAAACAAACAACAAAATCCAACTATTCACTATCTATAATTTTATAATATCAGTAGGTTAGAAGTAAAAGAATGTAAAAAGATATACCATGCAAACACTAATCAAAAGAAAGCTAAAGTGGCTATATTAATATTAAAGAAAAGAGACTGCATAGCACAGATAAGTTCCAGGAACAAACAGGGCAATATTTAATAACAAAAGTCAATTCACCAAGAAGACAATAATTTTAAATGTGCATGTTCCTAACAAAAGAGCTTTAAGATATATGCAGCAACATATATCTGATAGAACTGAAAGAATTCGACAAATCTACGGTTATAATTGAAGATAGTTCAACACTCTTCCTTCAGCACTTGATAGACTAAGCCAACAGAAAATCAGTAAATATATAGAAGAACTGAACTATTCTAACTACCAACTGTATCAGATTGATATTTATACAACACTCCACACAACAGGAATAGAATATACATTCTTCTCTATGCACACAGAACATTCACTATGATAGATTTTATCCAGAGTCATAAAACAAACCTTAATAAATTTAATAGACTTGAAATCATACAAAGTATATTCTCTGACCATAATGGAATTAAACTAGCAATCAATAACAGAAAGATAATTGGAAAACCTCCAAATACTTGGGAATTAAACAACATGGGGTACCTGGGTGGCTCAGTGGTTGAGCATCATCTGCCTTTGGCTCAGGGCATGATCCCCGGATCCTGGGATTGAGTCCTACTTTGGGCTCCCTACAGGGAGCCTGCTTCTTCCTCTGCCTATGTCTCTGCCTCTCTATGTGTGTTCTCTCATGAATAAATAAATACAAATTTAAAAAAAAAGAAAAAATAAATTAAACAACATAATGATCCATGAGTCAAAGAGGAAGTCTTAAAGGAAATTAGAAAATAGTTGGAAATGAATAAAAATACAACATATCAGCATTTGTGGAATGCAGCTAAAGCAATGCTTTAGAGGGAAATGTATACTATTAAACGCTTATATTTGAAACAAAGAAAGACCTCAAGTCAATATTCTAAGCTCCTACCTTAAGAAATTAGAAAAAGAAAAGCAAACTCAAAACCACCAAAAAGAAGGAAAGAATAAAGACCAGAAAGAAAGTAATAAAATTAAAAACAAGAACAATAGAGAGCATCAATGATGAAACTAAAAGCGATTCTTTAAAAATTTCAATAAAATTGATAAATCTCCAGCTAGACTAACAAAAAACAGAGGAGGGTGGTGGGAGAGAGGACACAGATTACCAATATCTGGAAAAAAAGAAAGGTTCTCACTATAGACCCCACAGACATTGAAGGAATAAGAAGAGAATACAATGAGCAACTCTACACAGAACAACTCTAAACAAACAAATTTGACAACTTAGATAGATTGAAAGCCAAAAATTCCTTGAAAGCCAATTCCTTGAAAGCAAAAAATTACCCAAGCTTACTGAAGAAAAGATAGATAACCCAAATAGTCCTATACATAACAAATAGATTAAATCATCATTTAAAATATTCTGATAATTTCTTGGGGGTAATGAAACTGTTCTGTATCCCTATTGTTCTGATGGTTATAATCTATATATGTGTTAAAACTCAGAACTGCAAACCCTCTCCAAACGGTCAATTTTACTCTGTCAATTCTTAAAATTAAAAAAAAAAAAATCAATTCAGAAAAAGCCAAATGAATAAATATCAAAGTAGAGAAATGTAAATAGGAAATTCACAGAAGAAACAAACAAAAACTGAACTGATGTCTATTTTCCCTACTAGTCCAAGAATGAAATTAAAATAACCAAAAAAGTCATTTGTTTGACCATTTTTTATCATATTGGGAGGATGCAATAGACTCTCACCTACGGTAGGAATATAGCTGACCAATTTCTTTGGAGTGAAATTTCACAAGATGAAGCTAAAAATTGTCTGTTCCCCTCCCCCCCATGCTCCCATAAGACAAAAAAAAAAAAAGATATATCCAAGAAAGTTCATTGCAGCATTGTCTTAACAGTAAAATATTTTTAAATGCCAGAGAATTAATAATGATGTATTATTCATACAATGGAAATGGAATACTATACATTATTTTAAGTGGTATTTCATGATATGCTATTTAAAAATAAATGAACTTAGAACTAGTGGAATTGGCATAGGTAAAATATCAAAGATAGAATGAAGAATTCGGGGGACCCTGGCTGCCTCAGTCAGTAGAGTGTGCAATTCTTTTTTTTTTTTTTTTAAGATTTTATGTATTTATTAATGAGAGACACAGGCAGAGGGAGAAGCAGGCTCCTCACAGGGAGCCCAAAGGGACTTGATCCCTGGGTCCAGCATCACACCCTAAGCTGAAGGCAGATGCTCAACTGCTGAGCCATTCAGGCGTCCCAGAGTGTGAATTCTTGATCTCAGCATTGTGAGTTCAAACCCCACACTGGGTGTAGAAATTACTTAAAAATAAAATCTTAAAAAAAAAAAAAAAAAGAATATGGAATGTAAAAGCCAGTTGTAAAATGACACCATTAATACAAAGTTTGAAAACATGCAAAACAATGTTTATGTATCGTTAACAGATATATACTATGCCTTAATAGCATGAAAAGCATGCCTGGGAAACAGAAACACAAATTCAAGATAGGTACTACCTAAGGGTTTGGAGAGGAATGTAGGAATGTGTCCAGGGTAGAGTACCCAAGGGGACTTCAACTGTATTTGTAATCTTTTCATTCTTTTTTTTAAACAAAAAACTAAGCAAGCAAGGCAAAATATCAGAATCCAATGGATATGGATGGTAGGTTCATGGGATTTCATTCTGTTATTCCTTGTGTTTTTCTAGATATTTGAAGTCCTTCATAAGCAAAATAATTACCACTGCACATAGTAATACCTCCTAGTGGTTATGGCCCTTGCCAGGAGCACTGCCTGGGCTCTGACCTCAGTTCTGCTGCTCTCCAACTGTGAGACCTGAAGAAATTACTTAACTTCTATGAACCTCAGTCTCCTCACCTGTAAAGTAAGGATGGTAGTAGGACTTTCCTTATAGCGTTTTTGTGAGGGTTACGTGAGTATAAAATGTGAGATGCTTAGTATAGTGTTAGGCACATAACAAATATATTGCTGTCAGATTTTTAAATTATTATTATTCATCAACCTTTGAAACTCAACAGTCAGCTCTATGAAAGCTTCCCAACACCTTCCCTATGTCTAATCCATAAGCCTTGAGCCAAGGAGAATCAGGAACTCCACCCTGACTTTTCACTTTCCTTAGTTGTGTAACTTTACCATCTGTCTTCCTGACTATACCATTTTTTTAAAAAGATTTTATTTATTTATTCATGAGAGACACAAGGAGAGGCAGAGACAGAGGCAATGGGAGATGCAGTATCCCTGCGGGGGGACCTGATGCAGGACTGGATTCCAGGACCCCGGGTTCACACCCTGGGGTGCGAATCGAAAGCAGCTGCTCAACCACTAAGCCACCCAGGTGTCCCCTGACTATACTATATTCTTAATTATCTTTGTATCCTAAATGTCCACCAATAGTAGGACTATAAGAATCATTGTAGATGACTGAAAAAACAGACAAATGAACAAGTGACTATCCCTCTGGTCTCTAATAAACTCACTTGTGTTTTCCCCCCTTCTTCTTTCCCAAGGGCCGTGGACTTTCACAGACTGGTTTAATCACGGAATAAATACTTAATGAAAAGTCATTTCTCTGAACAAACACTCGTCTTGGGTCATAGAAGAACCCAAGTGTAAAAGACAGCTTAAAACAAAGGAAGAGTCTCTAAATAGTAAAATTTCAAACCCAAAGGCACACGCATGCTCTCTCTCTCTCTCTCTCTCTCTCTCTCTCTCTCTCACACACACACACACACACACACACACACACACACACACACAGGCCATCTATCTCTGCCCAGAAAGGGACCACCTCAACAAAGTGAGAAATAGTGGGAGATAACATGGGCAACAGAGCTCTCAGAAAAAGTTGTGAGTGTTCTCTTGAAAAGTTGTGTGTGAGTCACAATGTTTTAAAGCACAAATCATACTCTTGGTGAATAGAAGAATGTTTTTAATTTACTGGAGAAGCTGGCTAGTTAAATCTTATTGTGAATTCTTTATTAAAGACTGAAGTCAGGAATTCTTTTGTTAAGTAAATATTCAGGCCTTTCCTTGCCAAAGAGCTTTTGAAACTTTGCTGTAATTATGCTGATGTTTTCTGTGTTTATATGTTAAATGCCTAGAGCTTAATTGTTAATGGGTAAATAAGAAAAGCCGCAGGGCCCTTGCCAAAAGAGGCCCTAGAGCTGAGGCTGGGAGAACAATGACTCCACAGGACTCCCCTGGAGCGGGTAGAAGGCAGTTAGGGAAAGAGCCCTGGCTTCTCTCTTCACTCTAGAAGTAGAGCCCGGGGGAAAAGACAGACACAGGCCTGAACACATGCGCCTGGCAGAGTTCTGGCCTACCTTCCATTCCTCCTCACTGCCAACAAGTCAAGAATTCCTGCTGCCCTCAAGAAAACCAGCCAGAGAATTATGACCCTCATAGTAGCTGTCAACCCACCAGTGGACCAAGAGTGAGGGTCACGGCTACTTTCCCAAGGCAGGTGGCTGGGTTGGAATTCCATGCCCACCACTCATGAGTTGTGCAGACTATGTAAGCTCTTTCCTAGGGTCCTTGTCAACAAAATGAGGATAAATGTACCTATCTTAAAAGGGTATTGCCAAAATTAAATAAATTAATATTGTAGAAAAGTGCTTAGAACTGTGCTGGGCACATAGTAAGTGCTACGTAAGTTAAATATTTAACTGAGAGTTCAATAAACATCATGTTAGGTTTCCATATATCAAATTTATCTGGAAAAGAGATGCAAACAACATGTCATGCTGTGGATCATTTGCTGGGTTACAGGAAATTGGTCCTCCTTCACATCAATGCATATTTAAATATAGGGTAGTCTTTCTAGTGTCTGCAGTACATCCTCCAGAAGATTATACCCAAAGCATTAAGAATTTGTGAGGAAATTTTTAGATACTTCTATTGAAAATCCAACATGGCACATTGATCAATTCTGTCTTTGTCTTCATCTTAGAGCTTCTCCCCTTTAGGGTTTGGGGTCCTGGCAGAAGTAGACTGGGACCTGCTGAACCTGCCAGGGTATCTCCAAGATACTCTTAGCTCTTCTAGGCAAAGTAACTTTAAATCTAAAGTCACCTGGGTGCTTGGGTGGCTCAGTTAATTGCCTGGGGCTCAGGTCATGATCCCAGGGTCCTGGGATCAAGCCTCGCATTGCCCCACGTTGGGCTCCCTGCTCTGTGGGGAGCCTGCTTCTCTCTCTCCCCTGCTCATGCTTTCTCTATCTATCTCTCTTTCTCTCTTTCTCTCTCTCTCTCTCAAATAAATAAATTAATTAAATCTTAGATAGATAAATGGATGGATAGATAGATAGATAGATAGATAGATAGATAGACAGATAGATAGAAGATAGATGGATCCAAAGTCAGCAAATCAGTTGCAAGGAAGGAGTCAACAGGAAATCTCTCTTACTATGTTTGCTCAGACCTTTTCCAGTGTTGAAGTGGGAGGGGCACAGATGATATCCAGGGAGTACAGGCTTGAGGTAGACTCTGTCTACTAAGGTAAAATGGTTCCCTCCAGATTCTAGTCCTTCAGATCAATAGGATGTTGTCAGAGTTAAGTTCTCACACAGAAACAGGGGGAAATGCTCTCAAGGCTTACTAGATCCTTAAAATTTCAGAGTTGAAAGGGGCATTTCAACCCTCAGCTATAAGCAGCTAGCCAAGAGTTTCCACGCTTCTAGGCACACAAGGCCCCTTGGTTCTCAGCATCACTGAACTAGCACAGACTTAGATGTGAACCCTCTTAGAGCATCATCATGGAGGTGCGATCCACGAAGAAGTCCCCAACCGTCTTCTATCCTGGAGAGAGGAATTTGTCAAAGCACAGTCATGTCCAGAATCTCACCAGATTCCCCAGGACCACATCTTCAGAGCAGAAAGAAAATTGCTATCTGGGCAGTTCACAGCAAAGGAAGCAGACGTTCACAGTGGTGAGTGACATGCCCAGGATCACGTAGATATTAAAGGCTTGAATAAGTGCCTGAGCACCCTGATCCTGGCCTGTGCTGTTCACTAGACTCTGCTATACCCCCTCTCATTTTTGAAGGACCCACCAGGGAAAAGAGTACTCTACTCCTTCCGCAAGCACCAGGACCTGTTCCCCTGTGCTCCTGTGGCCAGCAGCCACATTCAGGTAAAGGTGGGCCAGTGACAACTATGCACAGACCTTGGTGCTCAGCCAGCCCCTCTGTCCTCTGCAGTCTCTCCTCAGTCCTCGCTTGTGCCCAGTCTGGGGTAGGCACTTGGAAGAGCCAAGGCCTATAGTGCATTATCTGCTTTTGGATGTGCAGGATCTTCTTTTCTCTGTTCCTGCTTAACTCCTAGAGCTAGGTTCTCTGGACGTCCCAACACTTCCCTTTGCCTGGACTGCTGGGAAGGGAAAGCATGCTCTCAGAGATGCAAAGATCACACTCCAGAAGGTGCCGGCATGTTCTGTCATGTAACCACCCCTAGATTCCCCTCATCTAGGGAAGGGGGCAGGCTCAAATGGCACAGATACTGGAGACCCTCCAAACAAGACTCTCTGAGGAAGCCAGGAAGAGATGCCCAGGTCATGGAGGGGAGGAGATCTCATGGGGAAAGGACTCCTCACTGCTCAGGAGTTATCAGAAACAAAGAGCCCCAGCCTTGGAAAAGACCTTTGGAGATTGTGGGGTTCAGTCCAGGGAACTGCCCTTGGATCGTTGGAACAAGACCCCCAAAGCGGACTAGTGGGGGGCAGAAGGGAAGGAAAGGGTTGAACAGTGAACAGTAAGACAAAGAATAGGCAGTTCCAAGGAGCCAAGAACATAAATCATTTGCAGACGCTGGTGTGATAGTCAACCCAGGCTCCTGTGGGAGTGACTGTCACTATGGCTCAGGCACATCCACACGTCACAGTGAGTGTGAGCCTGTGTGTGTAAACGTCCCTGATGAATCATCCCATGTGTGTAATGCTCCTGTCAGTTCATGAGTCACTGAGTGTGTGTCAGAGCTGGTGTGTGTGTGTGTGTGTGTGTGTGTGTGTGTGTGTGTGTTCCAGTGCACAAGCCCGCCTGCCAGGGCTGATCATGCCCAGAGTGACGCTGGAATGTGAATGAAAGCCAGACAGCGCAGCAGAGTGCAGAGCACTCCCAGGGTGAAGCTGTGTTTAAAGGGCACCACGCTTCATTCACACCGTACATCACACACCACATTTCTGAACCCATTCCAGAGAAACCCATCTGTCCCCCCTTCCTGCTGAAACCCCCCGATGGAGCGACAGTGTTAAATTCTTCAGGCTTTATGGGGTTGTTTCCAGAGTCAGAAATGGCCCAACCTTAGAATCCTACATTTCAAGCCCTTCATTTTAAAGAGAAAGGAACTGTGGCCAAGAAAGAAGCCACCAAGGTCTCAGAGTTACACAGTGAGCTTGTGGCAAAGCCAGGTGCTGAATAAGGTGCTGTGACCACCACCACCACCACCACCTCTCTCTGCCCAGGCCTCCAGTGCCTTCCACACACTGTGTGCTTTTTCCATTTTTCTTAGGGATGTGATGAGATCACTCCTTTTCACTAAAATGCACTTAGAGCCTCCCATGGAAAGAAACACCAATGTCCATCCTAAAGGCTGACATCCATGACCAACCTCAAAAGCAAAGCTGGGGCATGTCTAGCTAGATGGCCGTAGACTGAAAGTCATTTTATCTCTCCTCCTAGAGCCTGACTTTCACCTCACCCAGGTCAGAGCAGCCCCTGGGTGCTGGCATACCCAGGTCTCTGCATTCATCACTGACCAGGCCCTTTGGCAGACTTGACACTTTGTGATTCAGAAGTCACCTATGAGACATCTATGAATGTCTCACTCCAAACTCTGATTCTTTCTCCTTTCACATTCCTGATGGTCATTTCACTCACCTCACAAAAATGAAAACATAAATATAGGAAGGGATTTATTTTAGCAGTTCTCAGGAAAGGTGTAATAAGTAAAGAGCCTGAACATGTTAAGAGGAGCTATGGGATTATCTACGAGTTTCAGCTATCCATTCCGTTCATTCTTCTCAGATGGCTCAGAGTTGACCTGAACTTCAAAGGGATTACTTCCACCACCGGATTTATTGTTCTTATTGCATATTAATTAAGTACTTACTGTATATACAGCACCATGAAGGCATTCAGAAGGCACACATTCCACCCTGCACCCCTGGAGAGCAGAGATTGATTATCTCATTTATCTGGACTTCAAAGCCTTTTGACTCCAATAGTATTTTGTCACTGGCTGGAGGTGGCCAGGATGCTGAGGGCACAACAGTGCAGGGCAAAGGAAAGGAACAGAGAAATCACTGCTCCAGGTCATGTCTCAAGGAAGACTGGTCGTACATGGGAGTCCAGGTTCTGCACTAACAGAATGGTGTTTTTCAAATAGTGCTCTGCTAAGCACACTGCCTTGGGAAAGGGAGTAGAGGATATTGCCTTGTGTGGTGGACAGACGGACAAGCTGAGTAAATGTTGATACAATAAGTCTCCCTCACTTGTATAGCACATGGGCCAAAGGTTCACAGCCAAATGTTTCTTTGAATACAAATAAATATATTTACAAAGGTATTTATTTCAGCATTATATATAATAGCAAAAAGTCAATAATCTGAAAAATCTATTAATAGATTAGTTAAGGGACGCCTGGGTGGCTCAGTGGTTGAGTATCTGCCTTTGGCTCAGGGTGTGATACTGGTCCAGGGATTGAGTTCCCACATTGGGCTCCCTATGGGGAGCCTGCTTCTCTCTCTGCCTAGGTTTCTTCCTCTCTCTCTGTGTCTCTCATGAATAAAAAAAAAAATAGATCAGTTTAAAAAATCATAGTACATCCATACAGTAGAAAACAATGCAACCATACTATGGGTATTTACCCAAAGTAAAATGTAGTGATCCAAAGGGCACCTGTACCCCAGTGTTTATAGCAGTGATGTCCACAATAGCCAAACTGTGGAAAGAGCCCAGATGTCCATCAACAGATGAATGGATAAAGAAGATGTGATATATACACAATGGAATATTACTCAGCCATCAGAAAGGATGATATCTTACCATTTACATCGACATAGATAGAATTGGAGGGTATTATTCTAAGTGAAATAAGTCAATCAGAGAAAGACAATTATCATGTGATCTCACTCATATGTGAAATTTAAGAAACAAAACAGAGAGTCATAGGGGAAGGGAAGGAAAAATAAAACAGATGAAATCAGAGAGGGAGACAAACCATAAGAGACTCTTAATCATAGGAAACAAACTGAGGGTCAATGGAGGGGAGGAGAGTGGGGAGATGGGGTCACTGGGTGATGGGCATTAAGAAGGGCATGTGATCTAATGAGCACTGGGTGTTATATATAACTGATGGATCACGAATCTCTACCTCTGAAACTAATAATATGCTATTTGTTAATTAATTGAATTTAAATAAAACTGAGCCCAGGTGGCTCAGCAGTTTAGCGCCACCTTTGGCCCAGGGCGTGATCCTGGAGGCCCTGATCGAGTCCCATGTCGGGCTCCCTGCATGGAACCTGCTTCTCCCTCTGCCTGTGTCTCTGCCTCTCTCTCTCTATGTCTCTCATGAATAAATAAATAAAATCTTTTTTTAAAAAATAAAATAAATAAAAAGGAAAACAACACAATTGTGAGGAACCATGGGTTGTAGCTACATACATTGACTTGGAAAGAGATCTGTTATTATTAAGTTAAAAAAACAAGTTACAGAATATGATTTTACCCTGTACTTAAAAATTAAAAAGGGTAGCCTTTAAGTATATATATATATATGTTTATACATGTTTGTATACGTAGAAAACTGAGTATGGAAAATACATGGTAGGATACACATGAATCTGCATGCATTGTTTACTTCAGAAAATAGGGGTTAAGAGTACTTTTTTATGCACTCTATTGTTTGACTTGTAAGTACGAATTGCTTTATGACTTTAATAAAGAAAAATAAAATGTATTGTAAAAACTGAAGAGACTAAAAAACAGGCTCGGAGATGCTTACTGGCCATACTCAACACTGGAGCTCTCCCCCATGTGAAATGCCTCACCTATTATGACACTTGGAGAGCTGGCAGCCATCACTTGAGAAAACATGGCACATTTGGCCTCTGCTGCAGCATCACGGAACAAAACAAGGACTTCAGCTGTCAGCTCAAAAGAAAAACACTGATTTGCATAAACATATGTGACATAGATTTGGTCGATGACTTTGAGGTATCTCACTCTAAACAGATAAAATTAATTAAAACTAGTGCAACTTTCTGGCAACTGTGCTCCAACTCCCCGTTATTTATCGAGGACATTGAAAATTGGAATACATCATAGATTCTTAAATCACATCCTGAATCTGGAGAAGGGATGGGAAAGGGAATGAGGGCTTGCGGTAAGTGCCAGGCACTGAGCTGGGCACTGCGCCAACATCATCCCATTTGATCCTTATGATAATCCAGCAAGGTAGGGGAGAAGGGGACATGCACACGCACACACACAAGCAGGTGCCAGAAACTCCAGAGCAAGGCAAGAGGAGAAGAAAAACAGAGTGAAAGCCTAAGCCTCAGGGAAGCAATACCCCTATAGCTTCACAGTGGGTACCAGGCAGGCTTCTCGTCCTGTCAGGAGAGTAGTGTTTCTGGGGTCCCTGGACCATGGCCAGGAGATGCTGCCTGGGTCCACTTCATCCCCTTGAGGGCCTGAAGCTCCGGGGATGGGGGTCTAAGCATGAAAGGAAACTCACTTTCATTTGTAATGTGACTGACACCTCACTGAAATCAGCTTAGGCAAAACACTGACTTATTTGGCTCTCAACTAAAAATATCTGTGAGTAGACGGCTCGGCGGGATTGGGACTCAACTGATGTCAATCAGCACGCATTCTGTCCTGTATTTCTCAGCTCTGCTTTCCAATTCCCATGTCAGCTTCATTTTTCAGGCAGCTTCTTTTGACGAGGCAGCAAAGTTGGTCCCAGAAAGTCTACATTACTTCATTTTCTGCCACTACCTATTCCCATGGAAAGAGAGCCCTTGTTTCCCAATAGTTTTAGCCAAAGCGCCAGGAATGACTGTCGGGGGCCCCAGCTGGGGTCACCAGCCCATTACATAATTACTTACCATGATGACCTGATCGGCTAGTCCCAGATCACATGGGCTAGGACTAGTCTCTCCCCACCAAAATTGTAGGGATAGTGCCAAAGGAAGAAGGCAGGGATGCTGGGCAAGCAGACCACAGATATCCAACACGTCACACAGAAACCTACCGGTAAGGTGTAGTTACTTGCAACTGTCATCTCTTGGCAACCATAAAGCCCTGGGAAACTGCTCAACAAGATGATGGGAGTTCTGCAGATAATAAGGACCCTCTTCTCCTATGGCCAAGGTTAAGCGTTTGGGGAAATGCCCAAGAAATCTCTGAGAACTCTCATCAGTGACCCTGGAGCCATCAGTTCCTGATGCGCTCCCTGCCCAGGCTGTGGGTAATTCCAGTGGCCTGAAGGGCTGTGATGACAGAAGGTCCTTGATAACAAAGAGACTGGAAATGTCCTGGGAAAAGCCCTGGAATAAGAACCAGATATGTAGGTTCCAGTTCAAGCTCTGCCTCTAACAAGCCATATGCCCTGGAACAAATACTCTAAGTTCTCTGAAGTCAAAGTTCTCATGTGTAAAATAAAGAGACCACGGCAAAGCAAAATGACCTGGAAAGCTATCTTCAGTTCTAAATTTTTTATTTTAGGTCAGAAAAAATAGCAAGTTTACAAGCTGGAAAAAGCTTATGGTTGTCTCTGTGAATAAATCAGTGAGATAATAGTAGGCTGAAGAACCATACCACACCCATTTGTCAAATCTGGGACAACCTGAACAACAAAATAAGTGATGATAGTAATGGAAAATAACCCATGACTGAAATAAGAATCCATGAATTCATATTAATGTCCATCCATCCATCCATCCATGAGAAGGAAAAAGAAAAGTTCTTCCTTACAGTAAAATGGCAGCTAGAAGGAATAATGAAGTTGGAAAACCATCAATGAATGCTAAAACTAGTGGGTGAAAGTTTGATGAGAAGCTGGATATTTACAAAGTCTCAAGATATCTCCCTGTAGATTACTTATTAATTGCAAAGGGGGAAAATAGCAACTTTATAGCAATGAAACTTGGAAGCCACCACCTTACCCAGTGATCAAAGGTGACATCACCTATATTGGCAGAAACCACCCTCATGTGTTTCTGATGCAGTGCACAAGATGGCCACAGCATCCTCTCTGCATCTTTCAGCCCAAAACACATAACCTAAATCTAATTAGGAGAAAGTGTCAGAAAAACGATGAGATGAGCACTGGGGGTTATTCTATATGCTGGCAAATTGCATTTAAATTTTAAAAAAAGAAAGAAAGAAAAAGGAAAACCAAATTGAAAGAAATTTTATTCCACGATTGACCTATACTACTTAAAATGTGAAAGTCTAATTTGAACTCCTTTTTTTTTTTTAATTTTTTATTTATTTATGATAGTCACAGAGAGAGAGAGAGGCAGAGACATAGGCAGAGGGAGAAGCAGGCTCCATGCACCAGGAGCCCGACGTGGGACTCGATCCCGGGTCTCCAGGATCAGGCCCTGGGCTGAAGGCGGCGCTAAACCGCTGGGCCACCCGGGCTGCCCAATAAATAAAATCTTTAAAAAAAACACTTATTTAAAAGAAATGAACCATATATATATATATATATATATATAGAGAGAGAGAGAGAGAGAGAGAGAGAGTGTCTGTGTGTATTTGCTTGTATTTCCCTTAGCATTCACAAAGTGCTGGAAATACGCAAGCAAACAACACTAGAGACTCAATAGTCAAAGGAAGAGAAGCAAAGAATAGAAGAGAGTGATTGTTCAACTTGTTCTTCTTTTATATGTTTAGTTTGTTATAAAAGAGCAATGTCACTTTTGTAACTTTACAAATAAAAAAGAATTAAGGAGCTTCCTCAAGTTCAAGGGGGCACTGTATACCCTTAAGCAGAATGAGCCCTGTACCAGGATCTGATAGCAGGGAGGTATTCACACTGCAGATATGAGGAGGTGAAGGGAAGGTGGAGACACTGCCCCCCAAGTCCTGAAGCTGCAGGAGAGAGTCCTCTCCTACTTAAAACCCACAGCCACACACACTGGAACTTGCACACATTCCAAAGGGCATGCCCATACATCATGGGCACACTCTTATATGCATCGCTGTGCCTGTTCCAGCCATACCTCAGGTGTCCCCTAAGGTTAAATCTCCTGCTGGCTCTCCAATCTTTGTCACCTGATCCATAACCATCCCTACCTTGAATGTGGTACAACTCCTTTACTTGTGGGAAGATGAGGGTGGATACAGAAGTATGGCTCCCAGGGGCATGCATGTCACTGGGGGTGTGGGGAAGGCAGGGAGCATGAGCAACTAAGGGTGTGGACATACATGTGTCCTTTGGACTGCTGAGGTAAGGAAAGCTCTCTGTAGGGCTGCCTTCTACACTTGCTCAAGCTATGCAGTAATATACCAAAGTCAACCAAATTTTACTTGAGGGCAGGGTACCTTTCTCTAATCTGCACAGAGATACCATACCGGCAAAGCAGAAGCCCTGCTACTAGGTGTCAGAGACAGAATGCAATCCAAGTCCCAAGCCATTACCAGCTATATGGCTTTAAGGATAAAAATATGATCATGGGATGACTGGGTGGCTCAGTGGTTGAGCATCTGCCTTTGGCTCAGGTCATGATCCTGAAGTCCCAGGATCCAGTCCTGCATCGGGGTCCCTGCAAGGAGCCTGCCTCTTCCTCTGCCTTTGCCTCTGCCTCTCTGTATGTCTCTCATGAATAAATAAATAAAACCTTAAAAAAATATATGATTGTGGATGTTACAGCATGTTTTGAAAAGTCATAAATGAACAATTCTCCAGTTCTCTAGCCAACAGGGGGCTGGAGGTTATCTAATCTGTTCCCAGTCTCATGGCATATAAGAACACAGGCCACTGGGAAAGGACGACGTCTGTGGTTCCCCGAAAACAACACACCCACAGCAACCTCTCATTTTTCCATTTATGTTACATTTAGGGCTGTATTCTATATTTATATGTTAATGTGTTTTATTATGTTAATGATCTCTGAGTGGATGTGGGGAGTGTGTGTGTACTAGCAGGTATGTAGGTGTCCATCTTCAATAAGATTTGAAACTCCTAGAGGACAGACATTGTCTTTCTTTGCATCTCCCACAACCAACTGTTTTCCCTTGGTCACTGTGTTAAGACTTAAACAAATAAAAACACTTCTCATAAAGATGAAATTAAATAACATGTAAATGATGCCTACAGTACTTGGTCTGTGAAAGATGCTTATACCTATTTCTTTCCCCTGAGTCCTCTTCTGATACAGAAAGAATAAGAGCATTCATTCAATCATATTAATTTCAGGTCATTTGTTAAGTGCCAGGCATAGTGCTGGGTATTGGGGATACTATGACACATAAGAAATCATCTCTTCTCCTTAAGTTCTGTGGTCCATCTGGCTAGGAAAATATCCTTTTTTGTAATCTATCACATGTAATATGGAATTGTGAATGAGGCACTCTTGGATGGAAGACAATAGGAGGGTAATTTGATGGTCTTAATGATTTTGATAGTTGGAAGAGAAGCTGGAGATGCCACTTTAGAAGGTGATGTTTGAATAGGGTCTTGAAGGATGAGTAGGAGTTCACAGAGCCAAAAAAGGTATATATTTAAAAAGGCAGCAAAAGTGTTACACACAGAGGACACAGAATAAGAGAAGCCACTTTCAATATTAAAAGTTAGCTTGCAAACAGGGGCATCTGCGTGACTCGGTCAGTTGTGCATCTGCCTTTTGCTCAGGTCATGATCTCAGGGTCCTGGGATCCAGCCCCGCATTGGGCTCTCTGCTCAGTGGGGAGTGTGTTTCTCCCTCTCCCTCTGTGCACTCTCTCTCTCTCTCTCAAACAAATAAAATCTTTGAAAAAAAAAAGTTAGCTTGAAAACAATCACTTTCTTGAGCAGAACTATAATCCATTGCCAGGGAAAGGACCCCAAATCAAAAGCAGTTAATTGGAAGAAAGAACAGTGCTTCGGAGCTTGGGCACTTCATCAATCATCTCACACTTAGAGATCTCCAGGGCCCTGGCACTAGCCTTTACATACTTTTAGTTTAAGGATGTTTGGAGCTTTTTAAATTATGCATGTTGTTATTTTCCATTATCTAGAAAGGAACTGTTTTTAAAGCCAAAGACCAAAAGCTACAACCCCCAGGAATTTATTTTAAACCTGGGAATTTCCCTGAGGCCTGGAATTTAGTGTCTGGGTTCCAGATTTGGGGGTAATTGTTGGGCTCCCTTCTAGACCCCGCCTACATGTGTGTCTACTGCCTCCCCCACCCCACCCCCATCTGCACCATCTGTTCAGCAGGGCACAGCTTTCCAGAGCCCTGGGTCAGCCCTCTCCTGGTAACTCTACCTGGGGAAAAAAGCAGCTCTATGATCCACCAGATCAAAGATAAAGCCCAAAGTGTTTACAGTATCAACTTTCCTCCCCAGAGAGGACTGTATCTTTTTCTATGGCTGCAAAACCCAACTGTAGCTTTTTGAATGCCTGGCCCTGTTGGCACCTCCAGGCCTGGGAGCCCAGCTGCTGCCCTACCCCAGCTCAGGGAAGGAGGGAGGGAGGCTGCTGACAAGACACCCATCCTAAGAACAAAGCTATCAGCTTCATCTTTGCAGGGTACCAGTCTTGCCCTCACACCTGCCAGGCGGGGCCTTCTCTCTCTCTCTCTCTCTCTCTCTCTCTCTCTCTCGACTCTCTCGATAAACTTCTTTGTCCGCTTACTTGAGCACTGGGCACATGAGAGACTCTCAACTAGGGTTTGTGGTTTAATAGCAGCTGGCTTTGTGACAAGACCTCAAGATCTGGAATCCAGAGATGTAGGTTGATACTTCTCTTCCAACTGGACCAATATCCTGTCTGAGCCTTGGTTTCCGCATCTTTAAAATGGCAATAGTAGGGCACCACTGGATGGCTCAGTTGGTTAAGCGTCTGCCTTCAGCTCAGGTCATGATCTCAGGGTCCTAGGATCGAGCCCCACATCTGGCTCCCTGCTCAGTAGGGTGTCTGCTTCTCCTTCTCACTGCCTCTCTCCCTGGCTTGTGTTCACTCTTGCTCTCTGTACATACTCTCTCTCTCAAATGAATAAATAAGATCTTTTTAAAAATAGCAATAATAATTATGCTTGATCTAGCTGTTTCTCCAGGTTGTATGCCCATTACAAGGATGACAACAAAGAGTATAAGAGGCAGTGTGGGGTAGAAGAGGCAGTGTGGGGTAGAGTCCAAAGGCTCAGCTCCTGCATTATGCTGTCTGGATTTACATACTAGTCGATTTCCTAGTTATGTCTGTTATAACCCTGGGCAAGTTAGACTTCTCTGATGCCTCAGTCTTCCTTAGCCGCAAAGTGAGATTATAAAAGTTCATTAGGACTATGGCTTCATATGGTCATTGGGTACTTGGTGCTGTGGAAAGTGCTGGGGTTCTAGAGCTCAGTGACATAGAGCTCACAGTGTGATTAAGTGAAGCAAATCAGGTTGTTTACTCTTCCCGCACACCTCACTTCAAAAATCTCTTGTGTGTATGAATGTGTGTGTGTGTGTGTTTGTGTGCATCCTCAGTGCATGGTGCGGCCCCTGGGAATCTCTCCAGTCCTCTATCTATTACCCTGCAGCCATGCCAAACTCCCTTCTAGTCCTCAAAACCGTCAAGCTCTTTCCTGCCTCAAGGCCTTTGCTGTCTGTCCCTTCTGCCTCCAGCAGTGATTCCTGGACTGGAAGCCACAGCATCTTCTGGGAACTTGCTGGAAAGGCACATTCTCCAGCCCTACCCCATCCTTCCTGAATCAGAACCTCTGGGGTGAGCCCAGGTATCTGCACACTAATACATACTAAAGTTTAAGAGCCACGGGCCCAGAACATTCTTCCCTCTGTTCTTCTTTGAGCTGGACCCTGCCCCAGGAAGCAATTCTCCCTTCCTTCTCCCAGAAGAGCACCTGCAGCCAAAAGTGGTGGTAAGGTGGCCTGTGTTTTCTCCATTGATTTATCATTTTGTCTAGGAGAAATTAGAAAGCTCTTTAAGAAGCTGCTTTGGAACCCCAGGGGAACAGTTCTGGATGGATGAAGTCACAGGAGCTAGGAGCAGGCATAGTGACACACATAGATTTCCTGCCCATGAGGCCATTTCAGAAAAAGGAAGAAGAAAGTGCAGAGGCCTGGAGCAGGTAAACTGGCTTACATGGAGAGAAACCCAGTCACAGGGGGCCATTTAGCACCTGGCATAAAAGCAGAAATGCTAAGGAGGTAATTAACACCCATATTCTAATCTCAGTAGCAGCAAAACACAGACTTAAAAATAAGCTTGGAAAAAAACCAAAATAGCCCCAGGAGGACAAAAGAAAATCTAGAAAGATTAACTAAAAATAGTTAAGTTAGTGATACCTGGAAATCGGGGTGGGGATGCCTGAGTGGCTCAGCATCTGCCTTAGGCTCAGAGTGTGATCCCGGGGTACTGGGATTCGGTCCTGCATTAGGTTCCCCGCAGGGAGTCTGCTTCTCCTTCTGCCTATGTCTCATGGATAAGTAAATAAGATCTTTAAAAAAAAGAAAGGAAGAAAGATAGAAATTGGAGTGCCTTTTTTTTCTTTTAACATACAGTCTCATTGTAGTTTATCAAAAAATCCAAGTTCACCAATTTATGGCTGTTGTATAAATATCTGTAAATGCATAGATGAGGATATTCTTGGCACACCCTGGGTCTGCCTCACCCAAGGAGACACCCCCATACTCACCTGACAAATAACAGCTTCCTCACAATGAAAGCAGAGAGAGAGAGAGAGAGAGCCTGGAAGGGACAGGAGAGGCTGCCCAAGGTGCCAGGTTAGCCCCAAGAATGAGCGAGGTCAGGGAGCAGGGGAGCTGCACAGGCTGGCGGCCCTGGAGGAGGGCCTGAGCTGCTGATGTGCATGAACAGACCTCCTCATCCGGTGACTTCTGAAGAAATAATGCAATTGTGAGGGGCCAGGGAAGCTACAAATAGAACAAAGAGAGGAAAGGAAAAATCAATAGGCAGTAAAGAGGAAGAAGGGAGCCAGGCCTGATGTCTGCATTGTGCTGGCCAGATAGGGAAAGCCACAGTGGTCCGGGGCGGTGCCCCTCTCGTGTCACTGGGCCTGGGCATGGACAGTGTTCCCAATCACTGATGGGACAGTCTGCACAAATCCCTTCCGGGACTGTCACTACTATTCACCTTCCACCTATGGGGGATGGAGTCAGGAAGATTACATAACTGGCTTCAATTCCCAGTATAATAAAAGCCCTGAGATTGGAACTGAGGGTCCCCACCCCTAGGCCCAAGATCTTTCTGGGCCACCACAGCTGTATGGTCCCTGAGGGCGCGTGCAGAATATAAACTGAAGGGGTCTGGAAGAGGAGAGGACTGCTTTACCTGTGTTTATGGAGTTGTCTTCCCAAGGCTGGTTCACCTGGGAAACAGCCTCTGGGGAAACTTGATTCCCTCTCCTCTCTCCCCTCCTACCCTGCACTGCCCACCGCGCCCCCCCCACACACACACCAAACTGATGTGTATCTCTGAAAGCCCTCAGTGAGACCAGCAAGTGGCCTTCACCAGGGCCTCACAAGAGGCACGCTTTGCTCCTGGGGATTTGCTCATTTGCCCTCTTCCTGGAGGGCGTGCAAGAGAGAGATGGACACTCAGGGAAGCAGGACCTGGCAGTGCGGGGCTCCCCGACTCTGCACTCACCACTGGGGTCTGTCTCCCAGGAGGGAATCAGGGACTCCCCTTCATCCACGTACACCCTGAGCCTCCGGAGACCCGACATCACCCCCTCCCTCCCTCCCACTCTGCAGCATTTTAGTTGGAGAGTAAGACAGAGCTCGCTAAATCAAAGTGGTTTCCCCAGCAACAGTGGGAGAAACGGGTTTACTTACGCCAGGTAAATAATGCATGAGCTTGGACTGAGAAATACGGCAACCAAGTTCATGTTACTAACGGGTTCACTGAACCTCGTGGCTTGGCTCCTGAGCCGGAGTCCCAGGGGATAAGGTTGCAATTCACCTCCTGCCCCTCCACTCCTAAGGAATCCTTTCTGTATTCAAGTTGTGTTTTTGGTTTTCTTTTTTCTTTTTTTTTTGTCCTGGCTATTTCGTACTCCCTAAAATCAAACGGCCTTCCTCTTCAAGAGCCAAGGGAATAGGAATCGGTCCTCCACGCGGCTTCCCGCATCTTTAAAAAGAGGGTTCTGGTTTCCCAGCTCTGCAAATTCGGACAAGGCAACACCGACCTGCACCACTCTAGCCAGTCTGCCAGAAGATGGTTTGTTTCCAAAATCCAGTCTGTATACCTGACAGGTCAGCCAGGCCAGGTCCCCAGGCTCCAAGGCGCAGACACGCTATGCCAAGAAGAAATGTAAGCAGAACCAAATTGTGAACGAACAGCTAGTGATAAAGACCGTGTGCTCCTCCTGCCCCCTGAGAATCACTGATACCCTATCTGCAGCTCTCTACCCTCCCAGAAGATGTGGTGCTTCCTCTGATTTGTACTCTGAAAGTACTTCTTTTTTTTTTAATTTCATAAATATGAAATTATAGAATAATGTAGAAAAGCTTTTTCAAATTACACAGTATCATTCCAATTGGATGCCCCTCCCCCCCACTCCAAAGAGATCACTCCTGTAGATGATGGAAAATTCAGTATAGGGAGAAATTTTAAACCATCAATCAAAATAAACTGGAAGCTTTTATTAGGGGGAAGATTTAGTCCCTTCACAAAAAGACTTGCAACTTTTTGGGGTCCCCTATGAGGGTACTTCAGTCTCCAAAGTTGTGTAAGAGGGAGTGCTTACAACAGATGGGTACAGCATCCGACCTGTTTCTTGTCCATCTGCCCCAGCAGATGTGAAGAGAGTGGCTGGGCCTTTCTTTCCCTGGTACCCCTGGTACTTGGCACATTGCCATCATGCAGTAGATACCATCCAGATGAATAAAAAAGTAAAGCTGATGGAAGCTTCTAGTTCCCATGGAAAAACAAAACTAAGAACTTCCCTCAACACAAGCAATGAGATTTAGGCAATGATTGCCACTTGTGTGTCTGTTTGAACACATCCACGGTATTATAAAACAGTCTGACGCAGACATTGTATAGAACATCACAGTGTTAATGAGTAACTATCTGTGGAAATGCTCCTATTGAAAGCCTCCCTATGTCTCAGGTGGAAAGGAAGTAATTCACACTGACAATAGATACTGCTCCATGATCACAAAATGAGGCAAGTCTTCAGTGGGTATCATAGCAACCTAGTTGGTCTGTGAAAATTATGGCAGTTTTGCATTAAAACCTAAAAGCCGAAAAGCCAAATCGGTTAGAAAAAAATTGGTTTTTATTTTTTATTTTATTTTTTTTTAAATTGGTTTTTAAAAAAGATTTTATTTATTTATTCATGAGAGACACAGAGAGAAGCAGAGACACAGGCAGAGGGAGAAGCTGGCTCCCTGTGGGGAGCCTGATGCAGGACTCGATCCTAGGACCCCAAGATCACTCCCCGAGCCAGACGTTCAACCACTGAGCCACTTAGGTGCCCCCAAAAATTGTTTTTTTTAGAGAAGAAATTCTGACATATGATACAACATGGGTAAACCTTGAGGAGATCATGCCAAGTGAAATAAGCCAGCCACAAAAAAGACAAATACTATATGATTCCACTGACAGGAAGAACATAGAATCGTCAAAATCACAGAGACAAAAAAGTAGAATGGTGGTTGCCAGAGGCTAGGAACAGTTACATGAAGAGTCATTGTTTAATGGGTTTAGAGTTTCAGTCTTACTAGATGAAAAGAGTTCTGGACATGGATGGTGGTGACGGTTGCACAACATTACGAATGTTTTGTTTAAGATTTTATTTATTTATTCATGAGAGACAGAGAGAGAGAGAGGCAGAGACATAGGCAGAGGGAGAAGCAGGCTCCATGCAGGGAGCCCAATGTGAGACTCGAACCCAGGACTCCACGATCATGCCCTGAGCCGAAGGCAGATGCTTAACCGCTGAGCCACCCAGGCGTCCCCATTATAAATGTATTTAACACCATTGACTTGTATACTTAAAAATAGGTAAGATGGGGGCACCTGGGTGGCTCAGTGGTCGTGGTCCCAGGGCCTTGGGATGGAGTCCCACATTGGGCCCCCCGCAGGGAGCCTGCTTCTCCCTCTACCTGTGTCTCTGCCTCTCTCTGTGTGTCTCATGAATAAACAAATAAAATCTTTTAAAAAGTAGATAAGATGGTAAATTTGGGGTTATGTGTATTTTACCATGATAGAAAGATGAGGGTGGGGAGAAAACTCTGACAAATATAAACCAGACAACTAAAAAACCTTCAGATATCTACTGAAGTAGCTTAGGCAAAAATCATATGGTTTGGGATCCCTGGGTGGCGCAGCGGTTTGGCGCCTGCCTTTGGCCCAGGGCGCGATCCTAGAGACCTGGGATCGAATCCCACGTCGGGCTCCCAGTGCATGGAGCCTGCTTCTCCCTCTGCCTGTGTCTCTGCCTCTCTCTCTCTATCTGTGTGTGACTATCATAAATAAATAAAAATTAAAAAAAAATCATATGGTTTGAAGTGCCTGGATGGTGCAGTCAATTAAACGTCCCACTCTTGGTTTTGGCCCAGGTCATGATCCTGGGATGGAGCCCTGCCTCAGGCTCCCTGCTCAGCAGGGAGTCTGCTTGAGATTCTCTCTTCTCTCCCACTCGTGCTCTCTCTCTCTTTCTAAAACAAGTAAATAAATCTTTTTTAAAAAGTCATATGGAGGGCAGCCCGGGTGGCACAGCGGTTTAGCGCCGTCTGCAGCCCAGGGCGTGATCCTAGAGATCGGGGATCGAGTCCCACGTCAGGCTCCCTGCATGGAGCCTGCTTCTCCCTCTGCCTGTGTCTCTGCCTCTCTCTCTCCTGCTCTGTATCTCTCATGAGTAAATAAAATAAAATCTTTAAAAAAAAAAAAAGTCATATGGAGGTGCACCTGGGTGGCTCAGTCGGTTAAGCATCTGCCTTCAGCTCAGGTCATGATCCTGGAGTCCTGGGATGGAGCTCCACATTGGGCTCCCTGCTTAACGGGGAGTCTGCTTCCCCCTCTCTCTCTGCCCCTCCCCCTCCTGCTTGTACACATTCTCTTGCTCACTCTCTCTCAAATAAATAAAATCTCTTTTTAAAAAAAGAGCATATGGATAAAGCAATATCTGACTTATGGCCAAAATAAAGCGAGGTGTTTTGTCTGGATTGAAAGTGTATTTAGTTGATTTGGGATTGTGCATTCACCACTAAACATTATGACAGGCACATAGGAATTGAGAACTTGCTCCATAACAACCAGCTGAGGAAATGATGGAAGGTATAATTGGAGGGCATGCGTCCTGTCTGCCACAGATCATGCAACAGGCATATAATGATTACACAGCGGCAGTCAGCCCTCAAATGTGGGCTGATAAATGGATAGTGCAATCCGATAGCATACACTGAAGAATGCTTTGGAAAATAACCACCACAAAATGTACTGGGATTGAGCTGTAACAGCACATCAACAAATCCTGTCCAACTGAGCAAACAGTCTGTCTGTTGGAGAAAATGAATAATTACTGTGGAAGTTATTGACAGAAGCACAAAAGTCTTGGTAGAAACATCACAAAACCTATTTAGAAGAATTAAACAATGTATGCCCCTGGCAGAATGGCTCTAGAGTAGCTATGGAACCTGAGAAACTTGTGTGGTAAAATCTGCTACCCTCTGGAAACTGGAGCAGTACCCAGACACTCATTGCCCATCATTCAGGTATCAGAGTCTAACATGTTTTGGCATCGGTTCAAAAAGCAGTACATCGAGACGATTGCCATATCAGTATGACATTCCTGTCCCAACAACAGATTATTTTCACGTTCTTGGCTAATACAGCAGAGACTGTTCTAATAAGTTATATAAACACAGTAATGTTATACTTGAACATTTTACAGCATATATAGTACTTTTAAAGCACTATTGGGCTTTTTTATCACATGTATAATTTTGTTTCTATACCTTTATTTCTATTTTGTTTTTCCCTTTTTACTCTCCCAAAAAAGCTATGAGGTAGCATTCTATAGGAGAGAAAACTGAAGCCCAGCTGGGCCTTCCAGGGCCTTCCAGGTCTGTCTTTGTGACCTGGTCTGTCACTGTAGCTATACTGGGACATTCATCCTTTCATGGACAGGTACCTATAGATCAGAGTATATTATCCAAATGATATCCTCCAACTCTTTGCATGCTTTCCCCTGAGTTACACAAATAATTGAGAAGAAGAAACAGGAATGTTTGGGACTCTAAGTTCCTAGACAATTGCCAAATCTCTGCCTCACTTGGTGTCTGAGAGAGAGATCTGTATGGGTCTGAGAGCTAATAGAATAGACATTTCCTACCCAGTGCCCTGCCTTGCCACATCACCAGTGGCACACACATCCCTCCAGGATGACCTTGCCCTGGGCTCTGACTCACCTAATCACAGCCCTCTGCCTCTCAGAGAACTACAGGGAGTAATTTAGGAGTTTGGGCCTATGGAGTGTCAATCAACCTGGCCACAGGGAGGGAAGGCCCCACAGAACTGCTGAGGCCTCAGGTCAGGGCAGCAGTGAGCTGCAGAGCAGAAGAGGAGAGGCCAGTGGCCAGCTAAGAAGAGAGCCAAACTAGTATCTGGCAGTGGTCACAGAAAGGCTCTGTCCTACAGCATAGGACCCTTGCCCACAGCACATGCCTGTCACAGTTAAGAACCAGGGGAGATCTCTTTGGAGGGTGGTGGAGATGGCCTGTATTCCAGGCCTCTGCTGTATTTTGAGGGGTCTGGGGAGTCCCCCAGGGACTGTCAGAAAGAATTAGCCACTCTGTCTATGGCCACAGAGCTTGGGCCTTCCTCTCCTGGGCCAGATTTCACCCCACCCACCTCCAAGCCTGGTTCCTGCCCCAGTTTTTCTGCTCTTAAAATATCAAGAACCCCAGCTTAACTTCACTGACCCCCTCATCTTCCCCCAAAGGAAAACCAAACTACATTCTCAGATTGAGCCCCCACCTTTTAGACACCAGTGCCTTGTGCCTAACGTGCCACCACCCCCACTCCCAGCCTTCAAAAGTTTGAGGGCTGATAGAAAGTGGAGGAATCAGGAAACGGATTTCTGGGCTCCAGGACCAGGATCTATATTCCACCTTCCCCTACCCTGCCCACACCAACACATAGGCTCACAGTAGCTCCACCTCCCGCCCCCACAACAGGCAAGGCCCAGAGCGCACCCCTAGTACTGGGCACAGTAAAGTCGCAAGTGTGCTTGCCCACATTCACAAAAATCCTTCACAGCAGGTAACGTTATCTCTTCCACAAGCAAGGAAACTGAGGCTCAGTGGGGGGTAAGGGCTGCAGGTACAAAAGTGGTCGTTGGAGCAGTGAATGGAAGCGCCTATTCATAGGTCTGCAACTCACAGCTCCCTGCCACATCATCCCACCTCTCCCTGCTCCTCTCACCGCCCCTGCAGTGAGTACCCAACCCTTGCCAAGAGGACACTGCTCTTTTCAAGCCTCCTTTACCTCTTTGGAAACTGAGGCACATCTTATGTTCCTCCATATTCTTGAACTGCAATGGGACAGTGAGTCTAAATCACAGCAGCGCCAGGAAAACGGACTGTCTTTGGATCTCGTTTGTAAAGAACAGGTGGAGGAGATGCAGAAGAACATGGAGGAGATGCAGAAGAAGAAGAGCTGCCCCGAGTCAGGCGGGGGGACAGCACCCAGAGGTGTGTGGGAGAGCACAGCCCTCCCGTGATGTCAGGTTCTGCTGTGGTCACCATGTCCCCAGCAGGTCCTGCCTCTGCTGGTGCAGGCCCCCTCTGCTCTGCGTTCCTTCCCAAGGAGGGCTTGGGCTGCACTGCCAGGCCTCTGAGACTTTAGCGGCTAATAGGATGCAAATTGGAATGTGCTCCCATAAAGATGTATTATGCATGGACTTTCTATTAGATTTCACTTGGAAACTCATCATCAATCACCCCAGCGGGGCCTGTACAACCTCAGGCCTGTGTCAGCAGTTTCTTGTCATCTGGGGTCTGATGCCAAATTCATCTCCCTCACTGGGGGGCCCGGGGACTCTAGAGGTTTGGACCACGGCCTGGCTGGATGGGGAAGCCACCTCCTGGCATCCTATGAGGTTGTCCTGCTCCTGCTATAAGAGGGCAGGGCAGGCTGGGAAGGAAGGCACTGAGTGCACAGTGGGGACCAACCGTCTGCAATGGGGGCTGAACTGGCTCGGCCACTTTAAAGATGCCCCAGTGACCACTGAGGCACAGGTGATTCATGGAAAAGGCTTGTGCTGGGAAGGGAAGAAGTCAAGGCCCTGCCCAAGGGCCCAGACTTCAGTCAGGGATGTGCAGAGCCACACAGACTTTACCCCATGGGAGAAGTGATGTCCTGAGTCTTCTTTTTTTTTTTTTTTTAATTTTTTATTTATTTATGTTAGTCACAGAGAGAGAGAGAGAGGCAGAGACACAGGCAGAGGGAGAAGCAGGCTCCATGCACCGGGAGCCCGACGTGGGATTCGATCCTGGGTCTCCAGGATCGCGCCCTGGGCCAAAGGCAGGCGCTAAACCACTGTGCCACCCAGAGATCCCTGTCCTGAGTCTTCTAATAGGATTAGTCTGAAGGACTCTTCCTCCCTTACATACACCCCCACACATGCACATATACCCCATCTCACTATATTGCCATCCCCACAAACCCCACACATGCACACATACAACACAGCCATACCCCCACACACAACACACTTGCACTCTCATCACTCACATACATACAATACACACACACAGCATACCATGCCTGTATGCATCCCTGATCACACATCCCCGTTTGCCCCTGCACGCTCACACCCCCACAAATACAAGCACACTGTAACACACACACAGACACCCTCACACATCCACACTCTCACAGTAGTACCTGCTTATATTCATCCCCATTTCCCGTTCCCACACTTGTAACACGCACACACACACCCTCACACACACCCATTCACATAGTCACACACGTACACATATTCACATCCAGTATTACTTCCAAAGCCTCAGAAGAGAACTTTCCTTCGTTTATGGAGGGCTTGGGGATGCAACTTTACAGAGTCGCTAGGAAACAGACTCTGTGGGTGTTATTGAAGCACTGGTAGACAAGTTCCCAGGCTCCTTGGGAGCAATGATTGGAGAAATGGGAATCATGTTTCCTTCCATACTGTCTTCCCACCAGTGGAAGGGCAGAGGGTAATGAGGCACAAAAAACCAAACAGGAAGAATCAATTGGGCATTGGAAATACGATAAACTGCCAGGTGGGAAAGAGAAGTTTCAGCCCCCAAAGGCTGTGAAACCAATAAACCTGTCAGCCACTTTGACCAGGCCTCTGCTCTGTGCCAGGGCTAAGCTGGGGACCCCCAGGAGACCTGGAGTCTGCCTGCCGGGAGGAGACATTGAGCCAGTTCGAGGTCTACCCCACAGTGCAGGGCAGTGTGTGATCTGTTAAACATGGCTTTCAAACCAGAAGTGCTAGTGTGGACAGCCAAAGACAGGGAATTACTGTGGACCAAAGTGATCAGGGGAGGAGGGGGAAGAACATGGTGGGTGGAAAGGCTCTTGTGAGCTAAGATTTAAAGGTAGGACTATGGAAGATGTGGGGGAAGGAGCCAGCCTACAGGAACTGAGTGCTAGGGGCCCATGGGTTGCTTTTAGGTGGAGAGTCTTGCCTCATCTTAGGAAGGAGAAAGGCTTGTCTTCTAGCCATGCTTCCAGGCTTACCACCTGAGATATAACCCTTCTCAGAGAGTAGGCATGTGTTGCCTACAAGATTTTAATTTCTTGTGGTCTCAGCTTTAGACCAATTCACTATGATAAGGGTTCAGAAGAGGAAGTGAGCATATCCAGATAGGACAGTCACAAAAGGCTTTATAGAAGAAGTGGTGTTCAAGGGCCAGTGGGATGAGTGATCTCCCCATTTGTCACACAAAATTTTGTTTTTGTCTCATGCTTCTTTGTCCCTATCATGCCTAGTGCAGAATGATGCATTCGTCAATGGGCATGTGCATTAGTTAGTTCTCAATAACTTTATTATCTTGTTCATTCATTCGACATCTACTTGCTTGCTTGCTTGCTCACTGGTGGAGGTTCCAGAATGCTTCCTCAAGCTCAGAGAAGTAGGAGCCACATCCAGCCTGCACCCAGCTACATGAAGGTGGGCCTTTCCATGGGAGTTTAGAATGCTGCCCTGGGCAGTCCTAAGGCTGCCACCTCTATTATGTAGGCCAGAGTGCAGTCATGGGGTGCAGTCTAGATCCTAGAACTAAGACCTCAGAGTTGTTCCATGTGTTCTTTTTGCAGCCAGAGACTAGAGATAGGAAGTGGCTATACGAAGTGCCAAAGGGGATTAGATTAGGTCAAAGGAAGTCATATACATTAAAAACTGTGCTTTGAAGTAACTTGACAGCAGGGAGTCCTGACAAACACAGCGTCAGTCCGTAGAAAGCCATGCCGATAGGGTGTACCCTCGGTGGGATGTGCCAAAAATGGCACTTTCTTCTGTGGTCTTATTCCCCAAACTCTTAACTCCAATCTCATCATAAGACAAACATCAAACTGATGGAACATTCTACAAAATACCAGACCAATATTCCTCAAGCTGCCAAGGTCATCAGAAAACAAGGAAATTCTGAGAAAACTGCCTCGGCCAGGAAGAGGCTAAGGAGACATGAAAACCAAATGTAATGCAGAATCCTGGATAAGATCATGGTCCAGAAAAAGGACTATGGGGAAATCTGAATAAAGTCTGGATTTCGTTAATAATAACGTATCAACACTGGCTCATTAATTGTCACAAATACACCACACTAATGTAAGATGTTACTAATAGGAGAAACCCTGTGCAGGTATGTGGAAACTCTGCTCTATCTTTGCTTATTTTCTGTAAATCTAAGACTGTTCTAAAAGAAAATTATAAAAAAAAAATGTGCTTTGAAGCCATAAGAACACTCTGCCCATCTTAGATCTTATTAGCGTTAATAATAGGCTCCAGTCCAGTGAACATCCTGTCCTATCACGTGGCTACTGGACATATTCATATCTCCTTAAGCTGCTCCTGCTTGTGACAGTGGCTCAGACTTTCCTTCTTTTTTGATGACCTTGGCAGGTGTGAGGAGAGCTAGTTGGGGTTTCGTAGAAAGTCCCTCAATTGGGATTTATCTGATACTTTCCTCTCAACTTGATTTCAAGTCACTGAATCACAGTAGAACCCGTGGAGCTGAGACCACCTCTTTCTCTGGGCAGGTAAGAGGGGGAGGCGCCTCTACTTCCCTCCATAGTGAAGACTCAATGTAGAGAGTAACTGAGGAGCCAGAGAAGGCAAGTGAATCCATGCTCTGGGGAAGCACATGGACTGTTCAGAAACCAGCCCTGGCATCTTTGTCCCAGGAATGCTGGGACTGATGCTACTCCCAGCTTTGCCTCATGTGGAAGGTTCAGACTTCAGCCAGGATAGGTTCAAGGGGGAGAGAGTCTTGGCTTGGGACTGGATATCCCAGAGGACTAGCCTCTGTTCACATCTCCCTAGAGCCAATCTGGGGGACAGCCTTCTTCTCCACAGCCAGAATCAGTGGCCATGAGGATGGATGGGACTGTGGATACTGGGACCTGGGAAATGTTGCCTTGACAACCCATTCTCAGGTGAGAGAGAGAGAGAGAGAGAGAGTGCCTGTGTGAGCTCTGAAAAGGACAGAATTCTAGAATGTTGAGCTGCCTCTAAGGGTGCTGTCATCTTTATCCTCCCCTGGGCGCCTTCATTATACAATTTCTTAACCTCAGTCTTTGGTTCCAGCCACTCCTGCTGGGACTCAGCCCTGGTGAGGGGGAGGCAGCCACTGGGCACTGGACTCTGTGGGTTTGATAGAGCTGGCAGGCAAACTCAGCATGCTAAATCCAGTGGACCATTCGAGATGTCTAGACAGGAAGCCAGGCTGAGAGAAAAGTAAGGATACTCCCTCCCCTCATGCTGGAGTCCCAGGGCTGCCAGGCAGGCTGCTGCCACTGCTTCAGGAGCCCAAAGGATGGGTCCTCTGGGGTCTGAGTACCAGCTAAGGGCACATCCTTATGGAAGGAAAGGGTGAGCCCTCCACCAGCCAAGTGCATCAGGGCTGTGCCACGTGAGGTAGACATACTGTCAGTGGTGGTCCTCAGGTTTGAAAGAGGCCCAGCACAGGATGCCTGGGTGGCTCAGCGGTTGAGTGTCTGCCTTCAGCTCAGGCTGTAGTCCTGAGTTCCAGGATCGAGTCCTGCATCAGACTCCTGCATGGACCCTGCTTCTCCTCCCTCCGCCTGTGTCTCTGCCTCTCTCTGTGTCTCTCTCATAAATAAAAAAATAAAATCTTAAAAAAAAAAAATGAAAGTGGCCCAGCAGGACCTTGACATTGAAGCTGGGAGGGTGAACCTGGTATCAGGGCTTCAGGCCCTGTTCCCAGCACCAGTATGGGGCATGCTCTGAACATCAGGTAACACTCCACGTAGGTGGAATAGAGGGAGTGAAGGGCCTCAAGGGGTCTAGCTCAGCTTAACCAATGCCAGAAGCATCTACCACTGGAACCTTGTAAAATGGGGCTAATTAGATACCTGCCCCACCTGCCTCATGGGTCATTGTGAGGTGCAGAGAAAATGATATATGGGAAGGCCCTGTGTCAAGTGCTTGGCAGGCATGACTATTACAAATGATGTTTACACTGTAAGCTTTGAGACTGTTGAGATATTCAGTTCTGCTGAACTGGGAAACTTGGCTTCTCCTGGCTGTCAGTTCCTAAGTTGCTTGGGTTGGGAAGAGTCTTACAGCTCATTTAGTCCAACACACCCTTCTTGTCCTTGAAAAAAGCCGGAGCGTGCAATTCTGCGACCTCACAGAGTTCCCGAACAAGTTGGTATCTGACTGGGACTACAGCCCAGGGCTCCTGACCCCCACCCAGGGCTCGTGCCTCCTGCCACATTGCTTGTTTCTACCGGGAGCCAATCGACCTGGTGCTTAACATCGACATCTCACCTCCAGCACCAAGAACTGGTCCCAACAGACCTCATTTGCATTTTAGTGCACACCCACTCTTGACAGCTTATCATATAACGAAACCCCAGGGCCAGATTCTGGGATCTTTAAGGAAATACAAAAGAGTGAAAGACACAACAGAAAGATGATAACCAAGTGTTCCTTTGGAGTTTGGCCAGTGTGGATCGGCAGTATGCCTGAAACTCCCTCCCTCAATCTGTTCACCAACCTGTTTCTCTTCTCATTCAAGCTGCTCCTGAAAGCATCTCCTCTGGGAAGTCTTCCCAGATCAACTAAGCTACTGGCAGCTTCCGTGGGTTGGCCCTGTCTGAACCTAGTACTTCTCTGGTGTTTCTCACCCACCTTCCACCTCGGTGGGCATTAAGCCTTGTCAGCCACTCCCAGCCACTGAGCCAAGCTTTTCCCTCCTCTCCTGGCTTTGGTGCAGGAACCTTTCCCATGCACCAGTCTGCCTTAATTTCAGTCATGCGCTTGACATATATATGATGTCAATACTTTATTGTCACTTGATGTATTTGCCTCCTGCTTTTACTTGGTCATGAGCCTGCCCTCTCCTTATTTCTTCACATCTGTGTTTGTCTGAGACACTTATAACCCAGGGGGTCTCATTAGCAAGAAGGGAGAATTGCTTGCCCCTGCCCTTCTGTTGATTCAATCAGGAGGTAACTGGACTCCATGCCCTGTGCTTTAAACAGGTCCAAATTCCATGCGTTGTCTAAAGGGAGCTTGCAGAAATATTACCATTGTATAAAAAGGAAGGGAGTAGAGCACACACACACACACACACACACACACACACACGTTTGCATGCATGTTTTGCTGTCAAAGGTAGATGATCTCTGAATGATGTAAATACAAATCATCTCTATATGTATCCACGATCTCTGAATCATGCACCAAAATCTGAAAATATTAGTTGCCTTGAAGAAAAGTTCTCATTATATACCTTTTTTCCAGCTTTTGAACTTGGAAAACATTTTTTATAGCAAATTATTTCACATATACAAAAAAATATCTGAAACGAATGTATCTATTGAGAGAGAATAATAAATAATTCTGCCCTGGGGATCCACCATCCATCATAGGAAATGCAACGTTACAATATTGTTGAGAACTCTACACCTCCTCCCTGAGTCAATGGGAAGGAGCCACTATCCTCTTACCTCAGTCCTGTTGTCCTGTAGGTGCTATCCCACATGCATGTATCCCAAAGTAATACATTATTTCATTTTACTTGTTTTGAACTTTATAAAATAGGGTCACACTGTGTGTATTTTTCTGTGACTAGCTAATTTCCCTCACCATGATCAAAGTTCATCCATGCTGATGCTTACAACATTAGTTCATTTTCATTGTTACTTAACATTCCATGGAGTGAATATATCCACCTTATTTATCCATTCTCCTGGCATGAGGCATCAGGTTATTTTCCATGTTTGCTGCTATGCACCATCTTAGGCCAGTCTCTTGGTGCACATGTGCAAGGTTCTCTTGGGTTTGATCCTTGGTATTCCTGGGCCAGTAGGGAGGTACGCCTTCTGCTTGATGACCATTTGCCAAATGGTTTCCAAAGTAGTTGTACCAATTTACATTCCCATCAGCTGCATGAGGGATTTTGTTTTTCTGCCTTTTCACCAACACTTGATATTAATAGACTGAATTTTGTTGCCAATGTAGTGGGTACAAAATGTTGTGACATTATGAGCTTAATCTACATTTCTTTCTTTCTTTCTTTCTTTTCTTTTCTTTTCTTTTTTTTTTTTTTTTTTTTAAGATTCCACCCATTTATTCATGAGAGACACACACAGAAAGAAAGAAGCAGAGACGCAGGCAGAGGGAGAAGCAGGCTCCATGCAGGGAGCCCTATGTGGGAATCAATCCCAGGTCTCCAGGATCATGCCCCAGGCTGAAGGCGCCTCTAAACAGCTGAACTACCCAGGCTGCCCTTAATCTACATTTCTCTGGTTACAGGTGACATCAAGAACATTTTACTGTTTATCATCCATTTGTGTTTCTTCTCCTAGGACTTTTTGAATTTTAAACATGTGAATACACTACTTGTTCAAATATATATAGTTATTAAAATGGGCCTGCAGTATCTCATTTCTCATATGCAAAGGGTCCCACCACTTTCCCCCAAAGCACACAAATACAATCCCTGAATAGTGTCACAACAAATAAAATTGTTAACAATAGATCAGTGAGTGTCATGGGCTGAATTGTGTTCCCCCAAAACTCATAGGTTAAAGCCTTAGCTCCCAATACCTCAGAATGCAATCATATTGAGAGATAAGGTTTTTTTTTGTTTTGTTTTTTTGTTTTTTTGTTTTTGTTTTTGTTTTTTTTTTGAGGTAAGGTCATTAGGTAATTTAGTTAAAATGAACTCTGTAAGGTGGGCTCTTATCTGACATGACTGGTGTCCTTTTTTTATTATTTTAAAGATTTTTATTTATTTATTCATGAGAGACACACAGAGAGAGGCAGAGACACAGGCAGAGGGAGAAGCAGGCTCCATGCAGGGAGCCCAACGTGGGACTCGATCCCTGGTCTCCAGGGTCAGGGCTGAAGGCGGCGCTAAACCTCTGAGCCACCAGGGCTGCCTGACTGGTGTCCTTATAAGAAGAGATTAGGACACAGACAACAGGGACCAACAGGTGACCATGTGAGGACATGGCAAGAAGACGGCCATCTGCAAGCCAAGGAGAGAGGCCTCAGAAGAAACCAGACCTGCCAACACCTTGACCTTGGAATTCCAGTCTCCAGAGTGTAAGCAAATTAATTTCTGTTGTTTAAGCCACCTAGTCTGTGATACTTTGTTATGGTAGCCCAAGCAGACTTGTACTATGAGCTCATTACTGTTTCACAGTGCTTCCCCATATTTATTTCATCTACTCATTCATCGCCAAATATTAACTGAGCACATCCTGAGTCTAAGGGCACAGTTCATTGCTAAATCCTCACTGCAAACTTTTTTTTTTTTTTAATATTTTATTTATTTGGGACGCCTGGGTGGCTCAGCGGTTGAGTGTCTGCCTTTGGCTTAGGGCGTGATTCTGGATTCCCGGATAGAGTCCCACATTGCGCTCCTTGCATGGAGCCTGCTTCTCCTCCCTCTACCTGTGTCTCTGCCTCTCTTTCTGTGTCTCTCATGAATAATAAAAAACAAAACAAAAAAAAAAACCTTTTTTTAAAAAAAAAAAAGATTTTATTTATTTGAGAGAGGGGAGGTACACAGGGGGCCCATGGGAAGTAGTAGAGGGGGAGGGAGAGGGACAACCAGACTCCATGCTGAGTGCAGAGCCAGTCATGAGGCTCAATCTCTTGACCCTGAGATCAAGACCTACCCACCCTATCTACGGAGCTGAAAGAAAGCACGAGTCAGATGCTTAACCGTCTGAGCCACCCGGGCCCCTGTCACTGTTAACTTTTAAGTCAGGAGCAACTATCTCTGACTTGTTTCTTAAAAAAAGGTTTTATTTATTTCTTCATGAGAGACAGAGAGGCAGAGACACAGGAAGAGGGAGAAGCGGGCTCCATGCAGGGAGCACAACATGGGACTCAATCCCAGAACCCTGGGATCACGACCTGAGCTGAAGGCAGACGCCTAACCATTGAGCAACCCAGGCATCCCAACTATCTCTGACTTAAGGGAATTTGTATTTGGGGGAATTAACAGGAATGGCCAAGAAACCAAACACAGTATGTGGGGCCAGAGATGAGAAAATTCAGGTGGACATGATCATTATCTTAATATAAGAAGATTGGCATGGGGGAGAGGGAGTCACTGTTCCTTTATGGTCCTGGTGGATAAAACTATGATGAATAGGAAAAAACACCAAGAAGTCAAATTTCACTTGAACAGAGAGAAAAACATTGTGGGTTTTGTCAGTTTGTCACTGGAATTGTCTAAAGATATAGGTAGCTGGTTTGAGTGTTGTGAGTTGTCCGTGAGGAAGCCAGACAACCATTCCATGAGGGATGGTGTGGGGGGGAGGTTATAGGGAGTGAGGGTCAAGCTTCAGAGGTGTGGTGGGAGGAATGACCCTGAAGGGCCCTTCCTATCCAGAGAGTCAGTGATATGTCCCTGAGACCACGTGACTAGTAAGCGGTAGGCCAGGAACAGAGCCTGTTTTCTGGATTCTGATTCTTTTTCCACAATGTCAAGCTACCTCTAAACAGATTAGTGGCTGGACAAATAAGTTCTAACAATGACAGCATCCACTCAACTGCCTGGGGACAAGACACAGTGAAAGGGAGTATACAGCTTCTGAAATGAGAGAATTGACTACTTCTTTCAATGCCCCTTTTAGAAGTCTGATTATAACCAGGTAGATAGCAGAAAACAGGAAGGAACAAGCAATTTGAGAACCTACTAAGTGCCAGATATTTCACCTGCCTCCACATTATGCAATGCTCTGCATTAACTCCAGCTGTGATATTATTCTTCATCTCCACTCCGCAGATGTGGAAGCTGAATCTCAAAGAGGCCAGGCAACTGTCCAAGCTTACGAAGCTAAATTGCAGCAGTGACCTTGACCAAATTCCCTAACCTCAGTATCTGAGCCAAGGCCTGCCCCATTCCAAAACCCATCAGATCTTGTTACCTAATGGGTATTGGAATGTAAAAAATTTGGGGTTTTGGTTTTTATTTCTGTAAACCCAGACAACTGTCCTTTAGTACAAACCCAGGGTAAATAAGTTGTCCTGAATAGGACTTACAGGCCAGGAGGGGCACTTCTTTCATATTTAATTTGGACAATTGACACTTTCTGAGACTCAGGTAAAGTACCATCCTTCAAACCCAACCAGGTTGCCGCTCTTAAGCTCCTCCATAATGAAATTCTCCACTAATATAACTAACACTTCCTTCTGCGGTAAGTGCTCTTCTCTCCTCCTTCTCTCTCTGAACACTTTTTATCCCAGAAGATAGTATGGCCCACTTCTAGCAGAATCTGTCAGCAGAGAAGGGCGGTACCCCTGGCTACAGGACAAAGGCCTGAATGGGCCCCATTTCAAGCTGAATGATCTATTCAGTCCTCATTGATCTGCAAACTGGGCTAAGAGCCCTTTAAGCTGGCCAGGGAAGGAGGCCTCTGAGTGGGGAGTGCTCTATGCTCTTCTTTTTTTACTTTTGTTTTTTTGCCCCAAGGCAAAATGTAACTTCTGTTTTAGTCTGAGCCCCACCCTCCTTTTGGTAAACACAAAGCTGGCCTTGGTTCCCCCAGACAGAATAATGCCAAGGGGGAGGAACGGGATCAGTTGTTTTTGCTTAGGAGCTGGAGGGTGGGATGAATTCACTCCCCAATTCAGTAGCCTGCCAGAGAGAAAGCTGGGCAGGTTCCAGAAGACGAAGGAGGCTGCCCCCCTCTCAACCAGCCTTTCTCTGACTTCTGGGGGCTTTAGACTCCCTACTGCACATTCACTAGGGTCAGAACGTAGGTCCTTTCCAATGCAACCCTGTCCTAGGACAGCACGCAGGGCCTCATTAAGCTCTGGGGGTTGCTCAGACTAAGGTTTCACCTTCAGCTTTGCTTCCAGCATCCCTCCCTCCACCATCCACTTCTCCCTGTTACAGTCTACCATATTCTTCAGTCCCTCTGCCCTTTATGGAAGTCAGGACAAAGTGTGTTGCATTGTTAGAGATAATAGGCCAAGGGGGTGGAGGGTTAGAACAAAGAGAAGAAATGGTCCCCCCCGCAGGAAGTTTAATTTCAATCAGGTGAACACAAAGCTAAGCCGGATAAATACAGAATTTATGAGCCAGTGAGCATGGCACAAAGCACATCTAATGCAGGTCGGACCTGGGAGCATTGCCCAGTACGAGGTTCATTTCTCTTTTCTCAGGGGTGACTTTGTGGATAAGGCTAGCTCTCAGCAGTCACGAAGGGGAGGGCCAGGCTGCCGTCCTGTTTGTACAGGAGGCGAGGGCCACCATGCGAAGGAGAGCCAGAGCCGGTGGCAGCCAGTTAAGAGAGAAGTACTGGGCTCCTGTACCAGATCCAAAGAGAGAGTAGAGAATTGACAAAAGGAGGCCATGGCACTTCCAGGGACCACGCAGTGCTGTGCCACAGGCCCCACCACACATAATCCCTACAATGGGGAATGTGATAAAAACAGGCCCAAGCAGGGCAGAGGCTGCTTACCTGCCACATGACCTTGGACCTTGGAGAAGTCCTTCAAAGCTTGTAGGACCTCAGTTTTCTTACTCACCTGAATGATTCCTAAACTTTGGACAAGAATTTACTGTTTCCTAAAAACTCCTTATATCAAAAAAAAAAAACAAAAAACAAAAACCTCCTTATATCGCCTAATGCGAATATTCTTTAAACAGCACCATCTATTCTCACCTTAAAAAGAAAGCACACTGCAAAGAGAGAAAGCAAGCAAGCAAGCACATTTCAGTACTAAAAAGGTGTAGAGACACAATCTGAGAATACAAAAGAGGGTCCTTTAAAGAAATATGGAAAAATCCACTACACAGTCTTATTGTTCTCATTTCATTGCAGACTATTGAAAGCCTCATCACTGAGGGAAACCAGTTCCAGAATTTGGAAGCTAATAGGTGACTCTAGAGGAGCTTCCTAGGTTCTAAAAGTCCACAATTGGAACCCCAAAGGGGCAAATTGCCTACCCTCCCTTTGATCCCTGTGGTCTCCACAGCCTGCAGCTTAATGATGTTTGGGAGTGATGCCTGCCACTCTCTGAGCAGGTGTCCCCCTCCCTGATTCATGGACTGCAAGTTCTCATTCTCCTTTAGCCATTAGTTCTAAGGCACCAAGGAAGTTTCCTTTGGAGGTTCTGTCACTGTGACGGGTCCTGATGGGGTGCTGTAAGCAACAATCCGAGAGGTGACTCCTTTCCTCCCCTGGAGACAGTGACTCGGGGAGATTTGCATCTCACTCCTTGGACACCTTTGCAGCAAGTGTGCATAAAGTCTTTCCACTGGTAGGCACTGGGTTTACTTTTTGTATCCTGAGGTCCAGAGATTCTAAGGTCTACACAAAAGCAATCAGTTCTACATGCACAGTTTTAATAGGCACCCCCCACCCTAAGGAGGCTACAGGGACTGGAATTTAGTGTTCCATCAGCCAGGGGCTCTGGGGCTGTCATTTGGTAACTAAGGCAATTCGGGGAGCAGCTCCCCCACACAGCCCCAGGAGCCTGGGCCCAGCAGACGGACAGCTGCCCTGGTTGCACAGACCGCACTGGGATTGTCTGGCGGAACTGTTGTCTGGAGACAATGCAGCCCATGTGACAGGCCCTAATGAGTCCCTTCTGGAATCCCACAATGACCAAGTGGCAGAGGCTCCCTGAATAGGTCTCCCTCTTCGGTGTCAGGGTGGCAACCTCCTCTCTCATTCTCCTCCTGCCTTTCTCGTCCCTCCCTTTCTTTCTTGTCATCTTTGTCTCTTAGCTACTTTAATTCTCCTATTCCCTTTTGCTTCCCTTTTGACCTCTTCTTTCTCCTCATCTCTCGGCACTCTGTCCTCTCTGTCACGCCTTCTTAGACACAAAACCACCCTTCCCTATGCCAGGTGGCTCCCCTACTCCTAGATCTCATAGCTAAACCAACAGTTATTCCTCTAGGCACACACCACCTCCCCCTTCCCTGCCACCCCCGCCCCAAGAAGACTGCTCCTTTAAAAAAAAAATTATTTATTTATTCATGAGAGACACACACAGAGAGAGAGAGGCAGAGACACAGGCAGAGAGAAGCAGGCTCCACGCAGGGAGCCCAACGTGGGACTTGATCCTGGGACTACAGGATCATGCCCTGGGCCAAAGGCGGTGCTAAACCGTTGAGCCACCCAGGCTGCCCCGGAGACTGCTCTTAAAGCATGCTTTCCTTGCTGCTGGGAGTGTGCGGGGAGACAGCCAAGGTTTAGGGATTGATAACAAAAAGTATCTATCATGTAAGTTCATTATAAGTACTGCTGTTCCCCCAAGTTATTTTAAAGTTCTCAGGGGGCGCCTGGGTGGTTGAGCATCTATCTGTCTTCGTTCGGCTTGCAGGATCCTGGGATCAAGTCCTACATAGGGAGCCCGCTACTCCGACTGCCCATGTCTCTGCCTTTCTCTCTCTGCATCTCTCACGAATAAATGAATAGAATTAAATAAATAAATAAATAAATAAATAAATAAATAAATAAATAAATAAATAAAGTTCCCAGACACCAGGAACATGGCCTGTCTCTGCCATTAAGAATTGGAGAAGTCTAAAAACAAAAAAAGAAAAAAAAAAAGAATTGGAGAAGTCTGATCCAGAAGCTGCACAGGGGGTACCTTCCTGCTCTCAGTCCCTCAATTTGCAGCAGTGGCTGACCCAACCATGGGCCTGAGGTCACATGTAGGGCATCTCCTAGGGGAAGGCACCTACCACCCTGCTGACTGGCTGGGGGCTGCCAATGGGTCTGTAAGAAGCCCCACTGCTGGGAAGGGTCAGCCTCTGTCACCGCTGCCTCCTCTCCACCACTCACCCCTCTGCCTGCACTCCCCACCCCGACCCCACCGAGCTGTGGGGTGATTCAGGGTGAAATCAGCCCTGATGAATGGGGATTACCCGGCTCTGTGTTTTACAAAATGTGGTCAGGAAATACTGAGGGTCCGCCTTAGTTCACTGGTAGATTCCCTAGAGGAGGATAATGCAATTGAGGAGGGATTGAAAGGGGTCTTCTGAAAGAAGAGCAGCAGGTTCTGGCCATGAGGAGAGAGGTGAGGCAGAGGACAGCAGCCAGGGGCAGGAGCATTGTGGACACTCCATTAATCTTTCTCTTTACATCATTCCTTTAAAACCTGGCTGTGAGGCACAAAAAGAACAATCTGAAGCCAGAGAGAGAGACAGAGAGAGAGAGTGTGTGTGTGTGAGAGAGAGAGAGAGAGAGAGACTGCCAAGGAGTTTATTGAGAAAAAGGAATTTGGGAATCACCAATCTGTTTCCCAACCTCTGATTTGCTCACCATTTTTTCTCTGTCTCAATGACTTTTTCTTTGATTCCTGTCTTTATAAGGCCTGGGTGCATGGGTGTATTTCAGGATGAAATACTGAGTGGGTATGGAGGCAGGTGAAGCCCCCTGAGGGTGGCAACTGAGCAAAAGGAAGGTAAAGGAAGCAGGACCCACCCTCCACCCCACACCCGCTTCTTCAAACCAAAACTGGGATAAGTCTGTGTGATTGCCTTACAATTGCTCAGTGGGGTGGCAAGCCTGATATGCACCTCCCAAACGTCTAGGTTTTAAGCTAGAGCATACAGCCCCTCTTGCCCCTTGGTGACCCCTGGTACATGATACAGTAGCTCATGGTAAAGATTAGACCACTTCTTTTTTTTTTTTTTTAAGAGATTTTTATTTATTTATTCATGAAAGACACAGAGAAAAACAGAGACACAGGCAGAGGGAGAAGCAGGCTCCATACAGGGAGCCCGACACGGGACTCAATCCAGGGTCTCCAGGATCACGGCCTGGGCCAAAGGCAGGTGCCAAACCACTGAGCCACCCAGGCTGCCCGGATTAGTTCACTTTTAATAAGTACCTACTCTGCATCAGGTGCCATATGCAGGGGTTTAAATGGATTGGGTTTTTTTGTTTTGTTTTGTTTTTTGTTTTACATCCTCACAACCTTATACATCCATTTTACAGTTCAGGAAGTTGAGGCCCAGAGGGGCTACTAAACTTGCCAAGGTGACAAAAGAAAAAATTCATCGGGCTAGACAGAGCAGTGCTTATCTAGCCCCAGAGTAACACTGGAAAGTCAGTGAAGCAAAAGGCTAAGGAGGTTTCCGGTTATTCTGTATTTTTGATCAAGCCTAGAGAAAGTCTCATTTAGATCCTCCAACAGGCTTTAGAGCTTAAATAAAAGGCCACCTGAACCAGAAACAGGAAAAGGAGGGCAGGAAGAGGGCATGACTGCTCTGCAGTCCCAGGACAAAGTGCCTTCGATCAGGACCAGGGTCAACACAACCCACCATCCAGACAAAGTTGGGCGTGCATTCATTGTCCCAGTGTGTTCCCAGCAATTCCTTACCCGTCATCAATCCTCTGTTTCTCGCTGCCACCAACACATGATAATCTGATCTGGAAGGCAAAAAGGGAGCGGAGTATCTGCAGAAACAAACACCATCAAATGTCCTGGCTCCCTTCCCAGAGCTTCAACATAAAAGCAGGAAGGAAGAAGTCACAGAACTGAGGACTGAGCCAGCAAGAGAGGACTGTGTGGCCTCAGTGCTGATCACCAGGCTGCTGTGGAGGGGTAGCCCTCCTGGTGGAGGGACCAGCTTCATGACAGTCAAGGACATGAAGTATGAGCTGAGCACTCGTCTCCCTGAATTATTTGCTTCCTTCCTCCTCCATACTCCACTAACATTCTCTCCAATTGTTTTAATCATGCTTACTGATTTTTTTTTTAAACAAGCAGGGCTTGAACTCAGGACCCTGAGATCAAGAGTTGGACCCCTTATGATGCTGAGCAAAATAAGTCAGAGAAAGACAATTATCAAGTGATCTCACTCATATGTGGAATTTAAGAAACAAAACAGAAGAGCATAAGGGAAAGAAGGGAAAAATAAAACCAGATGAAATCAGAGAGGAAGGCAAACCATAAGAGACTCTTAATTCTAGGAAACAAACTGAGGGTCCCTGGAGGGGAGGTGGGGGGGATGGGGTAATTGGTTGATGGACATTAAGGAGAACACGTGACGTAATGAGCACTGGATCTTATATAAGTTGGATGAATCACTACCCTCTACCTCTGAAACCAATAATACACTATTTATTAATTAATTGAATTTAAATTTTAAAAAGTTTACAAAATAAAAAAAATAATTAAAAAAAAAAAACACTCAGACTCGTAGCTGACTGAGCCACCCACATGCCCCATGCTTACTTCATTTAAAACCTTGGGTTGGAGTCATCATATGACGCACAGCTTTCACTTGCACAACCAGAGACCAGAATTATACTCCCCGAAAGGTAGGAGGCAGCAGCAGGGGGCTGCTTCGGAGATCTTTTATAGAGGTGAGGGAACACTACAGTCAAATAAGTTTCTTGGTAAAGCTAAGCTGGCAGTTAAGTAAAAGATCAAACCAAGTCTCTCATCAGAATACTGCCCCTTGCTCCTCAAAACTTTGGAAGGCAGAAGAAGATGGAATTTTAAGTGGGCAGAGATACCGGGTATGGAAAAAAATGAAAATAAAAAATAAACTTGAAACATACCATCTCAATTCTCTGTGGGCCTATTCATAACGGAGATATAGTTACTTAGAATACAGTCTCAGCACTGGCTGGTTGAGTCTCCTTAAAAATGCCTTCCACGTCTTTCACTAGCCCCTGCTCCAGCCTCAACTTCTAACTCCTGAACAACACCTCCACAGGACCAGTTGAACTTGAACAGAGTGATTCTGAAACCTAGTGACATCCCTAGGTGACATAGACATGATAACACAGACACCAGGATCAGATTGCAGCTCTTTTTTCCTACCACCCCTATACACACACACACACACACACACACACACACACACAGTCACAACATCCTACAAGGCTGAACTGTTTTAGAAAAATGGCACCAGTATTGATTCAAGCAGATTAGTAACAAGTTCTCTTTAAAACACAGGCTTAAAAAAAATAAAAAATAATAAAAAATAAATAAAACACAGGCTTAAACGGTTACAATTCTGTTTGGTGCGGTTTAAAGATTTTTTTTTTTTTTTTTTTATGACAGTCACACACACACAGAGAGAGAGAGAGAGGCAGAGACACAGGCAGAGGGAGAAGCAGGCTCCATGCACCGGGAGCCCGACGTGGGATTCGATCCCGGGTCTCCAGGATTGCGCCCTGGGCCAAAGGCAGGCGCCAAACCGCTGTGCCACCCAGGGATCCCAAGATTTGTTTTTTAAATAAATGAAAAAAATTTTTTAAAAATTAAAAAAGATTTTTTTATGATTGAATTTTTAGAGGAAGAACTGTTTTAAATTCCCTTCTGGAGACAGTGTTAATCAAGAACAGCCTCTTCTCCTGAGGTGAAATGGCCAGTGACGAAGGCTCTGGAATCAGACTGTCTGGATTTGCAGCGTTGCTTCCTAACCTGATCACTTGTGGCTCTGTTTACTCTCTCTAGGCCTCAATTTGCTCACCTGTGAAATGGGACCTAACAGTGTATCTACCTCATTGTTGTGAGGCTTAAATGAGATGAGCTGTGTAAAAGCAAGGTGCCTGCTCCCAGCCAACATTCATTAAATATTAGCTATTGTAACCTCAAAACAAAACAGAAAAAAAGCCTCAAGCAAAGAGATCAAATCTAACACAGTTAATTGTATTTTCTATATGCTTCTTAGAAAATAAGCTCACATGTTTGGAAACCCATCAGAGTCAAACAAGTGGCTTTAGGAACACAACGGTGAATTATTAGCCTCTCTCTAGCCTAAGCAAGAAGCTTCCTGGAAGGACCCAAGCAACCCAGCACCCATTCAGATTGCTTTCTAGATAGGCATCAGGAATCCACCCCAAGTGGGGTGCCTGGCTAGGATGTGGAGCATGTGACTCGACATTGGGGTTGTGAGTTTGAGCCCCTGGTTGGATGAAGTTACTTAAAAATAAAACCTTAGGGACACCTGGGTGGCTCAGTAGGTTAAGTGTCTGCCTTCAGCTCAGGTCATGATCCCAGGGTCCTGGGATCAAGCCCCACATCAGGCTCCCTGCTCAGCAGGGAGTCTGCTTCTCCCCCTGCACCACCACTCCTACCTTGTGCTCTCTCTCTCTCTCTCTCTCTCTGTATGTGTCTCAATTAAATAAATAAAATCTTGAAAAAATAAAAAAATAAAACCTTAAAAAAAAAGAAATCCCTCCACCTGACTTAGCAAGGAAATGCCTATGGACCACCCCCTTCAGCTGCTGTCCAAAACCACATATGGGCTGCAGGGCACTCTGGGAGAGGGTTGGGCTTCTGATGCAGGTAGGCCTCACACAGCTGTCTTGCACGGGCTCTGCACTGGCTGGCACGGAGTGAAGCAGCTTTCATAAAGACTAAATGGTCAGAGGAGTCACCAGCCCTTCCTGAACTCAAAGCATTTGCCAATCGTCTGAGGTTTCCCGAGATCAGCTACCATGTTTCTCTCTCCTCAAATGAGGGACCATTCTGCAGGGTGGTTGGGCTTGTGGCCGCTATGAGTGAGAATTAGGAAATGTCTTTTTGTTGTTATTGTTAATGGCCTTCGCGATGCTTTGTTTATTTTTATTTTTTTAATTTAAATTCAATTTAATTAACATATAGTGTATTATTAGTTTCAGAGGTTGAATTTAGTGATTTATCAGTTGCTTATAACACCCAGTGCTCATTACATCACATGCCTTCCTGAATGCCCATTCCCCATTCCCCACTCTTGCCCTCCTCCCCAGCAGCAACCCTCAGTTTGTTTCCTAGAGTTAAGAATCTCTTATGGTTGGTCTCCCTCTCTGCCTTGTGAAGATCTGAGAGTGGCCATTTACATGTTGTCCAAATGGAGGGCACCTGACTGGCTCAGTCAGTGGAGCATGTGACTCTTGATCATGGGGTCATGAATTTGAGCCCTGCCTTGGGTGTAGAGATTACTTTTAGAAAAACAAAGAAAAAAGAAAAATAATTTTTAAAAATATTTTATTTATTTATTTGAGAGAGAGCACAAGCAGGGGAAAGGGGCAGAGAGAAAGGGAGAGGGAGAAGCAGACTCCTCACCAAGCAGGGAGCCTGACACAGGGCTCCATCCCAGGGCTCTGAGATCATGACCTGAGCTGACGGCAGTTGCTTAACCAACCGAGCCACCCAGGTACCCCAAGAAAAATAATTTTAAAAAAATGTCATCTATGGACACCTGGATGGTACAGTCAGTTAAGCATCCAACTCTTGGTTTCTGCTCAGGTCGTGATCTCAGGCTCCTGAGATTGAGCCTCATATTGGGTTCTGTGCTCAGCACAGAGCCTGCTTGGGACCCTCTTTCCCTCTCTCTCTGCCCTTACCCCCAGTGCTCTCACTTATTCTCTTTCAAATAACTAAATAAATCTTTTTTTTAAAATGTTGTCCAAATGGACTTGCACCTAGTAGAGCAGTTCTCTATGATCCCTCTTCTTGGTCAAAGATAAGATTGTATCACTCACTGTATGTTTGCTTTTTCTAAATACGTCTCTGTTATTTTGCTGATCATAGAAGTAGTACGTGGTCAGGGCCAGGTTGCCTTTCCTTTGGGCAAATTGGAGGAAGATGACACTTCTTTGGGCAGATGTAACTCCAAAGCAGCACACAGAAGGGCAGCCCTAAAATACTCATACCCAAGACACAGCCTGCTCAGCTATACAAATAACCCTGTGAGCAGGCTACTTGTGAAAAATTCAAATGATACAAATGTCTGTAAAAACATAAAAGCCTGGGCAGCCCGGGTGGCTCAGTGGTTTAGCGCCGCATTTGGCCCAGGTTGTGGTCCTGGAGACCTGGGATCGAGTCCCACATCGGGCACCCTGCATGGAGTCTGCTTCTCCCTCTGCCTGTGTCTCTGCCTCTCTCTCAGGAATAAATAAATGAAATTAAAAAATATATATATATATAAGCCTCCTGTAATTACATGCAAAAGAAAACCACTATTAACAGTTTAGTGAATAAACCTTTGCTTTGTTTAAAACAGAATAAGAGGTGTACCTGGGTGGCTCAGTCTGCCTGGGAAAGAGGGTCCCAGGTCTTCAGCTCAGGTCATGATCGGGTACTGGGATGGAGCCCCACATCTGGCTCCCTGCTCAGAGGAGAGCCTGCCTCTCCCTCTCCTGCTCCCCCTCAACCACCCGCTTATGCTCTCTCTATACATATCAAATAAATAAAATCTTTTTAAAAATTAAAAAAATAAAACAGAATAATGAAATTCAATTAGGCAGGAAAAGTATATGGACATAATGAAATTCTTAAATAGTGCCAAAGGGCTTAGTCTAAAAGTTCACTTCCTTTTTTTGTTTTTTTATAAATTTTTATTTATTTATCCATGAAAGACACAGAGAGAGAGAGGCAGAGACATAGGCAGAGGCAGAAGCAGGCTTCCCACAAGGAGCTCAATGCGGGACTCGATCCAAGACACCAGGATCAGGCCCTGAGCCCAAGGCAGACACTCAACCACTGAGCCACCCAGGCGTCCCTAAAAGTCCATTTCCTACCCCTTGAACTCCTAGTCATTCAATTCACCAGCTCTGTACGTGTGTTTCCTTTTAGGTATTCTACATATAGATAAGCATATATGGGTGTAAATGTCTGCATATGTGAGTATATGTGTGTGTTCCTGTTTTTTTTTCTTTCCCAAGTGATCTCTTTTTTAAGAAACATATTTTATTTTTTAATTTTAAGTAGGCTCCACACTCAAAGTGGGCCTTGAACTCATAACTCTGTGATCAAGAGCTGCAAATGCAAGCTCTACCGACTGAGCCAGCTAGGTGCCCCATAAGTGATCTCTCATATACACAATACAGAGTGTCCTGCTCTTTCTCCACCATATTAATACATACAGATCCATCTTATTCCTTTTGGCACATGTGCATTTTTGCATTTATAGATGCACCATAATTTATTTCACCAAGTCCCTTATGGAACAGATGGTGGACATGTACATTGTTTTCAGTGTTTTGCAGCCACAAATAATACTGCGATGATTATCTTTGTATATAAGTCATATATACAATCTTTCTATACAGATTCAATGACATCTATCTATTCAATTCCCAAAAGAATTACCAAGTCAAAGAGTATGTAAAATGTATACCTATTAAAATGTTGATAAATGTTATCAAATGACCCCCAAAGAGGCTATCAATCAGGGCTCCAGCTCCTACCAATGATAGTTTTAAGTGCTCCGTTTCCCACACCCTCACAACACCTTTATCTTCTAGTCTTTTAAAATGCATATCTCTTTTTTAACCTGTCTGGGGGAACAGTGTCTATTTTTAAATTCTCTTCCTCTTTGACCCCACCCATTTCAATATCACCAAGAGTTCTTAACAACCCAGGAGAAGTCATCTGCAACTTTGTTAGCATATCCTTGGATGGAATCCACTTCAAAGTTGAATCCTCAAATATCCCCATCTAAACCTGCAACTTTGATCTTTGTTCCTAGGCAGGGCAGAAGCCTGAGGAACCCGGTCCTCTTACTCCAGGGGAGTCCTCAGAAATGCAAATTGCCACCGATCTGCTACTGCCTCCCCGTCACCTCTCCAGTCCCCCAGTGCAGAGCTTTAGATGAGGGGTTTGTAAGTTGGAGTTGGAAAGAGGGAAGAGTTTAGGGAGCTCAGAAGAAAAGCAGAGGACAAAAGGCCAACTGGTTTTCCATGAGCATTCTGAAAGGCATCTGAGGGCTAGACAAGAGACCATGACTCCTAGGATTGCTGAGATTTTTTAAGTTTTGTTAGCTTCAACATATGTGTTCTTGCTGTTATCTTCCTGTTTCACAGTAAAACCTACAGCAAAAGAGGCTACTTATCTTGTGAAGTCAACAAAGAAGGGGAAGATTAGTGGGGAAAATATTTCCTTTTTTGCAGTTGATCTTCGGGGGGACAGAGAATCTGAGGGTGGTGGTGATCAGATAATAAGGCCACAAAGATACCTGGAACATGGGCTCCCAAAGACATGTCTTGAGTCACAGGAACATTCTGGGGCTAAACTATAGTCACAGTGGCTACCATATATTGAGCATTTACAATATGCCAGGCATTGGGCCAGTTGCATTACATGCATTACTATCTCATTTAATCCTTCCCACAGTTCTGTGAAGAGCTGGTCCGGTTGTTACCCTCATTACACCACTGAGGAAACAGAACAGAGGTGAGTAACTCATTTGCCCAAGAGCATACAGCCAGAAAGGAGTGACAAAATTGGTATCCAGACTCAGACCTGTTTGATCCGAGACCAAGTTCATCAGGGTGAGATAATGTAGAAGCTTCAACTGTATATATTTTCCAGTCTTGTCCCCCTCAATGATCCCAGACGAGTTGGTGTTTTCACATGCTCTTTCTCATCTTTTGAGATTCAGGCGTCACGTCCCCTGCCTCGTGTCCTTTCCTTATCCCTCTATCCCAAACACCCTGTAGGTGCCATTGGTGTGGCATGGCTCGTGATGTTGGGCCACAAGACTGGGTGCTCCCTGAGACTGTGCCCTCATCTCTCATTTTGGGATGAACTGTGTGCCCAGCACAGTGCCTGATGCATGAGACATGACCCCCGCCCCACCCCAATGCTCAGTGAATAAATGTGGCATTAGGGCCAGACAAGCTGAGCTGCCACTTACTGCAGATTCCCTTTCCTACTCCCAGTTGGTAGGAGAGAGTGAAATGTTATTTACAAAAACATCAAGCCAAACAAGACCCTCCCTTCCCTGATATGCTGGAGCTGTGCTAAGAACAGCCAGGGGTCACCAAATGGCAGCCAGATGGTAACTGACTGCTGCTCCCTAACTCCAGGGGCCTGGGGCAAAAGGCTTGGCCGCCCACCTGCTCCCAGGAACCTGTGAACATCCACTCTGTAGGCAAAAAACCCAGACAGTTCGCTCCTCCTGAATCCCATCCTGCATCCAGTCCCTGGGGGCTGAGCCGCTGCTGGCTCCCTCTGGTCTGAGCAGCAACCTGGCCCAGCTCTGACCCAGTACAGATGTTGCCTTCCCTCCACTAACTTGTTCTGCAGGGGGGAGGTGTTAACTCTGCAGGACCAGCACAGTGTAATCTGGGTACTCACCTCTCCTGGGAACAGCCAAGCCCCAGGAGAACTAAACTCACATGGAGCAGGGGAGTGCTGGGGAGAGAAGAGGAGTTCCCTTCTCCGTGGAAGAACTCTGAGGCCACAAGTAGCTGGAGGAAGAAGGAAGGGATTTTCTGCAGTGTTTCGAAACAAAGAGAACGGATGGGGCTTTGGGGAGAGCTCTGTTTCCCTCCATTTCATTCAGCACTGTTTCTCTCCTCCCACAGATCCAGGAGGCAACAGGCCCCCAACTGGTTATCAGGTCCTTGAGCATGAGAGCTTTTGTCTCCCCCTCAGACATCTAGCTGGCAGGGCAAGGGGCCTACAAATCCTCCCTGACCCTCCCAGCTCTTTGTTATCTCAGAGGGAAGATTACATTTCTGTGTGGGGAGGCAAGGTGCCAGGAGTCCTCAGAGCAGGACAGAGGCAGGCAGAGCTGCTGGCTGACCCCACTGGCTCCCCCCTTGCCTGGAACTGCTCAGGTCTGCCCTGGGGATGCTCTCCCTTCAATGGCCTGGGGCCTGTCCTGAAATGAAGGGTCTGCATTTCAGAAAGAGGGGGAGAAGCAGCATGGAAGGAGAGTTGGGCTGGAAGGGTAAAAGCAGCCAGCTCTCAATTATTCTGAAGCCATATCTATGGTTTGGATGGCCTATTCATTTTCTGGGTTTCTCACCTTCTCCATTCTGCTATCTTTGGCTGTTTCCTTGAGAACTGGAGGAAAGACAGCTATCAAGTTGGCCACTTGCTTTCATTTTGGTTTCTTGCTAAATCTACAGAGGAATTTGTTCAGCAGCAGAGAGACAGGCTTTTAGATCATTCTCTTTCTATTTAAACCAAGGACACTTCCTTCAGCCTCCTCTTTGGGTTCAAGATACTCTTCAAATGCTTCCAGATCAAAAGAATAAAAGGGCTGGATTGAGATCCCCTGTTTTAGAAGACTCACAGAGAGGAAGGGGGATATATTCCTATTCAGTAATAGAGTGGGAAAGATAGTGGTTGGATGTCAACATAAACACTGGATTCTCCACGGCTTGGCTTCCCAGCTCTGTTCCCTCCAATTGCATTTCTTCCTCTGGTAACCCAGGTTTGCTACTCTCATTAAGTCCACCACCAACAAATACATATGGAACATCTTCTGAGTAACATCCTGAGCTTGTCTGACACAGAGATGGGGTCCTTGCCCTGGTATAGTTTGGAAACTAGTTAGAGACAAAGAGTAAAAAAAAAAAAAAAAAAAGTGACTAACAAAGTTAAGTCTCAGATCAATGGGATAGACCAGATCAAGAGAGTTCCAGGAAAAAAAAAAGAGAGAGAGAGAGTTCCAGGGGCTGTCAGGGCTGGGAGTGGCAGGGAAGGCCTATCTAAGGGGGGAGAGCATGAGTTTGGCCTTCTAACACAGCTGGAATGAGCATTTAAAATGAGGAAGGCCTGGAGTGGTTGGTTAAGCATCAGACTCTTAATCTCAGCTCAGGTCTTAATCTCAGGGTTGTGAGTTCAAACCCCCTACTGGGCTCCACACTGGATGTGAAACCTACTAAAAAAAATGAGGAAGACCCAATGGGTGAGCAGCTTATAAGGGAGGTTTACACCTATCTTAATCAGGAGCTATAAGGTATAAGGATGAAAGGATAGGCTTGTAGGGGAATAACCCTTTAACCATGGCTAAAGTTCATTTATTCTGCAAATACATGACCTCCTGCTTTTTATTTGGTTGTTAATTTATTCAACCATTCAACAAATATATATTGAATATTTACTCTGGCTAGCCAATAAATAGCTATTGAACTCCTACTATGGGAATGACACTGTGATGGTTACTGTTCTTTCACTTGCTGGTCAAATAGAGAAATAACTTAGACTACTTCCTTAAATTTGGAAGGAGGTTAATCTCATTCAGTATTCCAGCTTCCATAAGATTGAGGGTTTTGTGGGGTAGCAATGAAGTATACGTCCTACCTTCACTTACATACTGACTGTTTAAAAAGATTTTTTAAATTTATTTGAGAGAGAGAGAGAGAGAATGCGCATGAGTGGGAGGGGGCAGAGGGAGTGGGAGAGAATCCCAAGTAGACTCCCCCCTGAGTGTGGGGCTCGATCCCAAACCCTAAGATCCTGACCCTGAGCCCCTGAGCCAGAAGTCAGATGCTTAACTGACTGAGCCACCAAGGCACACTGAGGTAGTGACTTCTATTTGTGTAATACTTTAGTGTGCTGACATCCATTATTTATTTTTAAGATTTTATTTATTTATTCATAGAGACACAGAGAGAGAGAGAGAGAGGCAGAGGGAGAAGCAGGCTCCATGCAGACAGCCTGAGGTGGGACTCATCCAGAGTCTCCAGGATCACGCCCTGGGCTGCATGCAGTCGGCGCTAAACCGCTGCACCACTTATTTTAGTTGATTCTCGTGACAAACTTCTGAGAGAGTCTCAATGTAATAGTTAAACAAGTCTTGATTTTTTTTCACATGTATGACTTGTCCAAAATCAAACAGTTCATAAGTAGGGGACCAGAATAGAGGCATCTTTCATACCTAGTGTGACATACTTCTCACCCTACCAATGGCCCCACCCTGGCAACCTGGGAGCCTCAAAAAAAATACAGACTCTTGGCTCCTTTCTGGCACATCTTGATTCCTTAGGTCTGAGTAGGTCCAGGAATTTGTATTTTTTATAAGTTTCCCCAGAGAATTTATGTGCATTTGGATTAGGGAGCCGCAAGATTATAGATTATAGTGGCATTTAGACACTCTTCCTCGGGTTCCACAGAACCTTTTCCTCAGGTACTCTGGATGGATTCTGATTAATTTCCAAACCAATAACATGCCCGATTCCCACCACTCACTCTTTGCTTCCTAAAATTCACTGCAGGTTGAAGACTTCTGGAGGCCCAGAATGGTGCTGCAGCATTCGTAGCCCGCACCCCCCCCCCCCCCAACCTCCGCTTCCCGGTAAACCACAAAAACCTAAACTCTGTGGCTGGGAACCGTGAGATGGGAGGGAAGGGTCCGAAGGGGGCGTAGACCTTCTCACGGATAAAATACAGCTTGTATTTATTGACTGTTAACTATGTGGCAGGCCCTCTCTTCATCCTCAACTCTAATGAAAAGCGCTATTATCCCCCCTTTTAGATGAGATGAGAAAACTGAGATTCGGAGCGAGAAGAGTCATTTCCCCAAGGCACGCAGTCAGTGCGACTCCAAGGCCGGTGCTGGCAGGGACACCCTCGGGACCACGGCGTCGCCCCCCCCCCCCCGCCCCCCGCTCCTGTGTCCGCCGCCTGGACCCCGGGCGCCCAGCGGGCGGGGCTCCGAGGCCAGGCCCGCGCGCCCCGGACTCAGACTGCGGGGAAGCTGCCGCCGAGCGCCGCGCCGCCGAGCCCGCTCCCCGCGGTCGGGGGCCGCGGCTGGAACTACAAGGCCCAGCAGGCAGCAGCAGGGGGAGGAGGCGGGGGTGGGACTAGCGCGGGTGGGAGTGAGCGCGAGCCCTCGCGCCTCGCCGGCGCACAGCGCTCGGAGCGCTCCTGCGGGCACTGGTGCGGCGGCCTGGGCGGCGGGCGGCGGGCGGCGAGCGGGAGCCCGGAGTCCGGTCCGGCGCGCTGCGGCCGGGGAGCCCGGGCCGTGCCCGAAGCCGGGCGGCGGCGTCCCGACCCGACCCGACCCGACTCCGCTTAGCGCATTGCGGCGACCTCGCCTTCCCCGGCCGCGAGCGCGCGCCGCAGCTGGAAAAGCCGCGGAAACCCAGGACTTTCCGCCGGTGCGAGGGGCGCACAGTCCCAGGGCTGCAGTCGGGCGCGCCGCGGGGCCGGGGCCCCCGCCGGGCGATGGAGCCCGGGCTGCGAGAAGCGTGAGGCGCCGCCGCCCGGTTCTGGAGAGGGGGCCGCAGGGTCTGGAGACCCCGGGCGGCGGACGGGAGCCCTCCCCCCGCCCCGCCTCCGGGGCACCAGCCTCGGCTCCATTGTTCCCGCCCGGGCCGGAGGCGCTGAGCCCCGACCGCCGCCGGGAGTCGAGCGCCGGCCGCGGGGCTCTCGCGGCTCCGCCAGGACCCGAGCGGAGCCCGGGGGCGGCGGGCCGGAGCCGGGGCCGCGGGCGCCCGCCCGCCCGCCCGCGCCACGGCGGACTCTCCAGCGGCGGAACCGCAGCGCCGAGTGAGGTAAGAGCCGCGGCGCCCGCAGATCCGGGGCGGGCTTGGCGTCCGAGCGGCCCCCGGCGCTGGAGCCTCCCGGCTGCGTGCTTCCCCGCCGCAGCCCGGGCGAGTCCGGCGCCTCCCTCCGGTCGTTACCCGCTGCCTGCGCCTCCCGACCCCCTCCCCGGCGCTCCGCGCCCCCCTTTTGTCTCCCCTCCCGGCTCGCGTCGCCTCCTGCGCCCCCTCCCCGCGCTCGTCCCGCAGCTCCTCCTGCCGCCCAACTTTTCCGCCAACTCGCGCCGGGGAGCTGGCGAGGCGGCGGCGGCGAGTCCTGGGAGCGACCCGGCCCGGGCGAGGGCGAGGGCGAGGGCGAGGGCGGCGGCGGCCCGCGGTGTCCTCGGACCGAGGTGGGGAGGGCGCGAGCGGGCAGCGGTGGGGGGACTGCGTGTGCGTGTGTGTGCTGCATTCCGGCCCATCTCCTTCTAGTCCGCCAGTGGGGACTCCCCCCAATCCAGCAGGTAGCTGTGCGTGGGACGCTAAAGCCCCGGGGTCTTTCTAAGTCTTCCTCCACCTCGAGGGAAGTCTGGGGTCGCGCTTGGGGGTGGGCGGAGAGGGCCGAGAAGGGGGAAGGAAGAGGAGGGGTAGGTTAGCTTCTCCTGGAATAGGTTTTAAGGAGGTGTCGTCACCAAATGGCTGAATCTGCTATTGCAGAGAGCGAGAAAGGAATTCCCTTTTCCAGAGGGGGTTATCTTCTACTGAGTGGATCTCAGAAAGGGTCGGAAGTTTGTGGAAGGGAGGGCGCCCAGCGGGTGATGTTAAGCCCCATTATGGGGTCGCGGGGGGGGGGAGGGGAACGTTCGGTTCCAAGCTGGTTCGAGGAGGTGGGGGAAGGGATGAGGGTTTGGCCGGTGCGGTGCACTCGGCCGCGCTGCATGTTGCTTCTCTGGCTCAGACCCTCTGCCCACCCCGCTCCCGCCTCCCGTTATGTGTGGGGTTGGGAACAGAGGAACCCTCGTTTGCAGAGAAATTTATTGACATTGCGGATGGATGGAGTTCGTTGAGCACATAACCTATGAAGGCAGCCAGACCCCCTCGGGCGGGGGTGGCGGGGGTGGTGGTGAAGCTTCCTTCTCCTTTCTGGGCCCAGAAAAAAAAAAAAATTTCTGCGGTATCTTCCTCCCCTAACACTTTTTCCCCCCATTTTCCAGATGTAGCCGCCGCATCTGGTTTCGTTTCACCCCACACCGCAGCCCCATTAACATTTCCCTCCCTTCCCCCTCACCCACATTAAAACTGGGATCCTTCCACTTGTCCTTACCACCTCCCTCCCTCAACATTTTTTGAGACTGAAGTTGAGGCGTTGGGATTTGCGGAGAAAAGAAAGTTACCCTGGGTCCCAAGTTATTTAGGATCTGAGGGTGGCGGCGCTCTCTCGATAGTGCCGGAAGAAGGCATCGTAGGAGATGGGGCCGGGGGGGGGGGGGGGCTCTAGGGGGGTTGGCACTTGGCGAACGGGGCATGTGCTGGAGGTGGCCTCGTGGGTTGTGATTTGACCCAGAACTGGCTCTGATGGAAGTTTCTGGAACCAGAGCATTGCTTTTTCCGCCCCTTGGGTTGTCGCTGTAGCCGCCGGAGCGTCTGGCCCGGCCCGGCCCGGCCCGGAGTCGCCGTCGGGTCTCTGGCCACCCGCTGGTGGCCTCCTGTTCGCCTTTCCACCCTCCCCGAGCGATCCGGGGCGCAGCTGCGGGGGACGCGCGAGGGGCGCGGATGCTCTTGCCGCCGGGGGCTCTCCCTGTGCGTTTGAAGGGAGTTAGTGGGCCGCGGCCCCTGGAAGCTAACGTGGGACAATCTGCTTCTTAACGGCTCCAGGTTTGAAAGCGGGCATTGCATCGTTGGGGGTTCTTGTGGGTTTGTTTTCGGTTTTTGTGCTTTGGTTATATCCTTTGAGGTAGGAAGGCACCTTATGGTCCAAGTTGCGCGAGGGCGGGGAGAGCCGGTCCCTCTCACCCTCTCTTTACCAGTCTCTTTCAAATTGAAAACACTTCTCTGGTTTCCTCCTTTGGGCGGTAGTTTTGGAGGCTGTAATGAAATCGCACTTTCTCTAGACATGGTAATTAAGGTGACTGTTTCCTCCGCAGATGTGCCCTGCCCTTTGCACCTCCGGACCAGAGCTTTTTTTGGAATACCGTCTAAACCGTAGAATCTTAGCCTTGAGACTGTTTAGCAGAAAGTGGCCATTTTTCCTGCTTGGCCCAGGTCCCCGGTTCCATCTCTGAGGCTTTAAAAACTAAGTAGCAGGGCCCCCGGGGGACGAGCCTCGGTCTAGCTAATTACCCCCAAGCCTGGGTCATCTCCCTTCCTTTCAGTGACCAAAGGGGAGACCCATTGCCTTTGGCCTGCCCTGCCCTGATGGCCTGCCTCTCTGATGACTTGTTTACATATTTCCCCCCAGTTGATGGGGAGAGGCTCCAGGGCTGCCACTGACCCCTGGAAGAACACAGGGTGTTTGGGGACTGGGAGGTTGCTGGGGCCTGGCTCCAGCTGGGATGGTTCTGTACTGCATTAGTGACGAGCTCCTTGAAATATCTGTTGCATTCAGTCTTAGTCATCACTAAGTGTCAGCTTTTTAATGAGGGCCATCCGGTGGAAGAGCTGCTTGGCCATGGGTGGCTTTGCTGCCTGCTTTTGACTATGCCTGTACAAATGCCCATTTTGTGGGCATCTTCACAAAATGGGATTTGGCCCAGAGTGGGCACCACTTATTTTGGTTCCAAAGTAGGCAGCCTTGGGTGTTTCTTTTCCTTTGGCCTCTGGCCACGGAGGTTGTTAGAAAGTTCCAATAGAATAGCAAGTGAAGCAAAAGCATAGGAAGAAGTAGAGGAGGAGCATTGCAGATACTGTTATTGTTCATCTGTCTTTAGGGAAATTAGAATACATCCAGGCATCCCTATGCGTGAGCTGGCTTTAGCCTTGTCGGACTCCAGACGGCAGGAAGAGCGCACTGAACATTGAGTAGACAGACTCCAGCCATGGAGACCCAGGGAAAAATCCATGGGTTTTTGCTTTTAGTTGTGTGCTTTGTGCTTGGGCTGTTGTCCTGAAAAAAATAGACTCCTGAAATAGAAGATTTGCTCCTGTGAGCTTGGGCCGTTAACAGCCAGCTTCTACAGACGCACTCTTCTTGCCTCCATTTTTAAATCTCTTTCATCTAAATGTCTTTTAGGGAAGAGCTTCCTGGTAAAGTTTGCGCCTGTTGCTGCTAGAGGCAAGGGAGGTAGAATTGATTCAAATGTCTTGTTCTGAAAAAAGCCTCATCCCTTGAGATGAGTTTAATTTCCTCTTGGGAAATTTGTCTTGCGTTTGCCTTCCCAAGAGCTATGTCAGAGGTCTGAATGCACCAGAGACTGGTGGGAGTCCAGATGTGGAGCTTTAGAGAAGACTCTGCTGTTTCCAGAGAGGATTTTTTTTTTTTTTTTTTCCAGAGAGGATTAAGTACCACACTTGGGCTAGGATATTCTCTTTTCCCCCTAAGGTTGCATCTACCTGAAGCAGACATTCTCTCCTCACTACCTCTCCAACTCGCAATTAAAGAAGATATATTTGGTCCTCCCCCCCCTCCTCCCCCCCACCAAGTAGATAGCTGTTACCTGAGTGAACAACTCCAAGGATATGATGGTGGTCCACCAGTCCATTTTGTCTTCAAATGCAAGGTTTCCCGGATTATGGTGGAGTAGGTAGTGTTTCACTTATTAATTTTTGGTATATCTCATTCCCAAGGACATTTGGACACTTTTTTTTTTCAACAAATTAATAAGTCTTCAAAGAAATCAATGTTTTGGTGTTAACTTCCTTAAGTCTGAAGAATCAAAATGTATAGAAGATGTCTCATTTGCAAGAGTATCTGTAAGAGTTTCTTTTCAATTGGCCTTTCTTTCATTCACTTATTCACTTAACAAATCTGTCAGCATCTGCCGTGTACATCTTGGGAACTAAGTGTATTAGTGAAAGGCACAAACCCTACTTCTTAAGGAGCTTGTGAGCTTTGGAAATTCAGAAGAATGAGATCCTTAGCTAGAAGGCTCAAAGACTTATGGAAGAGATAACTTCCTTTTTTTTTTTTTTTTTTTGAGGTGAGATTCAGAGAATAAGAAAGCAGCGCCCCATTAAAGATGGTGGACGAGCAAAGAAGAGGGCAGAGCATGGAGATTGCGTAGGGTCATGCTGGCCCATAGAGATAGAACACATGCCACATGTGGTCTTAGATTTTCTAGTAGCCACGTTTGAAATTAAATAGAAAGAGGTGGAGCTTGCTTCTATTAATTAATTGGTTGAGATTTTAATGATCTATTTGATTTAGCCCCATATATCCAAAATGCTATCATTTGAACATGTAACCAATATAAAAAATTATTGATAAGATACTTTCCCTTCTTCTTTTTTTTTTTTTTCCACACCAAGGTTTTTTGTTTTGTTTTGTTTTGTTTTGTTTTTTAATGATAGTCACAGAGAGAGAGAGAGAGAGAGGCAGAGACACAGGCAGAGGGAGAAGCAGGCTCCATGCACCGGGAGCCCGACGTGGGATTTGATCCCGGGTCTCCAGGATCGCGCCCCGGGCCAAAGGCAGGCGCTAAACCGCTGCGCCACCCAGGGATCCCCACACCAAGTTTTTGATGCCTGAGGTGTCTGTCCTGTATCTAGCACATCCTGATTCACATTAGCCACATTCCAAGGGCTCAGTAGCCAACAAGTGGCTAGTGAGTGACCACTGCCTGGGACACCTTGGTCTAGAATATAGGGTTTGAAGATGAATAGCAAAAAATACCTTTGTAAAGATAGGAAGTTTGAGTCCTCCTACCATCAGTTACCAAAGTGTCCTGAGAGTGCTGTCAAGGAGTGACTCAAAGCACCATGGTTATATATATGTCCTGCCGAAGTGAGCACTAAGCACCATGTTTATACTTCTTACACGTATTAGTACTTAGGAGAGGACAGGCATTTTCACCCATGCTATCTACTTGATCCTCATAACCACCTGTGATGGAGGCTGGGCAAATAACCCCCTTCGGTAAGAAAGTGTGTTTTTGTCCTCCCTGACACCAGTCCTCAGTGAGGACCCCTGTGCCCAGGTGGAATGGGGCTTCAATTCCCCAGAGACCTGCCCAGGTATGGAGAGGCTGAGGGTAGGGCCAGCTGCAGAGGCTCTGAAGAAGCTCAAAGACACCTGCAAGGCTGTAGGTCACATCTGTCCAGCAGTGAAGGAAGGAGACTGTCCCTCAGGGATTTCAAGAATTCATTAATTAGTAGCAGGAGAAGAAGTTGTGGTGAAGGAGAAGGTGGCACTTCCAGTGTCCCAGACAGCATGTGGATTGGTGGTTTGGGTCACTTTTCTTCAGGTTTGTGCAGTTGGGCCTCTGCCCACTGACCTTCTCATTCCAGGAGCTGGTGCTGCAAGGCTGGGTTTCTTGGCAACCTTTGTTTTACAGATGTGGGCCTGTAGGCCCAAAGGAAAGAAGAAAAAGAGACTTTAGCACCTTCTGGAGGGAGTTTGAGCTGGAAAGAAGCAGCCAGATTAGTTTTGAAGTACGCTGATAGCAGAGCTGAGAGAGGACATTCTGTCTCCAGCCCACCCCTGTGAGGAAGTGGGAAGGTTTTTCGGGGACAGAGTGGCGGAGTGGTGGTGGGAGCTGCCCATCTGCTACATTGTAAAGCAAGCTCCTTTGCCTGAGGATGATACCACCTTTCCCCATCTGATACTGAAGATTCATTCATTACCCTGGTGGTTCCTGTGGCACTTGGGTTCTCAGCTGAGTGTACGTTTCTGGGTGACAGGCCTGTATCCTTGGTTTGGTGTATTTTGGGGACATAGTGAGATGTAGGATATGGTTTAAGGATGTCCTCTAGGAAGCATTGCTTCTGTCCCAGGCCTGTGTCCTAAATGGCACATCTGTGATCTGCTTCGAAGAATCTTCTCTCAACCAGAGGAGTTGAGGTGCTCCTATCTCTAGAGTTACCTTGGATCTGTCCGTGTCTATGTGGTTTCTTTGTGGCACAGGGACATTCTTTGGAGAAAACGAGCTTGCACCAGATAGAGCCCGATTCGATCACCTCCATTTGCTTTGTTGTCTCCTGTCCTTTAGCATCGAAAACGGGCGATGAGAGTCCTGGTACTGACCAGCTGCATGTCCTTGAGCAAAGTACTTGACCTCTTGTGGTCTCAGGTTTTCCATTGCTTAAAGAGGAATAATAATTCCTACCCACCCCCGCAAGCTTATATAGCAAGGATGAAATGAAGTTTTATAGGTAGAAATTTTACACTAGAATATGCTTGACACATAGAAGGTATTCAGGAGATGGTCTGTTCTGTCCCCTCAAGTCCCTTCCCTAAGTTTAGAAACTTGAAAGATAAATGTTTGTTTCTCCTGTGATTTGAAATCATTAAAAAATATAAGTAAAGCTTTGGGAGGGAGCTAGCGGTAGTACATGTGTCCACCCGCTGGCAAGCATGTGTGAACGAAGCCAAGAATCTGGGGAGTTTTCTGCCAACCGGGACTGACTCACTTGCGGTGACCACCTCACGAGGGGCCCTGTCTGGCTCCAGGGAGGCAGGGCTGAGGCACCACATTAGGGCATGTTCCGGGGAAGTGGATTTTCTTGAGTAACTGGGATGGCTCCCTGGAGCATGTAGGACAGAAGCCACTTGTGTATGGAGATGTCACCCCTACCTATCCCAAACAGGGCCCAGAAAGTCTTATCACTTGGTAAATGTTTAGGAGCAGGAGTCCTGTTCCTTAAGATCCTTGGGGGTTGTTTTCAATTTTTCCAGCCCCAATCTGAGAAGGATAAAGGCTGCTGCAGTCTGTGCTTTTTTTAAAAAAATATATTATTTATTTATTTATTTGTGAGAGATACACAGAGAGGCAGAGACATAGGCAGAGGGAGAAGCAGGCTTCATCGGGGAGCCCGATGCAAGACTCAATCCCAGGACCCTGGGATCACGACCTGAGCAGAAGGCAGATAGATGCTCAACCGCTGAGCTACCCATGTGCCCCAATCTGTGCTTTTGTGAATGGGCCCTGGCAACAACCTCTGATTCCTCAGTATGACCTTTTTGGGCCTACTTTCCGGGTTCGTTGCTGCTGGATGTTAGCTGTCACCTTTCAGCGTGGGGGAAGAATGCTGCATCTGTCTTCTGGCTCTGTGCTCTGAGGTCTTTTATAAGTTGGTAAGAGTTGTGTTCTTTCTATATAGGAGGTTAATAGGACCAGAGTTCCCTATGGTGCATGTAGTTTTAGAGATCAAAAGACAGAACCCAGGTGATCACTTATTTCAGCTTCCTGGCTCTGTAGGTCCAGAGAGGGTCAGCCTGGTCCTTGGCTCCAGTTTCCTAGTCCTTGGTTTGTTCCAGAATTCTTCACCTGGTTTGTCCTAGAGGAAGTGGGGTCTGTACTGAGTCACCAGCACACTCAGGCCTCCTGCAGCTCCACCAGGCTCTGGAGCCCTTGCCCATGAAGTGGCAGGACTCCTTGGGACTTTCACAAGCCTCTTCCTTTTCCTAGCACAAACGATCTTGGGGCTTATGCCTCTAAGGACTTTGTGACAATTTTCCCAGCAAGGCTTGCACGTAGCCCACTCTCAGGAAGTAGTTGTAGAGCTGAACCAAAGTGCTATTTTGTCTAATTAAGGTCTATAAGCTCGAATTCAGTATTGGGGCAGGACCACAGCTTTCTTCCTGCTTTCAGGAGTAAGTTGTTGCCTCAAGCACCCTTCTGGACAGGGTGACTCTGTGACATGCTTTAACTTCTTTTTCTCCTTGCCTTCCCACCTCCCAGGCAGGCCTTCCTAACTTTCTGGGTTTTTTTCTTTCCCTAGAGTCAGCTTGAAGAGGAAGATCAAGCTCAGGACGGAGTCTCCATGGAGGTGTGGAGCCTGGTCACCAACCTCTAACTGCAGAACTGGGATGTGGAGCTGGAAGTGCCTCCTCTTCTGGGCTGTGCTGGTCACAGCCACACTGTGCACTGCCAGGCCGGCCCCGACCTTGCCTGAACAAGGTAAGCCATAGGCTGAGGGGTCAGTCTGGACTCCTGGGCCTCAGAAACATAGCAGACTAGGACACCAGTGATGTGTTGACTGGGAAGGTTCTACCCAGGTGGAGCAAAGGGCTCCTTTTTGTGGCAGAGGCTTCCACAATACCTGGGCTGGTTTGGGTCTGGCTCAAGAAGTGACTTGACCTAAATACACCCTGCTTCGGCAGAAATTAGAAGTCACAAAGGCAAAAAAAAAAAAAAAAAAAAAGAAGTCACAATGGCTAGTGACATCCATCTGCCAAAGGTGACATGCCTAGGGTGCGTTTGTGCTTTTCTCTTCCTGAAAAAAGAACAACTGATTGGGATCCAGGAGCTGGCTCCCTAAACTAGATGATCTATAAAATGGGGCCCAAGTGACATATGCGTTCGTTTGTTTGAAACTGGGATCAGGAGATGTTGAAGGATGTGGGAGCTTGATAAAGACCTCTGGCTTCTAAAAAATTATTCCAAAGACCCATCTTCTGTGAGGGCTGGTGTTCATGGCCACATGCCTGCCATTTTACCTTCCTTGACCATGTCAGACAGGCTCTGTTTGGAGGCCTGCTGAGAAGTTTGCTTTGGATATGCACCAGTGGGGGGATTTCAAAGAGAAGGAAAGCCAGGGAGCGTTATGGTGCCTGGGTGCTGGTGGACATCTGTGGCTTGTTGGAAATTCAGAGATTATGAGTAACGGGAGGGACTTGTTCATGGGATTTACTGGAGTTGTGAAAATACTTCATGGAGATTACAGGTACAACACACTTAGAAGGATCTGTGAGAATGTACTGCTGCCAAAGGGTAGTATGGCTTGTGACTCAGTGGCTGATCATATAAGTAGAGAGATTGGTGGGTGGTGGGTGAGAGACTCAGGTACATTTGACATGTGGCTGAGCTTAAGGGGGCACCTGTCTTAGCTGTCAGGACCTGTTTTGAGTGGTAAATCATGAGTGAGCATATTTGTCCCCTCACATGGTGATAGAGAAGGGCACACGAGACTTCACTGGAGCAGGCCGATTAATGTGGCATTCAGTAACAGAACAGAATGTTAGACTTGAGCTAGAACATGCCAGCGACCCAAAGTTGGAGAGATCATCTCTGCCCATTAGAGAATTTATTGTCAGGAAGAGACAAGTACAGAGGTAACTAAATACAGGTAGACCATGTTCAGATCACATGGTAGAGTCATAACAACACAGTGGGAATGCAGAGGAAGAAGAGAGCAGAGAGCATCTGACAGGGGTCTAGAGGTGTGGGTGGGGGTTTGTTTGGAAGAGGAGAATGAAGAGCATTCCAGGCAGAGTAGCAGGAGTAAGGTTCCTTAGGCAGCATGTATAAGACATATACAGAACGAATATATGGTCTGGTGAGCAGGTGGTGGTAGGAAGTAACACCTAGAGAAACTGGGTTGAGTTAACATATGGAAGGCCTTAACACCCTGCTAAGGAAACTATACTTAAAGGGGTAGTTAGTGGGAATCTCAAAAAATTCTGAGCAGGTAGTGATGTGATCCAGCTTTCAGAAAATTAACCTGGCAGTTGAATTCGGGTGGATGGGAGGAAGACATCTATATTTGAATCCTGCTCAGCCCTTTAATGTCTGCATCACTTGCTTCAGCACATTACTCAGGCACACTAAGCCTTAGTTTGCTCATCTTTAAAATGAGGATGGTAATAAGCATTGAATGAGATAATTCAGATAAAGCACCTACAGTAAAGTTAGGACTGCTGCTACCACAGTTGCCAGATAGACGAATTAGATGTTTGTTTTAAGTGTCTAGCAAGGAGAAGAAAGCAGAATGTGAGGCATGAGATTGTAAAGGAAGGAAAAACTAGCAGACAATATAGAAATCGAATCTATGGGTTTCAGTAGGTTGGCTGTCTACTCTGGGTGACTAGAGATAGAGACAAAATGAAATGAGAGCAGAAGGAATTAGGACAGGAGGTTTATGAGGAGTAGAGATCTGGATCAGCCACAGTGTAGACGGCAGCAAGGGAGTCCAAAAAGCCAGGAGGGCTTGGATGAGGTTTGAGAATATGAATTCATCATGGGCGCTAAAGTATCTTTTTGTTGTTGTTTTTTTAACTTTCTCTAACAAACTCTTTTGTGCCTGAGAAATGGAGGGTGGAGAAAATGAATGGTATGGGTCTCAGGCCTGGACACTTATACTCAGGAAGGGGATGTCCAAGGGTACAAGCCTTAGAACTTTAGGGTGAGGTGGGTGAGGTTCACTGAAGCCACTGGCCATGGATCCAAATGAGAAAGGAAGCCCAGGCAGTGATGGAGGGTGGAACGGGGTGGGGTGAGGGGGGTGGCGATGTCTTGAGGTAGAGGAAGCACAGGCCAGAAGCAGCAGGAGGAAACAGGGGAGGTAGAGGGGGTATGAGGAGGCTCTCTAGTGGTGAGGACTGAAGTTGGACCACCATTTTTAAAAGAATCAACTTAGCTGAGGTATAACTTACACTCTGGAAAATATACCAATTTTTAAGGGTACAGTTCAGTGTGTTTTGCTAAAAGTAACGTCCCATGTAACCACTACCCCAATCAAGAGAGGGAACGTTTTCATCACCTCTAGAACTTCTCTCTTGGCCCTCTGCATTCAGTGCCTGGTTTAGCACTGACCCCAGCAATCATGGATCTAGTTTTGGTTGTCATAGACCAGTTTTGCCTCTTGTAGAATTTCTGAAATGGCATTATGTGGCAAATGTGTAGCCATTCCCCTGTTGATGGCCATTTGGCTTAGCAGTATATTAAGATTTATTTATTTATTTATTTATTTATTTATTTATTTATTTATTTATTTATTTATGAGAGAGCAGAATGAGCAAGCAAAAGAGCATGCACAGGGTGAGGGACAGAAGGAGAAGGAGACTCTCCGCTGAGCAGGGAGCCTGACATGGGACTCGATCCCAGGACCCTGGGATCATGACCTGAGCCAAAGGCAGATGCCTAACCTGGGTGGTGCCCAGTTTGGGTTATTATTAATAAAACTCCTGTGAACATCTGTGTATCAGTTCTTCTGTGGGCTTAAGCTTTGCTCAGTTGCCTTGGTTTTGATTTGGGCACCATTTCTTACTTTGACTCTTGGGAAAGTTTCTCTGTGTAGAACTTTTTTTTTTTTTTTTTTAAAGATTTTATTTATTTATTCATGAGAGGCACACAGAGAGAGAGCGAGAGAGGCAGAGACACAGGCAGAGGGAGAAGCAGGCTCCATGCAGGGAGCCCAACGCGGGACTCGATCCCAGGTCTCCAAGGATCACGTCCTGGGCTGAAGGCAGCGCCAAACCGCTGAGCCACCCGGGCTGCCTATCTCTGTGTAGAACTTATAAAAATAAATAAATAAATAAAGATAATGAGTATCTGCTCCTGAGGTCCTTGTGACTGTCAAATAAGAGTGTATGCAAAGCTCTTATTAGTACAGGGCCTGGCACATGGTCCCTTAACAGTAAATAGCAGTTGTGGGTCCTTTTTCCTGGGACCCCACAGAAGACGCCACATGGTGAGGGGCTTGTTGTTTCCTGGGTGGCATAGAACACCTTAGGACACAGATGTGGAAATCCACTGGACTCAGAGGACACGCCCCCGTCTTGGTGCAGGGTTGCCCTTTCACAGAGCTTATCCCTCCTAAGTTTGTGATAGCAGAACACATGCCCCACAGTCTTCAGAGAACTGCTGGGAAATTGTAAGGGAAAATCTGTCTCTGTGCTTCGTAAACCATAAGGTACCTCACAAATATAAAGTATCATCGGATAGTCTTGGCCTTGCTGATTATTAAATAATAATGCTGCAGTTGTCCTCAGAAAAGACTATAATCTGTGTAGAAAGAGTTTGTCCAAGAGTTTAAACCCAAAACTCTGCTCCCACGGAGAGCTTTTCCCCTTTAGAAAGGCGTTCCTGTAATTGTGTGTGTGTGTGTGTGTGTGTGTGTGTGTGTGTGTGTGTGTTGGGAGCCCTTCCCCCAGTCTGCAAATGCTCCTAAGGGAGTGGGGAGGGCCTAGAGTTTCTGGCTGTCCTTGGAAAGTTGATTTAATAAGGGTTCCAGGAAAACCAACCTCCCTCCGTCCCTCCCTCTCCTTTCCTTTCTCTGGTTTGGGATCTTAAAGAAGCTAAGCTTGTTTCAGATCACGTCTTGAAGGAGGAGGCAGTGGTGTGGCTGGACCGAACCTGGGTTGTGGGCAGGCGGCAGAAGGCCCCTTTAGAAAGATAAGCACCAACTTGAAAGACATTTTGAACTTGGGGAGGGTTGTGTCTGTGTATTTTTCTCTCCTTTGGAATAAGACTTGGCGAAGCAAGTGGGTGAATCCAACACGGCTTGCGAGGCTGCTGCTTGCAGCTGGAGGTGGGAGTCCTTGAACGTGGGTGAAACACCCCAGACCCCTTGGCCCAGGGGACAGTATGAGGCTTGCAGTCTCCACAAATACTTGTCTACATACCCAGAAACCTGCAACTAATAAGCGATTTAATGGGCCCGGGTTTTACAGCTCCTCCCACCTACCCAGATTTGAAGGAGTCTGGTGGCCGGTTGAAGGGGGAGAGGTTACAGTTAATGGAAAAGCCGCACGTTTCCATTTCTGGCTGTAAGCCCCTCAATGCTGATGCCGGGAGTCACAAAGCAAGGCTTTGTCTTTGTGTTCCACAGAAACCTGCGCCCATGGGGGAGAAGCTACAAGCAGTGCCAGAAACATTGCCTCAGCTTCAGGTGGTAGGGCCCCCAAGGGGCATGGCCTTAGGGGGAGATGCAAATAGGTAGCACAGGGTATCCCACCACCAGCCTCAGGTAGGCTGCAGCCTATCGGTGTGGCCAGGGGACCCGTGGCTGGTGGCTGCCCTGGGACAGCATCCAGGATCCTTCCTCTGTCCAATCTGCCCCCAACATAATCTCTTCTTGTGAAAAGAACCTGTTTCCTTTGAATGCACACTGGATGTTCCAGTGGAGTTTCTTCACCCTCTGCCCAGAAGGCAAGTGAATTACATGGAGCAAAAGGAGACGTTGGGTGACCCACTTGAGGATAGGAGTGGAGGATTTAGGTGGTAGAAATCTGTAGAGTGCTCACCTACCAAGTTTCCCCAGAGGGTCCGCTCTGTCCCACACCCTCCTCCCCAGAGAGTGGAGGCTGGTGAGCCCTGGGAAGGGTGTGTTTGTGAGCGTTCCCAGAGCTGATCGGAGCAGGGTGGGGGTAGGGAGGACCCAGTGCCCGCTTGTGAGAGAACGTGAAGGAGGAGCACTCACGTGTCCCGCTTGACCACGCTGGGCAAGTGCAGCAAAGCCACTCCAGGGCTATGTTCTTGGCTCTGGCTTCTGCATTGCTACACTATTAGCTTCACTGATTTTCCACTCTGGCTCTGCCAGCCAGCTCCCCGAAGTTAGGGAGGAGGAATTTCTCAGGGAAGAACAAATGGCTGTCCAGAGCCCTTGCTGCGGGTGGGGGAGGGGAGGGAGCTCAAACAAAGAATCAGGCTGGGATTTTGTCACCTGGTTTCTTCGACTACCTGGAGTCTGGGGTGGGCAGGAACTGCAGAGAGAGTGCCAGGGATTCCTTTGGAGTCTGTGGCCCCAGCATGGAGGTTAGTTAGGTCAGCAGGGCTCAGCCCCGGTGCTTGCTCCTGGTCAGGCAGAAGCAGTGAGTGATGGCTTGTGTCTGGGACCGTGATGGATGGCCTTGGGAGAAGTGAGTTCTGGGGAGTCATTATCCAAGAGGGCGAGGTCCAGGGGTCAGAGAGCCTGACCAGCAGCTGCGCCCTGTTTTCACAGTGCCTGTTCCTCTGGGGCCACTGGGGGCTCCGGCTTACCCTGTAGACCCCACCTTTGCCTCTTCCTTCCTTTCCCGAAGCCTGGAAACGAGACAACTGTGTCCCTGCTGACCGGGGAAAGTCCAGCTGCTCTGGTGTTCCTGGTCTCCCGAGTTCAGCAGCCCTGTTCAGGCGTCCCCGTTCATTCTGGAAAGATGGCTCTTTTACAACCTACTGCAAACATTCTCTTCTCTCCGTCCACCCTGCCGCCATCTCAGGCCCCAAGGGGATTAGCCAAAAGCTAAGTGCTCTACCTGGGCCCTTGAGGGCCCAAACTGTTTCCTCTCAGGAGAAGCCCTCTGGAGTCTGGGCTTGCTCTCTGATTTCCAGCTGGCAGCAGCCAAGTAGAAGGAGACAAATTGCCTGAAGCCCCCCATGGTAGACTGTTGGCTTCCAAATGGTAGCTCCTGTCCTCAGAGTTCCCCTTCCTGGCTCTCACTTTGCTTGGACTCTCCCCTTTCCCCTTGCCAATCTAGGCACCCACCACCTTTATTTAAAGACTGTTCTGTGCACACTGGGCAGGGTAAGGGTAAGGCGTCTGTCCAGCTAGTGCCAAGCTCTGAAAAAGACTGGCTGTGTCAGAGCTTGATACTCAATGCTCCTTCCTCATCCCACATAGTGTTGTGTCCCTGAGCCTCCTGGGATGGGTTGTGTAAAAGAAGGTGAACGTTGGGGCAGCCGGCCCTGCCATTTGGGTGAACATGGCTGTGTCTCCCTGGCCCTGGATGCGTAGGCCCATGGAGCCTCTAGTGGGTGCCTCAGTGCTTCTGAGCTTAGGCAGGCAGAGAGGTTAAAATCCACCAACAATGAACTTCCAAATATGTAATCAACAAAGTTTAATTTAGAGCTTAGCCCTTCTGTGTTTCCTCTAGAATTAAAAACTAGTCTCTGGCTAATGGTCCCTTCAAGGTTCATTCACAGACTTCACAGATTTTACACTCTCCCTCTCTCTCTCCCTCCTTTCCTTCCTTTCTGCCTCTTTCTCTCTTCCTTCCATCCATCCATCCATCCATCCATCCATCCGGCCAAACGAGACTCTTTCTTTTCCTTTGTTTTATATGACATAATCATTTATACATAACTGTTGTTTATCTGGGCCCCTTAGCAGGAAATGTTCATCCCTATCTTTTTCTCCTTCCTACTCTTAGTTGAGGGTTTAGCTTGTGTTTAGCCTAAGGCCTCGCTTGAAAGCTACCTCTCCCTTGAAGCCTTCCTGCATCTCCAAGTTAATCACTCTTTTTTTTCCTCCTTTCTGTTGAACTTTCAGTCTAGTACTTGGCCTTACATTATATAGAGCTGTTTTGTTTTTTGTTTCTTTTTTAACATGGTTATTTCCTCCTTTAGAGAAAGAAAGAATGTTGTCATTGCCCTTTTAAAACATGGATATTCGGGGCTTCTGGGTAGTTCAGTCCGTTAAGTATCTGAGCATCTGCCTTCAGCTCAGGTCATGATCCCCAGGGTTTTGAGATCAAGTCCCATGAGCCCCACAGGTTCCCTGCTCAGCGGGAGATCTGCTTCTCCTTCTCCTGCTGCCCCTCCCTCCACTTGTGCACTCTTGCACTCTCTCAAATAAATAAAATATTTTAAAAAATGGATATTTGATATGTTGCTGAGGTTTATCATAGGAAGTTTAGAAAATATAGATGTGTGAAAAGAAAAAGAAAAACTTATATTACCAGCATCTAAAAATAATCATTGCTGGGGCATGTGGGTGGCTCTGTCAGGTAAGTGTCTGACTCTTGATTGGGCTTAGGTCATGATCTCAGGGTCGGTAGATCAAGCCCTGCTTGCTCTACACTCAGTAAGCGAGGAGTCTGCTTGGGATTCCAACCCCAACCCCACCCCCAACCCCTCATCCCGCCCTTCTCTGCAAGCATGCACCCATGTACTCTTTGTCTCTAAAAAAATAAACGAATCTATAAATAAATAAAAATAATCACTGTTTACTGTGAATCCATTTCTTTAGACTGTTTTTCTTGAATTTATACAAACATGACTTTCCAAAAATGGGATTTATATGGTATATACTGGTTTTTAACTTAATCATGTAGTATTTTTTTTTTTTAAGTAAGCTCTGTGCCCAACATGGGGCTTGATCTCATGACCCTGTGATCAAGAGCCACATGCTCTACTGACTAAGCCAGCTAGGTGCCCCAAGCATGTACTATTTATTGCCATGCAAAGAACATTTTTCATTGTGCTTTATAACTACATAGTATTCCATTGTATGAGTGTGCAAAATTTATATATTTACCCAGTCCTCCACTGTTGGACAATTAGATTATTTTCAATAGTTCGCACTTAAATGAGCATACTTTTACATCTAAACTTTGTCTATGTAGCCAAGGATATTCACATTCTTTGTTTTTTGTTTTTTTTTTTTTGTTTTGTTTTGTTTTGTTTTTTAAGATTTTATTTATTTGTAATAGAACACACGCACAGGAGAGAGCATGAGCGCTGGGGGCAAAAGGAGGGGGAAAGGCGGACTTGATCCCAGGATCATGTTGAACCAAAGGAAGACACTCAGCTGACTATACCACCCAGGGGCCCTGGATATTTACATTCTAAAAGTTTTGATTGCATACAGCCAGATTGCCCCAGAAAGGTTATACCAGTAAAGGTCTTTTAAAATAATAATTGGTAAATATTATTTATTACACCTTCACACTCTGTATGCTTTGCATTTTTATGTCTTTACACCGATCTCATGCCATATGTTTTATTCCCGTAATCAGATGAGGAAACTGGGATCTAAGGAGTTAAGTAACTTGTCTGAGGTCATAGGTAGTGAGAGATGGAACTGGGATTCAGACTCAGATCTAACATTGGTATTTTTTTCCAGTGTATTACACTGTGTCCCTATGTCAAATTGGGTTTCTCCCCCAAACTTCAGGCTGACCAACATTTGAATTTGCCAGGTCAGCTCCTTTTTCTCTCACAGGAATCAGGGTCTCCCTTCCTTCCTTCCTTCCTTCCTTCCTTCCTTCCTTCCTTCCTTCCTTCCTTCCTTCCTTCCTTCCTTTGTGATTTTATTTATTTATTTGAGAGAGAGAAAGCATGAGCTAGGGGAGGAGCAGAGAGAGAGGGAGAAGCAGATTCCCCACTAAGCAGGTAGCCCAACAAGGGACTCTATTCCAGGACCCCAAGGTTGTCACAGCCTGAGCTTAAGGCAAACACTTAACTGATTGAGCCACCCAGATGCCCCTCCACCTCCCTTTCTGGGGTGGTATGAACATATGTGTGATTGGAGTAAGGGCAGCTGGAGATGCTTGCCTTATGGTGTTTCTTGTGTGACATTCTGCTCTCCACTCAGAGGTTATGCATGGGTCATAGGTCTGTGAGCTGCCCTAATGGAAGGGGTTCCCTAGCCTAGAATAATCAGTAAAACAAAAACCCCATTGAGGCCACATTTTCCACTGTAGCTAAGCTCTCCTCCTTGGAATAGGTCTAGGATCAGAGGTCCTCCAAGTGTCAGATGACACACTGGAGTTTTCTTTGTAGGTCACATTTATTCCAGAATGTAGTGGTGTCGCCCAGACACATAAACCACCTACATTGCCTTGCAAATGGTTGTGGTCCCAACAATGTCTGATGGGTGGAAATAAACCTGTCAGAAGGTTCAGTGTTGCAGAGCATTGCAATTGTTTTGAGGCTACCAGTATATATATTTTTAAGACACGAAGAAATACAAAAGAGAGGAGAGACAATCCTGAAAAGTTTGGTTATCTTAGTGTTTTTATATTCAACACATTAATGTTTTAAACAAAAATTTATAATGTAGATGAACTAGTCACAAAATAATTATAGGATTTTAAAAATATATATTATAGTATATTGTATGCAGTATACCCCAGGAATAGGGCACAGATTTATTAAAACGCTTTAGTAAATATTTTCTTCCAGTTCTGTTGATAACTACCCATGTAACCTTTTGGGGAAAAAAAATACCAAAAGTCTTGGAGGTCACTCTTGAATGGTAGGCCCAAGACAAATGCCTTCCCTACTCCTAGCCTCAATGTGGGTGAGGCCCAGCCCTGGCTAGTGTTATTCTTGTTTTATTTATTTATTTATTTATTTATTTATTTATTTATTTATTTATTTATTTATTTATTTTTAAGATTTTATTTTTTTATTTGAGAGAGAGCAGGAATGAAGGGGGTATGGGGGGAGGAGGCAGGCTCCCCACTGAGCAAGGACCTGGATGTGGGGCTCAAACTTAGGACCCTGAGATCATGGCCTGAGCCAAAGGCAGCTGCTTAACCAATTGAGCCACCCAGGCGCCCCCTGGCGAGTGTTATTCTTAGCAGACATATGCAGACAGTAAATGACTCATTTAAGAAATGTCATCAAGACTGCATCAAGTAAGGACATAAAACCCAGCTCATGAGGACATTTGAAACCATAGGACAGGAGCCCTTCCCTAAAGCACAGAGACAGATTCACCATCATTTGTGGGCTGTGACGTGTGTATGTGTGTGTGTGTGTGTGTGTGTGTGTGTGTACATACATCATGAAGGCAAAGGTTTTGTTTTGTGTTTTGTTCACTTCAGTACTTTCGAACATCAGATTACATATTAGGTGCTCAGTACTTTCTGAACAAATAAATATATCCATGGAACAATCCATTTTCTTTTTTTAAAAAAAGATACCGGGGATCCCTGGGTGGCGCAGCGGTTTGGCGCCTGCCTTTGGCCCGGGGCACGATCCTGGAGACCCGGGATCGAATCCCACGTCGGGCTCCCGGTGCATGGAGCCTGCTTCTCCCTCTGCCTGTGTCTCTGCCTCTCTCTCTCTCTCTGTGACTATCATAAATAAATAAAAATTAAAAAAAAAATTTTTAAAAAGATACCTAAAACTTGTAGTTTTTTTTTTTTTTTTAAGAAAATGAGAAAATAAATATTTTTTTTATTCATGAGAGACACAGAGAGGCAGAGACACAGAGGGAGAGAAGCAGGCTCCCTGCGGGCCACCCAGGTGGCCAAATTTGTAGTTTTAAAAAAGGGACAGCAGGAATAAAATCCTTTCAACAGAAAGATAAGGAAAGTAATTGAGGGTTACTACTACCACATTTGGAGCACTTTATTTCAGCTAATGTAGTGATTCTTGGGTGTTTGAGGCACAGCAACACCTGGCTGGCTTGTTTAAACCCATTGCCTCACCATGCTTCCTTCCCAGAGCTCCCGATTCTGAAGCAGGGCCCGAACTTGGAGCTGGGTAGTTCTAACAGGTTTAGTTAGTTCGGGAACCACACTTTGAGCACATCTGATGTCAGTTAATTTTTCAAAAAAAGTCTATAAAGTAGATGTTGTTTCCATGTCACAGTTTAGGCAACTGACTCAGAGGTCAAACAAAATCTTGCAGAAATTCAGCAGCCAGTAGGGGGGCGCCTGGATGGCTCATGCAGTTGTCATGCAAGTGTCTGCCCTTGGCTCCGGTCATGGTCATGATCCCGGGTCCTGGGATTGAGCCCCACATTGGGCTCCCTGCTCGAAGGGAAAACTGCTCTGTCTTCACTGTTGAGCGTTCTCATGCTTTCTCATGCTCTTTCTCAAATAAATAAATAAAATCTTAAAAAAAAAATAAACAGCCAGTAAGTGGCAGGCTTGAGACTTGAGTCTGGCTGGTATCAATGCTTACAGCCCTAATGCCTGTACTAGAAGGTGGAGTATCAGGGAGGCTGGAAAGACCAAGATTGGTAGGCAGACGGATGGAAGAAGTAGAAGCTGGCTAAGTCAGTTTGCCTGGGGGTGTTGGGGAGAGAGAAGCCGGTGGGGGTGGATAGGTTGGTGTTTGAAAGCTCTCCTCGGAAGGAAGGAGACTCTCTTCTCTTTCTCTGATGCATGGGGCTTTAAGTCAATTATCACCGCCTCTGGAATGCTGATCTGCTCTCCAGCCCTAGAAGAGTTCTTCTGCATTCAGCAATCTCTGCTCCTTTATTGTCAAACTTTAGCATTTACTTTGGGAATTAAGGTTTATTTTCCTTAGGTTTTAGGAATTAGCTCTTGAACCTTAGAAGAGTCGGATTCCTTAGCTAACTCCTGAATGAAGTTCTTCCTGTGGCATTCAAAACTTTTATCGATGCTATTTGAGCAATCAGGGCTATAAAAATGCCTGAAGGATGCATTTGGCAGTAGCATTTATTTTATAATGTTATCTCTTCTCTACTACCCTCTGGCTCCCACTCCGTTTTTGAAAATTGATTTGCCCAGCTAGTTCTTATGGGATAATATGTCATAAATCAAAAAGGACAGTGAAATAAATCCTTCTAAAATACCTGGGCTTCCGGTTTTCTGCCATTCACGACCTCTTGCCTTTTCTCCATCCTCTATTCTAAGGCTTCTCCTGATGAGAATGTGGGTCAGAGAGAAGGCATGAAGAGAAGCATTTATTGAAGGTGCTGGCTGGAGCTCCAGGACCAAACCAGAATCCCCCTCTTCTTAAGGCAAATTAATTTTAGATCTCTTGCCTTCCCTCACACCAGAGGGAGCTCTGTGCTGGCAGAGGCACGAGAAGGTGGTGGTGAGTGACGCTCACCTAAATTCCAGTTGAAAAATCAGAATGTTGGGAAGAGCCAGAGGGGCCCCAGAGCTCTTCAGGTCAGTCAGTTTTCCCGTGTCACAGGTGAGGAAACTGAGGGCCTGGGGGGGGTGGAGATAACTTGTGTTAGTGATAGGGAGGGCCAGTCCTCTAAGAGGTTTTTACTTAGATGTCCTTTCCACTGGACACAGCCAGTTGACGCCCATGGTTCATGTAGAGTTTGGGACTGAGTGGTTCTTATAAGAATTTCAGACTAGGGTCTCATCCTTAGGACATCGGGAAATGCGTGCATTGCCCCAGAATAGTTTCCTCTCCCCCAGGGTTATCATTGTTCGAGATCCCCCAGATTGCCTGAGCAAAGGATTTTTCAGTGTAGACATGGCTCTTACACGCCCAAGCCACTGGTCCTGTTTCTTCCATCTCCTCTCTACCTGACAGCCATACCATCTCAGGCAGAAGAATCCCTGAACCACGTTCTTTTAACTTTTTAAAACAAAGAGCACTAAATGCTCAACTTTCATGGTTTGTGTGAAGGAGAGAGAAGAAAGTGAATCCATAGTACGTCCATGGGTCCTCACTGTCCTGCAAATCTGGAACAGACCAGTGGTCCCCCAGTTTTAGATTTCATGGACGAGTACAATTTCCCCCCAGTGTTGGGGAACCTGCATAGGGTTAACAACTTGTTTTACCACGTAAGACCATTTAAAAAAACTAATACTGTTTACTACCATTATCATTTTTAAAAATATGCATAACATAAAATTGACTGTTCTCACGTTTTGAGCATACAGTTCTGCGACATTAAGTACATTCACATTGCTGTGCCCCAATCACCACTGTATGTCTCTAGAACTTTTGCACCTTCTCCAATTGAAACTCTGTTCCCATTATTTTATTATTATTATTTTTAATAATTTATTTTTTATTGGTGTTCAATTTGTCAACATATTACAGAATAACACCCAGTGCTCATCCCGTCAAGTGCCCACCTCAGTGCCCACCACCCAGTCACCCCCACCCCCCCGCCCACCTCCCCTTCCATCACGCCTAGTTCGTTTCCCAGAGTTAGGAGTCTTTCATGTTCTGTCTCTGTTCCCATTAGACATGAACTCCCCATTCCCTCCTCCCCCAGCCCTGGCAACCACCTTTCTACACCATTTCATTTTATTTTATTTTTATTTTTTTTAAAGCTTATTCATTTATTCATGAGAGACACAGAGAGAGAGAGAGAGAGAGGCAGAGACACAGGCAGAGGGAGAAGCAGGCTCCATGCAGAAAGCCCGACGTGGGACTCGATCCTGGGACTCCAGGATCACAACCTGGGCTGAAGGCAGAGGCTCAACCGCTGAGCCATCCAGGCATCCCTCAAAGAGGCATTTCTTTCTTTAACATTGAGAAAAAGTAACCTTATGAAGAGCCCATCCTTTGCCCACTGCAGCAGGTGGTGACCCCTGTACACTGTGTAACCTGGACCACGATGCCATGATCTGGTCAGACAGGGAGGGAAGATGGCAGATACTTTGGGGTGCTTGAGAGCTTTGGTGAAGCATGCTCTCAAGCATCCACTGAGGTTTTAGGGGGTGAAAAGGCAAATTCTGGAACAGCTGAGTCCTCCACCAATTCCTCAGCAAGTTTAGGGAGCTGCAACTTTTCCTGCCCAGCTGCTGGTGCTTCCTTCCCCAAACAAGCTGTGCTGAGCGTGGGGGAGGGGAAGCCCTCAGAGGGGGCCTAGTAGAGGGTGGGGTGGGGGGAGGGCAGTACATTCTTTTCTTTAAGGAACCTGACCTGACTTTAAGGTCGGAGCCTAGTAGAGTGGGAGCTGCAGGGTTACCTCTTCCCTGTTGATTCATCCCATTCGCCTCCTCCCCCACCCTTAATGATCTTTCCATTACAGAGCCCAGACCAGGAAGTGCATGACAGGTCGCAGCTGCAGACACATGGCTGGGAGGCCTGGGCTCCGGGCCAGTGGTGGGAGGGTCTGAGCTCCCCTTCCAGCAGCGGGACTCTGTGCTTGTGCGTGCGCGTGCGCGCGCGCGTGCACACACACACACACACAGACACACACACACCCACAAACACACACCAGCAAGTTCAGTGGAAGGTGTTCTGTGTTGTAACAGTTGGTGGCCGGTTGTACCTTTGCTTTGAATTCAGAATGTGATTTTTAGTAAAGGCAGGAGAAGACTTCTGCCTGAGTGTCCAGATCCCCTGAGCTTACAGGCCACACGAGTAGCCCTTACTGGGTTTGGGGTTCTTTGGGGGGTGGGGGGGTGTTCCATCATTGAGCAGAGTCTCTTTAGCTCCTCTTCCTGAAATAGGACCCATCTAACATGGCTTTAGAAGCTTCCCAGGTGTCCAGGGGACTTAACTGGGTATAGTACTGATACCTCCGAAATGATCCATTTTCCTCTATGATTCTGTCAAAATGCAAGGTTCAGAATCTCTTTTGGGAGGTCAGGTTGCAAGAGCTTGAGCTTTTGCAAACACATGGACCGGGGTTCGAATTTGTTTAACGAATAAACAGAGCCACCGTCATCTGACCATCTTCATGGGGGATGGCTCCTTCCACATACAAGTTTGCTCAGGAAATGTTAATTTACCCTAAACTGTGTCCTAGGGGGGCAGTTGTCATACAGAAGTTTCTGTCTCCACCGCCAGCTGTGTTGTTGGCTTTCTTCCCTGAATCTGCCAAGGCTGGATTCCTCTGGTGCCAAATGTGAAACGGTGACACAAACTTCTAGGAACTGCAAGCTTAGGCCGCCTTTCCCCATGGATGCAGGGCATCTCCCTTTGCTCTTGGGTGAGTGGGCTCTCTGCTTCCTGCGTGTCTTAAGTGAATTTTCCTCTTCCCAGAGCAGCTTGCTCTTCCTGGTGAGGTAGGCGGGAGAGAAGCAGAGCGTACTGAGAATCGCTTGGGGAAATGGGTCTAGGAAGAGATTTCTCCTCGGCTCCATCAGTAGCATGTCAGTAAACACTTGGCCTGAGAGCTTTAGCTGGGAGAGAGGAAGAAGGGAAATTTCTTTTAAAACAACTCTTGGGCTCATTCTTTGTTAATCACTTAATTACAGTCCTTTTCCTCAACAGTGGAGCACTCGAGGAGGGATGAGGGGGGAGGCGGGGGGGGGGGGGCGGGGGGCACCTTCCCCAGGAGGGAAAAAAACACAGGTACAAGGAGGCATCAGATAGAACCCTGCACACGAGCTCCAACCCTGGACTCCTTCGTGACACTGTTAGCCTCGCAACATCTATTTGACAGTTTTCATTGGGAGGCCTGGCTGGCTCAGTGGTTGAGTGTCTGCCTTCAGCTCAGGTCGTGATCCTGGGGCCTGGGCTCCAGTCTCACATTGGGCTCCCTCCAGGGAGCCTGCTTCTCCCTCTGCCTGTGTCTCTGTCCTTCTCTGTGTCTCATAAATGAATATATAAAATCTTTAAAAAAAGAAAAGTTTTTTGCATAGACCTCACTGGGCCCAGAGTGCTTTTAACTTGGGTCTCCCGAGTGGGGCTCTGTGTGCCTGGGCCTCCCCCAGCCTAGCTACTGGGAAGCTGGGTTTTGGGGGGGGGGGAGGGTGTCTCGGGGCAGGCGCAGGTTCCTGGCCAAGGCTTTAGCCGGTGCAGGCGGCTCGGCACTAAATTACAGTGACGAGGTAAGACACACAAAAGCCTGAAATCTTTTTTTAATAAAAACAAAACAAAACTCCGGCCCCCAGCCCCTGGGCTGCTGAATGGCGATGGCTTCCTGTCAGGATTAGCCGGGCTGCCTGGGCCTGTGTGCCTGCCTTTCTCCTCAGGAAATACCTTTAGTAAGCCCCGGTGGGGTCCCCATGGCAACGCGCGCGGGGACCTGCTGACAGAGGCCATTCAGCCCGCCATTGTTCCCCGGCCCCTTTGTGGGGAGCTGTATTGCTGCCCCTCCAGCAAACACAGCAGTTTGCACCGTTTTGTCAGACTGAATGTGGAGTTTTTACATTTTAATGGGTTCTTCTGGCAGTGGCCCATTTGCATGCAAAATGTTCCCTCTTACTTCTTTCCCTTCTTCTATTAAAAAAAAAAAAAAAAACACCCACAGCCCTACACTCCAAATCCCCTGAGTCTGGGGACTGGTGTGAATGCTGCTGGATTGGGGTGTCGGACCCTGCTAATTGATTCGGTGTTCTGTATCCCTTCTCACACATGCCTGTGCCCCCCATTTCCGTAGCTCTCCCTGGATGTTGGGAATGCTGTGAGTTCAATGAGTCCCACATTTTTAGGGCTCCCTCTTCACCCCAACCCTTGTGGGAGGAGAGTGGTTCCCTGGGATTTTGGTGAGATCCCCACTCAGGCCCAGGCGCTGCCAGGCTAAAGTAAGTTTTCAGTTCCATTTCAAAGCCAAAATAACGTAATAAAAAACCTCTGCAGAAGGCTCCCGGAGCCCTGCCGTGCTGTTCTGTGCTCCTTTTAAGTTGCCTTCAAAGCCACCCTGAGTTCCTCCCCCACCCACAATTGCCCTCTCATTTATCTCTGGGGAGTTTGTGCCAAGACTGTAAACATTCCCGGACCACCAATTCCCCCCACGGTACTGAAGAGAATGGCCGTTCTCCCCTCATTTTCTTAACCCAGAAATCCAAAATCAAAAGGATTTCGTAGGGATGACAGAAATCCAGACCTGAGACCACAGGTCCGGGCTTTGTTGGGGGCCCGTTATCCTTTGGAGGAGAGGATGTAGCTGACAGCACTCCTGACCACAGAGGGTAGAGAAGATGCATATTTATGGACGTACCCACAGCCAAGTGACATGAATAAGTGCAAATAAAGTCGTGAAAATCTGTATGTCTTGGGGAGGCACATTAAGAATAGGATTGGACATGTCTCACAAGAGTGAGTTTTCATGTCTGGAAGTGATGGAGAGAGCAGAGGAAGGAGGCATTTTAGGAGAAAGCAAAGTAAGAGGAGCAGTGTAGGTGTTGGCTTGGCCTAAGAGGCCAGGAGACTGGACAGCTGAGGTTGGGCGGTGTGGTTGAGGGGCTCCAGATTCTGGAGGCAGAGGAGGAAATAAACCGAGGTCCTCAGGAGGGTGAGGGCATGGAATGCAGAGTGCCAGTGCAGAGAGGTCAGGGCTTGAGGGCTGGGACATTCAGATTTGTGATCCAGAGAGCCCTCCCAAGGGAAGGGCGAGCCCCTTTGCCTGATGTTCTTAATCTTCTCAGCCAGTCAGGCAGGGGTCGTTGGAGGTCATCAGCTCAGCTGTGAACTATGTATTCAGAGGTGAGGGTCTTGGGGCTGAGAGAAGGTGTCAGGTGTCTGATCCAGACTAGAGTCAGGGACACAGGGAGGGAAGGGTTGTGCTGTCTACCTGTGGCCAAAGCCACATGAAGTGCTTCAAGTGGGTCACCTGTCACTCTCCTGAGTGCTGAGTGAAAAGTGAGACCCTGTGGAGGGGCCCAGGCCCTGGCAGACCCAGCATCTAAACCTAATGCTGATTCCTGTTTTGTGACTTTGAGAGAAATTCCTCAATCTTCATTTATTTGTATTTCAGTGGCAATGAACATGAATAAACATGCTTTTGGAGGTCTCAAATGCCAATACTAAAATAGGGCATTATTCTTAGTCCCAGAGTCTACCACTATCATATAGTGTCGCCCTGCATCCCCCCACCCCACCCACCCCACCCATTTCTTCACCTGCCACAATCATACCTGCTTAGCTTTCAAGGGTAGGTGAGCAAGGATGGGCAAGTACATTTATAAATTAAAAAGCCCTAGAGTATAAGGTAGAGGTTGCAAGGTTGAGGGAATGAGAAGAGAGGGTAAGGTCAAAGCAACCAACTTCCAATCTCATGCATGGAGGTGGGAGACATGGGTGCTTCTGCCCAGGATCAGGGGGCCTAACGGAAAGCGTATCAGTCATTTTTTGGAAGTCAAGGATTACAAAGGCAAAGTGAAGGTAGAAGCTATGTTTCAAAGTAAACCTGGGCTCTGGATGTGTGTGGACTCTGGAGAGCCAGGCCACCTGCTTTGGAATCCCAACTTGGCCCGTTACTGACCCGGTGGGCCGTCTTGGACAAATACTGGACTTCTTTGTGCATCAGAGTCCCCTTTGTAAAATGAGGATAATAATAGTACAAACTTCACAGGATTGTGGTGTGGATTAAATGAGACCTTGGCTTGGCACATAGGAAGCTTCCACATCCATAGGGTAGAGATAATAACAGTTAATATCTACCTCCTAAGGGACTGAATGATAGTCTGTTAGAAGCTTTCACAGTATATGGGATATGGGAACCATGCTGTAAATATTGGCCAGTATTAGAACTGCCATCTTCAGCTTTGTGTAGGATCCCAAATACTCTGGGGGAAAGCATGTAGTAAATTGCAAAGTGCTATGCACATATATTGGGACTCTTCTCTGGGTTTGGGTTAAGTTTGTGGGGTTTGGGGATGGTAACTTCCAAACCAAGTTGGCTGCTACGGGACCATGGCTAGAGAAGTGGCATTTCAAAATAAATTTTAAGTGTATTTGTCCATGTGGGATGAAAGGTCTGCTTGCATAGCCTGCAGAGAAATTGTACCCCCTGGAACTTCTTGAGTGGTTCTGTTCTATCTATTCCTGTACCTCACAGGCTGAAATCAGTATTTTTTGCTGTCTTCTACCATGAACCTCCAGTCCCAAGCAGGACATCCTCTAGCCTCCCTTCCCACACTTCCTCATCCCCAGGTACAACCCTGCTTGTAAGCAACCCATCCTTTTCTGCTCCCCCCAAAGTTAACACTCCCCATCTAAATTCCTAATTGCTTCTTCCTCTTTTGCTACCATTACGTCCAACTTTTGCTGTCAACTCAACACTGCTGTATTAAAGTTCTGTAAGTTCAGAGCCTGTGTTGGATTGTACTGGGTTGTCCTGTTCTCCATTTGTCTTGTGTTACACTACAAAGTGCTTCATATAGGTCAAGGTGTTATATAAACCCCATGACCCAGGTTAGAGCATGGCACAGGTCTCCTGCTCCTTCGTTTAATCCATTTCTTCTCCTTGCATGGACCAGGACACACAGAAGTACCCAATGGTAGCTATTTTGAAGAAAGCTTCTTATCTTCTCCTTGGATTTTTGGGAACGAGGGTCTCATTTCTCATAAGAATGACAAGGCTCATGTGGATTTGGGCCTCCCCACAGGCTCCATTCCCCTGCCCTGCACCATGTCCCATGGCTGGCAGAAGCCTCAGAGATACAGAATCCAGCATTTGGATCTGATCCTGGTAGAGGACAGTGGGAGATTTCTGGCCAGTCCCGCCATAAGCCAAGTGCTACTTCTGATCGGCTTGTTGGGGATTACAAAGCGCTGGTATTGGAGGTGTATAGGAAGGGAAGAGAGACTCCATTCATATTGATCATGTTCCTGGACTTGAGAGCAGCCTGGGAAACACCCCCCCCCCCTTTCTAGCTGCTTCCCTGAGGATGACTAAAAAGTGTGGGTGCTTGATCTGCTCCTGGCTTTCCCTGGGGGATAAAGAGGCTCTGTTAGAGAAACAAGAGAGGATTGGTGATTGATGTGTGGATCCTTTTCACTCTCACTAATAGGGGTCCCTGGATCCAGCCTACTACACAGCCTTTACCAGCCACCTGCCCTGTCCCAGGAACCTGCCTCGGGACCAGAGGCCTCCTCAGTCTCAGATTCACGTACCCAAGCAGGAACCTTGGTTTACCTCTGTTTTCTGGAGAGTTGTCCAAGGTGTTGGCGGCCTTCATCTCTAGGGATCTTCAAGTCAAGCCCTAATCCTTCCTAACCTTAACCTTCCTGCTTCCAGTGATGAGAACAGCAACCCTGTGCATCAGAACACAACACACCTTGAACACATTGCGCCTCAAGCTTGTAAGAGCCAATGTTGTAATCTAGCTCAACGGCCAAATGCTTTCAGCCTGGGGTAGGGTCATCACAGAATCCAGATACCAAATGTCCTCAGTCTCCATTTCCCACCTCATCTGTCAGGAAACAAGACACACACAAAAAAGCGAGTGTTCTGGTTTGCCACTTTTCCTACAGCATCTCCATTCCAATTAATCAGGTTCTCTAAGATTGGAAGAACTGTGGTTTCAAATGGCCACACAATAAACTGGCTTTTTTTCATCCTTTATGGTCAGCCCAAGGAAGGTGTCTGCCTGATGCCTAACAACAGGTATAGCCCTGGCCCATTGGTCTTGACCAGAGAGAGGCCAGCTCAGAGGACCTGGAGCCACACATACAGGGGACTTTCCCAGGGGGGACATAAATGGGGAACACTAGAAAGACCAAAGGAGAATGGAGGGTAGTGACTGAATTATTATAGGCTGCCTGTGAGCAGTGATGGACTTGGCATCAGCCTCCATACGTTGTACTCCCTCCGGGCCAGGACTGCTTTTCAGGACAACGATGTAGACAGGCAGGGCCCAGGAAACCAGCAAGTGCTTGCTTACCTTCACATCACCTCCTAGAAGAAAGTGGCATTGTCCCTGCTTTGTAAGTAGAAACATTGACATATATCCAAGAGCACTATTAGCCATGAAAAAAAAAGTCTACCATGACCCAAGGGCTGTGGGTTGATATTTGGTTTCTCTAAAAATTAGCCTTTCCCAGATGCTAAATTCAGTTCAAGACACATTGGGTGTTTTCTGTTCCTGACATGGTTAGGCACTGTGGAAAAAATTGAAACAGGCAGTTCTGCTCTGAGATGCTTGCTGCTTCTTAGAAGAGGAAGACATGGGTACTTGGGATACCCAGGTGTCCATCAGCCAATGAATGGGTACATAAAATATGGTATATCCATACAATGGAATATTATTTGTCCATTAAAAGGAATGAAGTAGGGACACCTGGGTGGCTCAGTGGTTGAACATATGCCTTTGGCTTAGGGTGTGATCCTGGGGCCCTGAGATTGAGTCCCGCATCCAGCTTCTCCCTCTCCCTATGTCTCTGCCTCTCACTCTCTGTCATGGATAAATAAATAAAATCTTTTTTAAAAAGTAAAAATAAAAGAAATGAAGTACTGAGCCATACCACAGCATGGAAAAACCTCAAGCATTATGTTAAATGAAAGAAGGTGCATGCAAAATTGTATAGCATATGATTCCACTGATGAAATAATCCAGTATCAACAAATGTATAGACAGAGCAGCAGTGGCTGTCCAGACATGGGGAAGGGAAAGGGATGGCATGTCACTGCCTCTGGGTGTGAGGTTTCTTGTGAGGGTGATAAAAAATGTTGTAAAGTTAGATTGTGGTGATGATTGCATAAGTCTGTGAATATACTAAAAAAACAAAACAAAACACTGATACACTCTAAGTGGATGAATTTTATGGTGTGTGAATATATCTCAATAAAGATGTTTTTAAAAGAAACAATACAAGATGGCATGTAATTGAGTGTGAGTTTGTGTGGTTCATACAGTAACTGTTACAGGTAGTTAGGGTAGGAACACTGGAGCCGACATTGACATCAAGCTTCTTGGCCAGCTTTGATGGTGCACTTTGGGCATTGTCACCAGCGCGGGACGTGGGGGAGAATAGAGCATCACAACTCTGACAATCTTGAGCAGAAGTGAAGTTTTGTTATGAGAAAAGAATGCACTTGGTCTGGAGAACAGCCAGCCTTGAAGGGAAAGGTAGAGAGAAGGCTATGTGTCTCCGTGGGGAAGATTTCAAGGAACCTTGAATGTCAAGCAGATTTTATCCTACACATGGGGGGCAGTGTCTTGCTCAGGAGCAGGTGCGCCCCAAGGCTTGGAGCATCAAAGTAAATTTGAACTCCAGTGGCAGGGGAAAGCAAGCTGGTCCTTCAGGCTTTTATACATCCTGCAGAAGAGTTGTGTTTGCACATCCTCCTGCAAGGTGGGGGGAGCGGAATATTAGGGATCCACACCAGCATCAGCCAGAGCTAGGCTCTGCGGGGCCAGCGTCCCTTGGCTACTTTCTCTTGGGGAAATGCCTGTGTTCTCCTCACTACCTCTTTGTCCCTGTCAAAATAGGCTGTGATGCCAGAGGCTAAGAATTTGAATTTACCGAGTTTACTGTTTGACCAATGGCTCATACAGATCAGGAACTGCAAAATATTTAACCAGTGAGGTCATTGGAGGGAATGGATATTTATTTGATCAGTAGGAGTGTTCCTTTTCCTTAAGGGTCAAATCTGAACTGCTTTTCTTCTCCCTTCTTTTAGCAAAACCACAAACCATTAAAAGTGGAAAGAATAACCATTTTTTTAAGACCCACAAAAGCTTATTTTTAATCACTTATGTGGTCTGCTCACCTTTGTGGTGTTCCTCTTGACCCAATTCACAAAAATATAAATGACTGTTAGCGTAGTGGCTTCCAGACCCTTTTGAAGCAGCACTCCCACTTTGGATGACTCATGTTGACCCGTATGTAAGACAGCCCTGGAGTGAAAAGGGTTGGAGCCTACAGCCTTTGGCCCCTCTGAGGCAAACAGCTGTTTGTCCTGTTGCCCAAGGCCTCATTCCTTCCTTCTTCGTAAGGTTTCCAGCAGCAACCTGCATCATTTGCAAAGTTGGTTCCAATGAGAGTGGAAAAGGAGAAAAGAAAGTTTAAAAAGGAAGACCATGAGGAAACAGTGCATATGTCCTTTTTGCCTTATTCAGTAGGTGTTTATTGGGTAACTCTTGTGTGCCAAGCACCATACAGGGTGCTGGGGGTTTAAGAGCAAAAATGACCCATCCCCACTCTCAGAACTCAGTCAAGAAGAGGGACTTTCCTTCAGTGTGGCAGGTGCCATGGGAGGGCATCTGACCTAGCCTGGGAGTGGGAAGAGGCTTTGAGGCCGAATCCCGAGCCAGGCAGAGAAGTGGAGGGTAGCTGAGAGCCAGCAGGACACAGTACCTGAAGGGTGGCAGGTGGGGAGGTGGAGACATCAGAGAGCATGTCTCCCTGAGGCTCCCAGGGCAGTGATGTGAGCTGAAACAAGCACACTTTTGCGGGGAGGGAGGAGGGTGGGGGATGGATGACATCTGGCAGAGGATGCTGGGAGGCACACATGGGAATGTCCCGAATGGAAATAGAAACTCCATTCCCCTGTGCTTGCAGGTACTCAGGAGCAGGGAAGCAGGTAACAGTCTGGGACAGTGGACTCCGGGTGTGCCTGGCTCCGGGCCTTCTTTGTTAGTGCGAGTGCCTGGTTGCTGATCAGGAAGGGGATGGGTGGGTGAACAGGTGGCATCAGACCTGTGAGCCATGGAGCACCCGAAACCAGGGATAGAGAGGTGAAGAGGAATGCATGTGTGTGTGATTGCACATTGGGAGAGGGGAACGGGAGCTTGAGGCGAGGAGCCCTGCAGTGGGATGAGGAGAAAGGAGCTTTGTGTGCAAGGGCTACTGTAGCCAGAGCAAGTGTGGGCTTGGTGGCAGCTGCAGGCCTCTGCTCCTAATAGGGTCAAAAGCTCCAAATCCTCTGGCCTGACACCTGTTAGCCAGAGGTTCCCCTGAGCTGACCTCTGCTTGGGCCGACTCTCGCACATATGCATCTTATACATCTGACTCACCGAGGCACCAGACACCTCCCGGCTGAATCACTTGACCCCAGAGCCCCTGTTCTCTTGACTTAGGTAGGGGCTGCTGGATTTTTGAGGGACTAAGGTTTGCTCAGCTGTTACTAGCAAAAGCACTGAGGCTGGCCTGGCCCAAAGGAAATGGGGTGTTCTTCTGGGAAGTGGCCATTTTTGGCAAAGAAACAAGTGTGGGGGGAGGGACCATCTGGATAGAAAAAAGCCCTTGGGGAGGGCTGGCCTTCTCCTCCCGGTCCCGCCTTGGATGGAGAGAAATGAAATGCTTAATGCTGCTGTGGCTGCTTCCTGGCTTTGCCTCTTTCTTCTTTTGACCTTTGGGGGAGTGGAGTAGGGAAGAAGAAGTAGGGTTCCAGGTAGCTAGCAGTTTCCCACTGACACCTATTCTAGCTCCCTGCCTCCTGGCTCTGTAGCCCCTGGGGCATTGCAGCTCAGTGCGGCCAGCTAGCATAATTCCCTTTGTGTCTCTCCCTGTTTCCTTTCCCCCCTCTTCCTGTCTCATCCCTTGGTTCCTCTTCCCGGCCCCTCTGGGTGGCTGCAGCCCAGTCCTGGGGAGCCCCTGTGGAAGTGGAGTCCTTCCTGGTCCACCCTGGTGACCTGCTGCAGCTTCGCTGTCGGCTGCGGGACGATGTGCAGAGCATCAACTGGCTGCGGGACGGGGTGCAGCTGGTGGAGAGCAACCGTACCCGCATCACGGGGGAGGAGGTGGAGGTGCGGGATTCCGTGCCTGCTGACTCCGGCCTCTACGCTTGTGTGACCAGCAGTCCCTCGGGCAGTGACACCACCTACTTCTCCGTCAATGTCTCAGGTTGGTAGCAAAGCCTGCCCTGGCCCTCTCCCTGGATCCACCCCTCCAACCCTCTCTGCTGGTTTCGGGGGGAGGCGAACCTCCTCCCCTTCCACGATCTGCCCCCACTCTGCTTCAGAAACTGCTGCCCACTAACATCGCTCCCTGCCCGCCGCGTGGCTTAGCTCTCGGAGGGGTGGCCAGGTGGTGCAGGTCTCAGGTCGGAGATCTAGGCTTCCAGGATCTGCCTCAGAAGGGACTGCTGATATACTTGGGTCCGTAAGACACTGATTTTTCCACCATAGCTTGCCCAGATCTCCAGGTGCTTCCTGGGACTCAGCCAGCTTCCATTCTGTCATTCCCTTGCCATTTGGACTTGGTACTGTGCTTAGGGGTTAGAGCCCCAGAATAGGTGGTGAGGTAGGTCCCTCCTCTGATGGGAAAGGATCCGAGGGCACCGCCATACTCCCAGGCTTCATGGAAAACATCTGTCCTCCAGCTTCTAGAGCTGTATTAAGGACAGCCAGGGAACCCCAGAGCTCTGGGTGACTTTGGGAATCTGCCACTTTTAGAACACGACGTCTGCACAACTCTAGGGTGAAAGAAGAGCTGAAATTTTCTTTACATCCTAGGGTGAGGTGAGGGCTGGCCCTCTCCTCTCCTTTCCTTCAGGCATCATTTAGAACCTGCCCCTCAGTTGACAGGCTTGCGTCCTTTATTTCCCTCTAGACTCCCAAAAGCACTAGGAAGGACTGGAGAAAGATCTGGCATGAACGCTGTTTCGGTGGCCATGTGTATGTCAGACCTTTTAAAAAGGGGTGGATACTTGCAGAGAAGTGTTGGCACTTGCGGGCTCCCTATCTGCTCTGGTTGTGAGGGGCAGCTCCCAAACCTTAGCAGAGGCATGGTAGAAAAATTCCCACTATAAATTGTTCAGCCTGTGGCTTTAGAAATAGTTTCTGGCCATACTGTGCCTAGCTCTGTGTCTGGGTTTCTGAAGAAGGATACACAGATACCCTGGCTGCTAGTCCTGAGACCCAGCGCATCTGGGTGGTGCTGACTTGAGAGAACCTCTGAATGCAAGGTGGAATTAAAGTTGAGAGGACCTGCTGTCCCTGATGGGACTGGCCAATATCAAGGCTTCTGGACCAAAAGGGGCACTGCATTGGGATGGGGAAGGCAGGGGACAGGCACAGAGTATGCAGTTCTTAAATAAACCATTTCAGTCCCACAGAGAGACTGTCACTAAGGGCAGAAGGGGACGGGGGGTCCAGTATGGGGATGAGCATCTGCATTCATCTGTAACAGGACTGGCCTTATGCTTACGGCTGACTGTGGGTGTCGATGGCAATCTAGGAATAGGAAGCCCACTGCCCCGGAAGGGATCTCATTGCCCCCTTCTCCTTCCTATAGATGCTCTCCCCTCCTCAGAGGACGACGATGATGATGATGACTCCTCTTCAGAGGAGAAAGAGACAGATAACACCAAACCAAACCGTATGCGTGAGACACTGTTTCCTACCTTACTGCCCTTGGGGGCCTGGTGTTGGGTGTGAGTGGGAAGGGTGAGGCTCAGATGATTGTTTGGAGACAGGGAGGAGAGGGCACATGAGGTCATGATGCTTAGCCGTGGGATCGCTGGGGTGCCCTGAGTAGAGCAGGCATTGTTCACAGGTGTGGGGCAGGGAGGCGGGGCACCTCCAGGTCCTGGCCTGGCCCCTGCTCCTGAGCCTTACTGGTTCCCTGCCTGTCTCTCTTGGCTTTCCCTGGGCAGCCGTGGCTCCGTACTGGACATCCCCAGAAAAGATGGAAAAGAAATTGCACGCGGTGCCGGCTGCCAAGACCGTGAAGTTCAAATGCCCTTCCAGTGGGACTCCCAACCCCACGCTGCGCTGGTTGAAAAATGGCAAAGAATTCAAACCTGACCACAGGATTGGAGGCTATAAGGTATGTGTGTGTGTATGTATGTGAAAGTGAGTATAAGAGGAAGGGGAGAAGCTACTTAGAAATTCCTTATTATATGTTGTTAATTGTTTGAAGTAATACTTTCTAACTATAAAAGCAATGCGCTTTAGAGACGCCTGGCTGGCTCAGGGGTTGAGCATCTGCCTTTGGCTCAGGTTGTGATCCTGGGGTCTTGGGATGGAGTCCTATGTTGGGGTCCCTACGAGGAGCCTGCTTCTCCCTCTGCCTGTGTCTCTGCCTTTCTCTTTGTGTCTCTCATGATTAAATAAATAAAATCTTTAAAAAAAATAAAATTAAAAAACGCAGTGTGCTTTAGAAAAATTTCAAATACAAAAAAACTGCAAATAAAATATTCAGGTCTTTTCAGTCTTGGAGCACCTGGGTGGCTGTCAGTTGAGCGTCTAGCTCTTTCTGCTCAGGTCGTGAGATCAGGCCCCTCGTTGGGCTCTGCACTGGGCATGGAGCCTGCTTAACAATTCTCTCTTTCTCCCTCTGCCCTCCCACCTCACATGTTCATACATTCTCTCTCAAGAAAAAGAGTCTTTTTTTCTGTGTATGTGGTTCTTATGTAATCACATTAATGTATATAATTTATCACTTGTTAACATGAGTCTTTTGCCATGTGCTTGAGATAATTTTTCATGACTATATAGTATTTCATTATTAAAATGTTTCGTTTAATGACCTGTTTTGTGATATTTGCCATTTTCTGGTTTTTGACTATTACTAATACTATTGTGGCAAATATCTTTTTTTTTTTTTAAGATTTATTTATTTATTCATGAGAGACACAGACTGAGGGCGGGGGGTGGGCAGAGACACAGGCATAGGGAGAAGCAGGCTCCTCACAGGGAGCCCGATGTGGGACTCGATCCCGGATCCCAGAATCATGACCTGAGCTGAAGGCAGGCACCCAACCGCTAAGCCACCCACGCGTCCCTGTGGCGAATATCTTTGAACACAAATCTATGCTGGTGATTTTAAATGTTCTTCTCCCAGGACAGGTGGCTTGAAGCGAAGTTACTAGACCAAAGCATAAGCATTTTTTAAAGCACCTTCCCCTTTTTAAAGATTTTTCCTTTATTTCAGAGAGAGAGCAGAACGAGTGAGAACATGCATGGTGGGGGAGGGGAGAGGGAGAGAGAGGAGCACACTGCCCTCTGAGCCCCACGCTCAGCTCCATCCCAGGACCCCAGGATTATGACCTGAGCTGAAGGCAGATGCTTAATCAACAGAGCCACCCAGGCGCCCCTTTTTTTAGGCCCTTAATACGTAGTTCCCGTTACCTTTCTCTCTCCTGGTAAGTAGGTAATTTTACTCATTCATTTATTTTTTTATTACATGAACCTTTTTTTTTAAGATTTTATTTATTAATTCATGAGAGACACAGAGAGAGGCAGAGACACCAGCAAAGGAAGAAGCAGGCTCCACACAGGGAGCCTGGGTCTCCAGGATCAGGCCCTAGGCTGAAGGCAGTGCTAAACCGCTGAGCCACCGGGCTGGCCACATGAACATTTCTTGAACACGTCTTCCCAGAAAGCGTACTGGGCAGTAGAGTTCCAAGTACATCAGGAAGATGTAATATTTTTTGTGATACTTGCTTTGATGGAGGATGATGTAATGAGCTGGGGTGTGATTTTATTTTTTTAATTTTATTGTGGTAACAGTTCCTTTCCCAAAAAGAAAATTAATTCATCTTCCCATGGCTCGAGTATGAGGATGACAAGCTCACCATACCTGAGCCAACAACTCTCATAGATGACAGAAGTAACTCACTCTTCTCTTGTGCATTGTTCTACTTACTAACAGGTTTCAAATTTTCATGTTAATAAGCAACTTCTGTTTCCGGCCATGTGAATTGTCTGCGTCCTTTGCCCATCTGTGTTTCTAGCAAGAACTTCTTCATCCTAATCCTTTCTTTAAACTCTGATCATTCTGCTATCCCATCTCACCTAGCTGCTCTTTTCCCATTAATCTGGTATAAGGAAAGCAGAGATCAGGGCACATGGCTGGCTCAGCTGGTAGAGCGTGCAACTCTGTGGTCACAGGGCTCTGAGTTCAAGCCCCAGGTTGGGTGTAGAGCTTGCTTAAAAGAATAAAATCTTTAGAAAGAAAAGAAAAGCAGAGATCAGGAAAAATAGGGAAACATTATAAATTAACTGATCAAACACTTGCTGTATGCAAGGCACTGCCATGAGTGGTACAAAGCAGTGTTCTTTCCCACAAAGAACTTCCAGTCTAATAGGATGGCAGGCATCGTTGAACCTTGTCATAAAAAGCAGGCCTGGGTGGCTCAGTGGTTGAGCGTCTTGCCTTTGGCTCAGGCTGTGATCCTGGAGTCTCCGGATCGAGTCCCACATCGAGCTCCCTGCACATGGAGACTGCTTCTCCCTCTGCCTATGTCTGTGCCTCTCTCTCTCTCTGTGTCTCTCATCAATAAATAAATAAAATCTTAAAAAAAAAAAAGGCTGGCCATGATCTGTACATCAACAGGGGCACAGAGGGACAGTGAGAGCCATTCTGACCCAGGGTTGGGCCAGAGGAAATGGTTTTTAAAAGAAGAGGTCAGGGGTAGACAGAGCTGAAGTCTTCCCAGGGAGCTTTTGCAACTCAGGATGTGAACACGCAAATAGGGAGAAGCCCCGGTGTATTTGGGAGAATGGAGGAGTCACATAGGTCAGATCGCAGATGGCCCTCGCTGTGGCAGGCAGACCTCCAGAGTGCTTTATCCCCATCTGCCAGTCTGCCTGATGCGTTCTTGCAGTGAACATGGACCAGGGTGGCAGTCTCTGCCCAGTCCTGGCTCCTGTGCCATGCAGGCCATGTGCTCTGGGCTGGGATTGGAGGGTGAGTGCCACAGGGCACCCATGCTTCTGCATGGCTGTGGCTTCCATTTAACTTCAGACCCTCATTGGAGCTCTCTGGCATGTTTCCCCTCAGGTCCGTTACGCCACCTGGAGCATCATAATGGACTCCGTGGTGCCTTCTGATAAGGGCAACTACACCTGCATTGTGGAGAACGAATATGGCAGCATTAACCACACCTACCAGCTCGATGTCGTGGGTGAGAAGGCAGTGCAACAGGGTTAAAGGAGCTTAGAGCAGAGAGAGCAGGACTTAGAGCAAAGAAAACAGCCACAGGATCCAGGTTTCCTTAGGGGTTGAGTCAGGCTGGCAGGGGCATTTAATGGGACTGTCACCTGAAGCAGGTCTCGTGTCTGTTTTGTGCATTTAGTTAAGAGGATTGGACGCTACTAGGACTCATGAAATGTGAAAGGTGCTGTGCCAGTCTCCTGCAAGGGGTGACTGGAGAGGGCATCACATACAGCATCCTGGTGGCTACTGCTCTCTGGATGCCAGCAGCCTGCTGGGCACATTACACCCCTGCAGTTCTCATGGGCTCTGCAAAGCCAGCACTGTTCTTTCTACTCTGCAGAAGAGCGGACTAAGGCAATGACTCTGTGATTTTAGTTAGGGAGGTCTGGGGGGTGTGACTGAGGTTATAGGGGTCTCCATTAAGGCAGGAGAGACTTCTGGTGCCCATGAAAATGGATGCATTGCCTTGCGGAGGAAGTTCCTCAGAGCTTGGGACCTTTTCCCCTCCGCTCAGGGTCGAGGGGCCAGGGCTCAGCAGAGACTGGAAATGCTCTGCCCACTGGAAAAGCTGAGGGGGGAGCACTCTTCTCTTTGGTGGTCTTTGGTATGCCCTCTGTCAGCATCCCAGCCTGGAGCAGGTGATGACAGGGCCTGACAAGCCTCTCCTCTCTCTTCCTACACAGAGCGGTCCCCTCACCGGCCCATCCTGCAGGCGGGGCTGCCTGCCAACAAGACAGTGGCCCTGGGCAGCAATGTGGAGTTCATGTGTAAGGTGTACAGTGACCCACAGCCGCATATCCAGTGGCTCAAGCACATCGAGGTGAATGGGAGTAAGATTGGTCCCGACAACCTGCCTTATGTCCAGATCTTGAAGGTAATCTTGGCACCTGTCTCCATGGGCTGGGTGCTGGGAAGGAGACCTGAACCTCCCTGGGCCCAACTAGCTGTGGTCAGGCTCAGTGCCAGCAGCTGGGACACATCCCTTACCCTTCAGACACCTGTTCATTTGAAATAGGGACCTAACCACATTCCCCAGAGCCAGTGACAGGCCACAGAGTGGGAGTGCAGTGGAAACAGAGGGCTGGGCATGGGGTGGGCATTGCCAGTTTCTAAAGAGCTTTGAGGGGGACTTTGTTCAGGCTTTGGGGCCAGCTACTCGGGGAAGGCATTTGGACTCATGACTTTCCATCGCCCGGTTCCAAAGCCTTTCCAGCAAATGTTTCCCAGATTCTGCCCTATTTTCCCCAGTCATGTCCTTTCTGGCAGACAAGTGGATGAATGATAAGGGCACGACTCTTTAGGTAGAGTTGGAAAAGCAGATGCTGCAGGTAAATCCTAAACAGCGTCAGGAGTAATGGCCTCTTCTTCCTTTTTCCTCTCACTCCTAGACTTCCCTTGTCCCCTGAATGCCTCACTAATCCAGGGAAGGTAATTGCCTAATTCCCCAGGGACCTTGCAATAAGAAGTCAGCAGAGGCTGGGAACGTGTTTAACTCCTGGCCAAAGTTAGGCCACCCCCCACCCCCCCACCCCCCTGCTTGGCTGTCCCGGGGTTTTACTGGCCATCCCTTCTCTTCACTGTGGTGCTGAAACTGCTGTGTAGAAAATGAGGCCATGGCCTGGGCCCTTGCCACCGGCTCCCTTCAAAATCCTGGCCCTGGACCCAGAGGAGGGGGTCTGACACAGCGTTCAACTGGGAGCCGCGATTTTCCTGTTACATTCATTTTTCGATCAGATCACTTTGGGCCTTTGAAGGCCACTTGTTTGATCCTAGTAAAAAGGGAAAGATGACAGATCTCACAGGTGTTTCCCTTGCCTTAGCGCCCTGGGCCTGCCTTCACATCGCGTGGGAGCAAAGCATGGCCACGTGTGAGCATTTGCCCCCCTGACTGGCTTGTCGTTGGTTTATTCTAGCATTCGGGGATTAATAGCTCGGATGCGGAGGTGCTGACCTTATTCAATGTGACAGAGGCCCAGAGCGGGGAGTATGTGTGTAAGGTTTCCAATTATATTGGTGAAGCTAACCAGTCTGCGTGGCTCACTGTCACCAGACCTGTGGCAAAAGGTAATGGGGAGCTGGACGGGGCCCTGTGCTGGGAGTTCGATTCAAGCCCCACGCTGCTGGGGCAGATGGGGAAGCCAGCACCCACCTCTCCCTGTTACTCTGCTGTATTTTCTAGAGCCCAGAGCCATGGAAAAATACCCGGCCTGGGAGGCTGCTTTGGTTTGGTACCTTGTTGGTGTCTGCTCCCTCTGTGCCTCCCTTGTGTGTGCCCCTTGGCTGTGTGTGTACTCGTGGGGACCATCTGGCTGCGTGCTGAATGACACTGTGACACTGCAGGCCGAGGTTTGAATGGCAGGAGAGGAGAAGGGGCCAAGAGTCCCCTGGCAAACCCAGCAGGCCGTGTGCACACATGTGTGCATGTTTGTGCGTGTACGCGTGTCCACAACACCCTTCCACCCCTTCTGTGTGTGCCCTCTGACTTCGTCTACCTGAAACCAAACAGCCCCCCGCCGCCGGGCCCCATTTCTCCATGCTGCCCGCCGCCCGCCCGCATGCTTGGACGGGCCCGGGGCTGCCAGCATCTGGTGAAGGGTCGTAACCAGCCAGCAGCGTCTCAGGTCTGCAGAGCCCCCCCTCAGGGTCTCACTGTCTTTCCTCTAACAGGTCTCACTGCCTGGTGGTTTTTGTGTGTTCCTTGTTGCAAAGGAGACGCTGGGGAGCATTTCTTCCTCCGGTTTCTCCCCCTTCTCTTCCTCCCTCCGTCCCTCCGTGTCTTTTAGAGGTCTCACGTCCCGTGCTTGTCCATTTTGCTTCCGTTGTCTCTTCTAGACTGCCGGAGTTAATACCACCGACAAAGAGATGGAAGTGCTTCACTTAAGGAATGTCTCCTTTGAGGACGCGGGGGAGTATACGTGCTTGGCGGGTAACTCTATCGGACTCTCCCATCACTCTGCATGGTTGACCGTTTTGGAAGGTATACACTGCACTTCTCCTCTCGATGTCCTGCCCTCGCCATGGGCACGGGGGGAGCATGCATCGTGGGGCCGGGGGAAACACAGAGCCAGGACAGGTAGAGCAATGGGCTCCAGGGGCCTGTGGGTGGCCCTGGCAATTTGTCTGAGCTTGAGTGTCGAATCCTCTCAGCTCTCGCGGGAGCTGTCCTCATTCTGCAGGAGCACGGAGGCCTATCCCCTATGTACCTGCATCTGGATCTCCCCCTTAGCCCATGCGATGCATGCATGGAATCTGGGGTTAACCTGCAGCCGGGCTCTCCTGCAGGGCAGGCTCCTTCCCTCCTTGGGTCCAGCAGCCTTCCCTAACTTGTCTGATCCTTTTTTGTGGGTCCCAGAGATCTTGAGAGGCTGGACATGTTCTGTAGAGAGGGCACTTTTTGCTTGTAAGGAACAGTGCTAGCCCATCCTCTGATCTCAGAAGAGAGATTCACCCGGAAGAGTGAGCTGGAGTCTTATTCAAGTAAGGCCTGGCTTGGGAGGCCACATGGGACTCAGTGGTGCCCATTTATCATCTCTGGCTCCTAAGAGTGAAGGTCTGTGAGTTGGGTCAGGAAGGAAGGAGCCTGCAGCCTGCTGAGGTGGTGGGTTGTTCATCATTGCTTGTGAGCGTCCTGCAATGGGTCTGGGCGCTGTGCTCCTCCTATTGCTACTGATACACTGACCTCTTCCTCTCTCTTCCTCTGCCCTGCCTGCCCCACGGGATCTGAGAACAACCCTGCTTGAGGCAGAGAAGCGTTCTGTTTTTACCCTGTCACTGTCTTTGTCCTGTGTGTGCTCCCACGTGGTTGTCTTCATGTGTCCCCACCAGAGAGAGAGAAAAACAGAAACACTTCCTCTTGTTATTAGCTCTGCTGTCTCCTTGTCAGGCTGGGGACTGCGTTGGGTTCCATCTTGGGCCACACCTTGCACCTCTCTCGGCAGGGGGGTGGGGTGTGGTCCCCTGGCTGGCTGGCTGGCTGGCTGGCTGGTGTCTTTGGGAGAAAGCCATGCAAGGAAGAGGGGCATTCACACTGGTGGGGATGGAGCCTTTGGGAAGCCTCCCAGCTTCTCATGAGCAAGGGATGGGTAGATTGAGTTGGATGGGCTTCTGTGGAACCAGGCTAGATTCCAAATGGAAGGTGAAGGACAAGGATAAGACAATGCCTCCTCCCCCAATTTCCTTAATCAGTTTTAGGAGTAAGGGCCTGAGTAGAATTCTCAAGTGCAACGGAGCTTTATGTTCTCATCTCAAGCAGTCCAGACATGATTGGAAATGAAGTTAGTTTTGCCTGTGGCGTAGCTAGGTGCAAATATTTACATGTCTGACCCGACCCACATGGCATAGGCAGGAAGTGAGATATCATCAGGACGCAGACTGGGTTCCCTCCCTCTTCTCCTTGTCTTCGTTATGTGTCACAATATGCCAGGCGCTGCAGCATGTGGAAATGAGCACGGTGCCAGTCTGGCCCTCAGGGGTGCTCACGGGCTGTCAAGGACCAAGGACTCATAAGTGGGTCATCTGTCCCATGTGATAGGTGAATACACTCAGTGCTGGGACTCTGTGGAGAAGGCCCAGGTTTCCATGAGGAGACTGAGCAAGCCCTGATGGGTACCTGATACCCATGGATCCCAGTAGGCCAGCTGGGAGGGCTCCTGAGTAAGGAGCCCTCCGCCTGAGCAAGGTGGGCTCCTGAATGAGTGAGCATGGACCCCAGGTAGTGGTATAGTTCTAGTCCATTCCTCTTGGTGGATTTGAGTCAGGATCAGGAAGACTCAAAGGTTCGGTGCCAGAGCTCGGTCCCAGCTGGGACCTAACTTGGTTCCTGTCTGCCCTGAAAATTCTCAGAGGACAGGAGATGGGGGTGGTTTTTCTTATAAAGCTGGGCCCCCAGAGCCTGCTAACACCCTGTCCACACTGACTCAGCCCTGGAAGAGAGGCCAGCAGCGATGACCTCGCCCCTATACCTGGAGATCATCATCTACTGCACAGGGGCCTTCCTCATCTCCTGCATGGTGGGCTCTGTCATCATCTACAAGATGAAGAGTGGCACCAAAAAGAGCGACTTCCACAGCCAAATGGCTGTGCACAAGCTGGCCAAGAGCATCCCTCTGCGCAGACAGGTAACAGAAAGTAGATAGGGGGTCTGCACACTCTGCACCACCTTCTCTCCCTGGGCCCCCAGGGCTCCTCCAGGACCATTGAATGCCCTGTCCTCTCCTCTATGCCCAACCAGCTTGGCTTTCTAGCTTCTGGGCCAGGGGCGGTGGAATGTCCTAAGTGCTCCCAAGGTGGGTTCCAAGCTATGCTTGCCCATGAATTCAGTCTGCCCATCGTACCCCAACTGCAGGCCCCCTATTCACCTGGCACATGGATCAGGAGAAGGCCCTAGACAGGCCTGATGTGCAACTCATCCTGTACTTTTGAACAGTCCTCGAGGGCCAGTTAGAGGTACAAAGATGGAGAAGAGGACCTGAGTCAGGTGCCAGGAGGCCTCTCCCTCTTCAGGATGCCACCCTCCTCTCATCCAAGGAAATGGAACAGAGGGTGAAGGCGTGTGAAAGGAGGGGACATTCATTCAGAGCTGTGCTAATTCTGGAGGGTGCTTTGGGAGTTAGGAATCCATAATCCAGGGCGCCTGGGTGGTTCAGTAAGTTAAACCTCTGCCTTCACTTCAGGTCATGATCCCAGAGTCCTGGGATCAAGCCCCATGTCAGGCTCCCTGCTCAGCGAGGAGTACTGCTTCTCCCTCTGCCCCCCTGCTGGTGCTCTCATTTGCTCGCTCTCCCAAATAAATACAATCTTAAATAAAAGGGGGTGGGGGGATCCATAATCTGAGGCAGAGTTTTCACAAAGAATGGAAACAAGGATAGAGTTGTGATTGCGATGATATGTTATATGTCGGTCTGGAAGAGCAAGATTTGGTCTGCTTGTGTTAAAGGTAAGTGAAAAGGCTAGCTGATGGCAAAAATAAGTCAGCTTTAGAACTTAGGTCTTCAGACTTCTTGTGGTCTTCCTGCCACTCTGTGCTGGAGAGAGAACATCAGATAACAGATGCATACCTCTGCCATTGGTGGAAAGCCCTGACTAGGAATGGCAGGACTCTGCTGCTGCTCAACCCCCAACCCCATCCTCGTTAGAAGGGTGACTCCACACTTCCCTGCAGGTGTCGGCCGATTCTAGTGCATCCATGAACTCTGGGGTTCTGCTGGTTCGGCCCTCACGTCTCTCCTCAAGTGGAACACCCATGCTGGCTGGGGTCTCTGAATATGAGCTTCCCGAAGACCCTCGCTGGGAACTGCCTCGAGACAGGTGATACTTTGTCAGCCTCTGAGGAAGTCTGTCCTCCCACCCCCCGAAGGTGTTACCAGATGCATTCAGAAATAACAATTGATGCTTTCTGCTCTCAATTGGATAGAATATGGAGGGGTGGAGATGGGATGTCCTCTTAAGGTTGAAACTGTATCAGCCCCAACTCACACCACCTTTTTTTTCCCCAAAAGGCTGGTTTTAGGCAAACCCCTGGGAGAGGGCTGCTTTGGGCAGGTGGTATTGGCAGAAGCCATTGGGCTGGACAAGGACAAACCCAACCGTGTGACCAAAGTGGCCGTGAAGATGTTGAAGTGTAAGTGATGTTTCTCCCTTGCAAAAACGATCCCTTCCTTTCCCAAGCAAACTCTGGGCCTTGGGCCATGTAGAACATTCTCTCCGGTGCCCTGGCACTGTCCACACCCGCTACATGGCTGGCTTAGCCTTGCCTGGGAAGGGCATTCTTACCCATCTCACTTTGTCCTTTGGCATCAATCTGGGCTGTGGTGCAGTCAGGTGTTTATTCCAGATCCCATCGTTAGCTGCTTTTTCTCATCCTGTCCTCCACCCTGCACATGAGCACCTATTGCCAGTAGCTCACATAAGGGGGAAGGGACTGTCGATTTGGGTGTGAAATGGGGAGGAGAGAAGCAAGTCCGGGAGAACAGGGCCTCCTCCAGCATACATGCCATCCCCTCCCCCTTTGCTTCCCTCCTTGGCCTCCCTTCCAAGTAAATGAGTCTTGTGTTCTGGTTTGTGTGTAAAGCGGATGCTACAGAGAAAGACCTGTCAGACCTGATCTCAGAAATGGAGATGATGAAGATGATCGGAAAGCACAAGAACATCATCAACCTGCTGGGGGCGTGCACGCAGGACGGTAGGCACCAAGCAAGGCCTGCTCTCCCACCCCGGCTGGCCTACAGTCTCAGCTGAGAACCTGGGCCTCCCACTCAGATAGCAGTGCCTGCCGGGGCAGTGTGATAAGCAGTGACCAGGCATCTCAGCTACGCTTAGGGAAGGAAGAAGGAAGGTAAGAGGAGAGGCCAGTTTAGCAGTAGTTAGCGTCTGAGCTGATGCCCATGGACGCCCATCGGAGAATACAAGTACATAGATTCATACAATGTAGGGGGGGAGAACCACGTGTGATCTAAATTAGGGTTCTTCCTCCTGCCCGCCCCCCCTCTTCCCCCCGAGCTTTTCTTGGGAACTTCCTGGAGTATTCTGGGAAGAATCATTTCCTTGGCTTTCTGGGGATGAACTACCCAGGCTCCCTAAAGGTGGTTAGGATTGGGGAACAAACACGTGGTGTATGGTTGGGGGTGGGGCTTCCTCAGGGTAAGGCTGGCCCAGGGCACCTGCCCACCCGCCCTGATGGCCCTTCTTTCCTCACACTCCCAGGTCCCTTGTATGTCATCGTGGAGTATGCTTCCAAAGGCAACTTACGGGAGTACCTGCAGGCCCGGAGGCCTCCTGGGCTGGAGTACTGTTACAATCCCAGCCACAACCCAGAGGAGCAGCTCTCCTCCAAGGACCTGGTATCCTGCGCCTATCAGGTGGCCCGAGGCATGGAATATCTCGCCTCAAAGAAGGTATGGTACCTGAAGGTTCCCTTGGGTGAAGTTGGGGTGGGAATTGAGCCTTCCTTGTCCTCCAAGGTATGACTTTGAATCTGGGGTGTAGACGTCTGTAGCACCACCTGCTTGTGCTGTCTTAGGTTTTCAGGGACATCAGTCAGGATAGCTGGTGTAGGTAGCCTTGTGGCCTTCGGATCCAACTGGTTAAGGTTTTTTGTTTGTTTTGTTTTGTTTTTTTTACACTGGATAAGATTCTAATCTGTGCATTGCCACTTTCTGTCTGTGCCTAGGCAGCTACTTACACATCTCTAAACTAAAGAATAGGGGCTCCTGGGTGGCTCAATTAACCATCTGCCTTCAGCCCAGGGGCATGATCCCGGGGTCCTGGGATCGAGCCCCTCTTTGGGCTCAGAGCTCAGTGGGGAACCTGCTTGTCTTTCTCCCTCTGCTCCTCCCCACTGCTTATGCTTGAGTTCTCTCTCTTAAATAAATAAATAAATAAATAAATAAATAAATAAATAAATAAATAAATAAATAAATAAAATCTTTAAGAGGAAGAAAGAATGACAAGTCCTGTGTTGTGGGTTGGTTATGGGGTGCAATGACATCGTGTGTGACAGCATCAAGTACGGTTTTGGTGCTCAGTAAACGGATGCTTTGCCTGCGCCCCAGCCCACTGTGGATGTACTGCAGCTGGGGAACTGGGGTATAAGAGCACACATTGCACAGACTGGACAGAAGCATCTGGGTTCAGCCTCCCTGGGTGCAGATCCAGAGCTTAGAGTTGGGAGGAGCGGCACAGGAGACCCAGGCTGAGGGTTTGCTAATGTGATTGAGGTGCCTGGAGCTGGAAGTGTTGGGATGGCTGGCTTTGAAGTGGAAGCGAGGGACCTCCTAGCCTCGACCTAGGTGGAGGGATAGTGGTGTGGGCAGGGGGAAGGCCCGATGGTGGGTGGCAGCATCAGTGCTGGGGCAGAGGCTGATAGAGTCTGGGCACCGGCACAGAGGGACAGCCTTCTCTCTCCACAGTGCATACACCGAGACCTGGCTGCCAGGAATGTGCTGGTGACGGAGGACAACGTGATGAAGATCGCAGACTTTGGCCTTGCAAGGGACATTCACCACATCGACTACTATAAAAAGACAACCAACGTAAGTGCTGAGGCCAGACCTGGGCGCGGGTCCTTCTCCTGGGACTCTGTCCATTAGGCACTCTCCCCTTTCAATCCCCAGGCTGAGACCCAGCTCAGGTGCCTTGCTTGATGGGATGAACTGAGCACGCGTCCTCCTCCCCACGTCCTGTCCTATGTGTGCCCCTGCTTGGTACCACATTGCACAGTCCCTCACCTCCCTCATGCCACTTGCAGGGCCGGCTGCCTGTGAAGTGGATGGCACCTGAGGCCTTGTTTGACCGGATCTACACCCACCAGAGTGACGTGTGAGTTTGAAAGAAGCAATGAGGGGTGCCTGGGCAGCTCAGTAGTTGAGCCTCTGCCTTTGGCTCAGGTCATGATCCCGGGGTCCTGGGATTGAGTCCTGCATCGGGCTCCCAATAGGGAGCCTGTTTCTCCCTCTGCCTGTGTCTCTGCCTCTCTCTCTGTGTGTGTCTCTCATGAATAAATAAATAAAATCTTAAAAAAAAAAAAAAAAAAAAAAAAAAAAGAAGCAGCAGCAGCAGCAGCAGCAATGACCAGAGATCCTTGGTAAAGAGAATTCCAGCACAGTAGAGTCCTGCAGTCCCCTCTGGCTTGATATGGGGGTCTCCTTCCATCATGAGGAGAACAAAACATTGTTATGTGTCCATGTGCTTTGTTGGCTCAGTGGAGGCTGAAAGGGCAGTGTGTTCTCCAGCACTGGCTCTGGGGGAGGGGAGGGGTGGGGAGGGAGGGTGTGCTGAGGGAGAGATGGGAAGGATTCGAGGCTGGCCTAGTTCTGTGCCCATAAGACCCAGTGGCTCTGTGCTGCTCATCCACAGCTGGTCTTTTGGGGTGCTCCTTTGGGAAATCTTCACTCTGGGAGGCTCCCCGTATCCTGGTGTGCCTGTGGAGGAGCTTTTCAAGCTGCTGAAGGAGGGTCATCGAATGGACAAGCCCAGTAACTGCACCAATGAGCTGTAAGCATGGGCAGACCCCTGAGGTCCCGAGCCAGGCCCTGGGGGAGGAGTGGAGGCAGAAGGGGGCTTAGCTAGAGAAAGCAGCCCTTCCTAGTCGTTCCTCAGCACGAGCCCGTGTCTGTCCTCCTGTCCCAGGTACATGATGATGCGGGATTGCTGGCATGCAGTGCCCTCTCAGAGACCTACCTTCAAGCAGCTGGTGGAAGACCTGGATCGCATCGTGGCCTTGACCTCCAACCAGGTGAGGCTGTCCTATCCTAGGCCTTCAGTTAGGTGCAGCCCTGTGAGTGAGCACTGTCTCAGGGGGCAGGGTGCCGGATCTTGTGTCGTCTCTCCTTGCACAGGAGTACCTGGACCTGTCAGTGCCCCTGGACCAATACTCTCCAAGCTTCCCTGACACCCGAAGCTCCACCTGCTCCTCGGGGGAGGATTCCGTCTTCTCTCATGAGCCGCTGCCTGAGGAGCCGTGTCTGCCCCGACACCCAGCCCAGCTTGCCAATGGCGGACTCAAACGACGCTGACTAGCACCCCCGTCCCTCCTGCCCAGACCCCCTCATCAGCTGTCACCCTCACCCCCCACCCCTCCCTCCCTGTGGGACTCACGGCCTTCCCCTCTGCCCCTTTCCTGCTGGCAGGAGCCAGCTACCTACCTGAGGCCTTCACCCCATGGAGTTCACCTCTCCGTCCTCCTCCTCTCAACCTGCTTGTGAGAGAGAAGAGCAGAGAGGCAGGTACTTGCTCATGGCCACTTCGTTCCCTCCCACGTGTTGGACCAAGACCCCTCCCGCCACCTGGCTCCGCCCAGAGGGCTAGGGAGTGGGAGCCAAGCCAAGCAGGCACTCAAGCGAGAGCTGAGCTTTCCTGCATTGGTTTTGTCTGCTTCCAGTAACCTGTAAGCCTGAGTTCTGATGGCAAGGGGCCTCGTCCTCAGGGCCAAAGCAGTAGCGAGGGGAGGCCAGTGCTTCCAGGCCTCGGCTGACGGGCCTCGGCTGAAGGCAACCTCTGCTCCAGATAGATGGTGCCAGTGGCTTATTAATTCCGATACTAATTTGCTTTGCTGACCAAATACCTGGTACCAGAGGGTGGGGAGGCAGAGGCAGGGAGCAGTGTCGTGGCCCTGGGGCCCAGCCCCAAATGGGGGGCATTGTACATAGCTATGAAGAAAACACAAAGTGTATAAATCTGAGTATATATTTACATGTCTTTTTAAAAGGGTCGTTACCAGAGATTTACCCCTTGGGTAAGATGCTCCTGGTGGCTGGGAGGCATCAGTTGCTATATATTAAAAACAAAGAAAAAAGAAAAAAAAAAGGAAAATGTTTTTAAAAAGGTCATATATTTTTTGCTACTTTTGCTGTTTTATTTTTTTAAATTATGTTCTAAACCTATTTTCAGTTTAGGTCCCTCAATAAAAATTGCTGCTGCTTCATTTTTATATGGGCTGTGTGACAAGGGAGAGGATGTCAGCTGAGAAAGAAAAAGCCCGGTGGTCCCCTGGAGCCGTTTCTGTCCAGAGGGCGCCCTGGCTCCCTGCAGTGCCCTCCTAACCTCTTCCCCTTAGGTCCTGACACCAAGACCTCCAGGACAAACCTCCTACCACTCTGATGCTTTTTTGGGAAGGTGGGAAAGGACGTCTGTGTAGGGGGCAGGAACCTCCTGTCAGTGCCCTGGAGGCACTGGGCCCAGAGCCAAGGCCCCAGGCCCTCAACCACAGAGTGTTTCCTCAGATAACACGGGTGGGTGTGGGTGGGGCTGGAGGGTCAGCAGGGGTGCTGGGGGCCTACCTGGGAATAGCCGAGGGGGGAGAGCTAAAGTGATTTAAGGGGAAAGCTAAGGATCACGGGACCAAGGGCCTGAGGAAACTCAAATCCAGAGTTCCGTCTAGCCCTTTACGTGGGTGTGGTTTTGTCTGTGCTTCTGTGTGAGGAAAAACTTGTCACCTAAAAACTTGTCATCAGTTTGACATTCGTTCAGCTTCATGTTTCTCGGCTTACTCTGGTCACGATTCCCACAGCCACCCCCCACTTCACACACACACCCCCATTCTATCTGTATCTGTGACCAGACTTCATGTGTTGGAACTATCGCAGATCTTGGCTTCCTGTAGTCCTTCCTGTACAAACTCCACCCCATCCCCCAGGAAAAGGGGGAAAAATTCTCTGAATGTTTGCGTTTTGGCTGCTTGGAAATGTGCTTTCTCTGCCCCCTGCTGGTGATCCCTGCGCTCTGCACGAGGATCTCTGCTCCTCAGACCTCAGCGCGGACCCTGCTAGAACCCTGCCCCGCCCCTAGAGCTGACTCACTTCTGCGGGATTACGCTAAATACAAAAGAGCGCGATCCGCTTGCATTTCCTTTCTGAGCTAGCTAGCTATTTGGGGCAGCTGCAGTGTTGGCCACTGTTGGAAGTTCTCTTTTATCCTTGTGTCTCTCTGTAAATATGCGTCTGTCAACATATTACAGTTTGTGTTTAAAGAAGGCATAATTTGGTGAACAGAGCCAAGAACTGAATTTCTGCTCTTAAAATCATTTGCTTTGAGACCTTAGAGTGGTGTCTTTTCCTTGTAAAACCCTAATGATGATTTCTGCCTTGGCCCTCTCTTGAAGCGATGTCACGGGCATGGATGAAGGATCTTTAAAGGGCTTTAAGCGCCTGCGGGAAAGATGCCGGAGAAATACAAGGCACTGTTGTTATAACCGTGATGTCCTTGCTGTTACTACTCAAATCACCCACAAATTTCCCAAGAGACTGAGCTGGCTGTCAAATAAAAGATAGTAAAATTGACCTGAGAGAAAAATGAAATGGCCATTTTACTTAGATAACTAGATTGGGTCTCCTGAGGAAAGGAATCCAGTTTATCTAATGAAGACGTCATGCTGTCAAAGGCACTGAATCTGTCTGGTTTCCGGAGGGTTAAAAGATGAGGGTCTGGCATCATCACAGCATTAATCAATACCGCCTTTCTACCTTTTCTAATTGCCACAAACTGGGGATCCTCAGTCCCTTGGCACCACTAATGTACTGTATTGATCCTCAAGAAAGCCTGAGCCTCAGATGAAGCAAGGAATCTGTCTCGAGACAGTGGAGCCGCTGTGCCTGTCAGCCACCACCGGGAGGAGCCAGCAGGCCACAGTCCCTGCTACCGGCAGGGCAGGTGCCCATCTGCTTCCAGGCTCCATTAGTCTGACCTTCCTTACCTATGTGAGCTAACTGATGGTGACTGGCCAATCTTTAGCATTCTAGTGTATTATTTGATGTCATCAATGTGACTGGTACCATAAGGACCGAGGTACAGAATTGGGCATGGCACAAGCGCAGGTCTGTACAAGTGCCACCAGCACCTCTGCATTGTAGCAAAATTCTCTACATAGGAGATGTAGGCCAAATCTGACATCACTGAAGCTTGCTTCTAAAAGCCGTCTAAACTCATACCCAGTGAGATTATTAGCAGCTGACACAGCTAAGGTATGGGCATCTGCAGAGAAGAACAGCAGGAAAGGAGAAAGCTTTGTAGCAAGCTGGCATGGCCTTCCCCTCCACTCTCAGCTGATGAGAGCCAGGGAGATGGAAGGTCAGCAAGAAGCCAGCTGTTCAGGAAGATCCCATCTGGGGCAAATTCTCTCCAGGGTGGCACCTGATAGCATTCAGGGTCAGGACCATGCATACTACATGGCCTCCCAAATGTTTGTGTTGGGAGCACAGAAGTGACACCTCTAATGAACATGCTGCCAACTATAGATTTGTCCCTTGTTCCTCAAGGAGAGCTGGGATCAGTGGTGGGCTGGGGCTTGTTCTGAAGCTGGTTGTGCGCAACGTCTTCAGCAACCTCTTGCCAGCAGCTTGAAATCGAATGCTACAAATCCGGGCACCCCCTCTCCACCAACCAGTCTTGGTTAATCATTTACCAGGGATCCCTGGGTGGCGCAGGGATCGAATCCCACATCAGCCTCCCGGTGCATTGAGCCTGCTTCTCCCTCTGCCTGTGTCTCTGCCTCTCTCTCTCTCTCTTTCTCTGTGACTATCATAAATAAATAAAAATTTTTAAAAAATCATTTACCAGAACACCACTAGCTCAGTTTCAGCCACAGGGCTAGATTTAGCAATCCTACAGAGCCCAACAGCCAAGAGCTCTATGTGATGAGACCAGAGAAACCTCCTAAACTTCTCTGAGCCTCTATCCTAAGAACGGGAAGAGGGGCATATCTAGTGTCTCAGAGGCCAAGATGTAGGAAAAAAATGGGTGAGGACCGACGGAGGCCAGAACTGACCCCTTGCCCTAACCATTCTCATTCTGCCCTGTAGCCAGAAAGAACTGTAGAACAGCCCAACAGTACTTAAGAATCATTCAGCTAAAACAGGATTGAACAAGCTAAGTAGCTAATCCCTTTCCCACATTCGACACTTGAAATGTGAGCTAATTAAAACAAACAACCATCATTTTAAAAATGGGAAAATTTATTGTGAATCACCTTAATAACTAGGCCAATGGCAAAATCCACAGAATGCTGCATGTAGGGATTCATCATTCTCAAGGAACTGGAGTTCGTCAGCAGGCCATTTTGGGCTTTTCCTCTGGTGGAGAGGAGGCTTAAAAGGCACTGTAAAATACATCTCCTTGCTGGGAAGCACCGATGACAGTCCTCACTTAGGTGATCCCAGAGAGGGAGACTGGAGTTGTACTTGGTTTAAATGGCTCCCATCTAATTGCTTTCAATTTCACAGCGAGCTAAGAAAACCAATTTCATCACCCACATGCCAAAGTATCTATTCTTCCTAAGCACTCCCCAAGGGAAGAAAGCCGCTGGTCAGCTGCATGGCAATGTATTATGTTTTTTTAGGACTGATGATCCTGAAAACACCGAACATACGTATCTCTGAATATAACACTCGTTACTGGGTGCGTGGGGATTATATCAGACTTTAACCAGCCCTATGACTAACAAATGGTCTTGTTTGTGAAAGACCAGAAAAACACACCCAGCACAGACAAATGGTTAAGTCTTAAACCCTTCATTATGTTCCCTGGCAAAATGGTGGCTAATGAAAGCCACATGTGCTAGAGTAGTGGCAGCCTCCCAGATTCCTGCAGCCTCTGCAGGGCCCAGAGGGGGAGGCCTCCCAGCAGCCAGGCCTTTTTGATTGCCATTCTGTTTAACTCCCCATTTTCTTCTCCAAAAAGCTTTTTTCTTCTTTATATCCAGAAAGACCTTACCAGAGAGTACATCCATTCCATCCCATAAGGTGCTTTGTTTCCAGGGCACTGTTCCTACTGATGGATCACTGGAAAAGTTAGGTGGCCTTAGTGGGGTTTCAGAGTTTCCAAGTTCTGAATTAAGGAATCTAAGGTGCCAAGCTGATTCCGTTACGCAAAAAATCTCCCTTAAAGGACATGCACACGAATATGAAACTGCTCAAACATAACATGGGGAGGGGGCTTTACACAGTTTGGTGGGATGACATAATGGTACAGAGGAAGTTGGCTTTGCAATTATATTTCTAAATGGTCTGAACTTGGTCTCACTGCTGACATCATCTGGAATGGTTACAAGGCCTCAAAGGACTGCCTCAAGGACAACATGGCTGATCCTCTGCTTCAACCAGACAGATGGTCTGGGCAGTCCTGTATGGAGGCCACCGCCGAGGGCAGGAAGCTGAGGACAGTGAGCTTCATCCTCCAGTAGTCCTTATGCTCCTTTTGAACTAGCCTTGCTGTTCTGCATTATCTTTTGTGATTTGGCCTGGAGTGTCTAGGTACAAAACATAAGTACTTTAGGCCCTGCTCACAGTGAGACTTGAAAGCTGTTTAGAAGTCCTTTTTGTATTAATCAAATAATGACAGACCACAAAATCAAATCCAAGTTCATAATTTACCTCGATAATAAAAATTAAAAAGACCTACAAGCAAGGACCCTGGTGTCTGTGTGTTGGCTGGCTCTCTTTGCTTTGACCTTCTTGGGCCAGTAAGCCAGTTAGTCTAACTCTCCCATGACCCCCTTGCCACTTACTTGTGTCATCCTTCTGCTCTGGCCCCAAATTCTTTCACCCAAACGGGAAAAGTGGATAGATAAGTAATTTCTTATTTACATACATTTCTCTTAAGATTTAAAATGCTTTCCTGCTCATATTTCCTGACATCTGAAGCCTGTGTGAAATACACAACATATGGGAACTATTTCCATCTGGCACAAAAGAAAATAAGAATCTGCCTATATTGTAATTAGCTTCTATACTTCACATGTTTAGGCCTCATCCACGACTGTACTGGGTGATAATGGTTTTTTTGGGGAGGTGTTTTTGTTTTTTGTTTTTTTTGCTTTTGGAGAATTGAGTTTTAAAAATGTAGTGGTTATAAAACAACTAAAGTTCAGCCTACAACTTCCTGTTTGGATGACAGGAAGAAGTGTGCTGTGTTTTGCAATAGTTACAACTCTAGATTGTCACTGCCCTTAAAAATAACTGGAGACTAAAGATGTTCTGTTTTCAGATACTTACAGCTTCTTTAGCGGAAGTGATGGGTCCTTTAGGTAACGAAATAGGTGTTGGTGTTATGGATGATGATGGAACTGGTGGCAGTTGTATAAATTTTTCATCCTAAACATCAGAACTAAGAGTTGGGTTACTGATTTAAAACAAAATGGCTATTTGATCTATAGTCACACTGCTGTGACCACCAGGAACTTGTGACAACCACATATTCTGGCACAGAATTCAAGAGGCTAAAACTGGAACCTAATTACATATAGCCAACTATTGACCTTTCTTAGAAACATCTAATAGTACAATAAATAGTCCTTATTAAAGAACACCATAGTGTTGAAATTCAGTTTCATTAAAAGAGTTAAAAATTGATAACTTATTTTCATTTTTAAACCTAATTAATCAAATGAAAAAGTAATAGCCTAACCTGAGTTCCCTTCAGTGGAGGTGCTAAATCCACCAGCGTCTCTTTAGATTCAGGAGAAGTAGGTGATTCCACAGGAGTATCTGCTATGGGAGACTAGGAAGAGAAATATTTTATACGAACATAAGCTTTCTGCTATTCTTGAAACTCAATAGCACTTCTACAGTAGTCAATACTTTCTAGCACAATTTGCTTTTCACTCACTAAATCCCTAACTTTTTCCAACTATACCCTTTGTGAGAACATATGAAATATGCCCCTGAAGTAGCAACTTAGTATTTGAGTTTTCAGTGTCCTTTATGTAAAAGTTGTACTCTAATGAGATTCTAGTATTGAAAATCCCCAGTTGGGGAGCTTGGCTGGCTCAGTCAGTGGAGCATGCGACTCAGTTGTGAGTTCGAGCCCTATGTTGGGTGCAGAGATTATTTTAAAAATAAATTTTAAAAAAAGATTCAGTTATTAACAAGCTACTGATCTGCCAATACTCGTCCTGTTTTTAGTCTGAGGAAAAAATAGTTGCCTTTTCTCAATTGCTCATCAGCTTCTAATAGCACTGATATAACTTAGTCAAAATTGATATCTTTATCTTTTTTGGTGTCAAATAAATGATAAATTTGTCTCATTTATTAAAATGGTAGGCGCTGCTTAATAGAAGCTCCTGCAACATGAGGAAAATAGATATGTGATATGTTTTTAGAAAAGCCAGCTAACCTATCTTTAGGGATTATAATTACATTTGAAAATAAATATATCACTGCTCTTTGGAATTAAGTAATTTCTTTGTGTACTGTGGAGGGAAAAGAGCTACATATATTCTAAATTATAGTATATTTAACTTGATGTCTCTAAATTCTTTACAGATCCTAGCATGCTACTTATTCTCATCTTGTATATATAGAAAATATAAGTTTAAAAACATGGATTTTTTTAAAAAGCAACCAATAAAGTGCCTAGGAGCTTGTCATTTTGTTCTTAATTTCTAGGTCTTTGTCTCAAACATTCCAGAAAGCAACATCTGGATAAAGACTTTATGCCCTTCTAGAATAATTCAGCCCTGAGATATTTACTATACCAAGATATCCTTGCTCCTGAGAGCAGTCGAAGAATGACAAATTTGGTCTGTCTGAAAAATCAAACATAGAATAAGAACAAGGTAGACTGCCTTTCAGAAGATGGTCTGGCTTCCAGAATTGCTCCCACTCTCCCTAGATTCCTTCCCAGGCAGAGCACAAATCTAATTAGTCTCTGGAAATATGGAAAGGCAAAACAAGAGGAGATTCCCTGATGTACATTTTTCATGCTGGACTTCTTATCATTTCCCTTGGCTTGTCCAAGGAATCACTAGCATAACTAAATTAAAAATGACTGGTCCCCACTCCAGAGAACTTAGTTTAATTTACTAAACCACATGTCCAGCATCTTCCACCATGGCCTCTCCTTTCTTGCTCATGCAGATCTTGACTTAGACATGAAGCCACAAAGTAGAGAAGTGAAAGGCCCTATCCAGAGCAAGATGCTCTGGTGATTGGGCCAATCCTCGAGTTTTTGGTAAAATATCAGGAGGCAAAAAAAAAGCTGCCGAATTAAAGGCAACAAAAAATGATCAAGGAAGTTAGTGGAAGGAAGACAAAAAGCTTACATTCTAAATTGGCCTTTCACTGCTTAAAAATTAATAGGAATCTAGACAAATGAAATAGACACAAAAGAATAGGAACCATTCAGTCTCAAAAGAGAGTGGTGAAAAAAAAAAAAAAAAACACACCAGTCTGCTAATGAAGACTAGATAATTAAGGAGAAATAGTAAACTGGATTCCTAAATTGAGCTGAGATAAAGACAATAACCGCCCTATAGCTAGTTTTAACGATTTTTTTTTTTTTTTTTTTTTTTTTTAAGGAATTTCAAAAAGACTTTAAAGCCAAATGGGCCAGGGATGCCTGGGTGGCTCAGTGGCTGAGTGTCTGCCTTTGGCTCGGGGCATAATCCCGGAGTCCCAGGATTGAGTCCCTCATTGCGCTCCCTGCATGGAGTCAGCTTCTCCCTCTGCCTAGGTCTCTGTCTCTATGCCTCTCTCATGAATAAATAAATAAAATCTTAAAAAAAAAAAAAATTCCAACCAAACAAACAAAACAGCCAATTGGGCCAAATGCCAAAAGACAGTCCAAAAGAAATGTCCACCCTAACTGCAAGAGGAAATAAGACATCTGTGGAGACACCCCCGTTATGGAAATCCAGATCCCAGGTACTCACCTCCCCACTTAGTGGTATCTCAATTGGCTTTGGCTTCACATCTATCAGGTAGAAGGTTCGTGACAGAAGCAACAGAGAAGGAGGGACATTCTCCTTCAGGTGGAGGTCCTGCCACTGGAGAGTGGGAGGAAAACAAAACACGGCAATCTCAGAATATTAGAACTAGACATGACCCACAATCATCTACTGCTTCCCTGGTTTTACAACTTTACATGCTGGTAACCAGCAGCAGGACAGGGTAAGAACACCAGTCCCCTGGCTACTGCATCAGTGGTTGTACTCTGCAACCCCCCTCAAGACAGCTGGATCCTCTGAGTTGGACAGGGAGTGTTCCATTAAGCTCTCAAACCGATTGTGGATCAAGGTAGTGAAATATCTTCTCTTAGACACAGAGCAGATAAGGGGAAAGAATAAGTAAGCCTCACTCATAACCAAAGAAATAAACATTAAAATGAGAATGATTTAATTTTCAAGTACCAAAATAACCAAGCTTTTCAAAAAACTGATAGATAATACATGCACAAGAGAAAAAATTCAAAAAGTAAATAAAATGTAATCAATAACAATAAACCCCACTTCTACTCCTACCGTTTCCCTTCCCAGAAGCAACCACTGATACCAATTCCTTATATAATCTTCAGAGATAACCTATGCATATATGAACACACCATTATATGTTTTTCATCTTTACGTAAGGGTGATATATACACACTGTTCTGTCCTTTGCTTTTTTTTCACTGAAATATCTTGGAGATTGATTAATATCAGTAGCTGTAGAGCTGCCTCCTTTTTAACCATCCTTAAAGGATTCCATTGTTGCACAGAAATGACATAATTTGATTATTCTCCTATTTATAAACTTTAGGCCGTTTCCAATCTTTTGCTATTATAAATGGTACTGCAATGGATAATCTTTTTTTTAAGATTTTATTTATTAAAAAAAAAGATTTTATTTATTCATGAGAGACACACAGAAAGAGGCAGAGACATAGGCAGAGGGAGAAGTAGGCTCCTGTGGGGAACTTGATGCAGGACTCAATCCCTGACCCTGGGATCACATCCTGAGCTAAAAGCAGCCGGTCAACCACTGAGTCACCCAGGCGTCCCTGCAATGGATAATCTTATAGATATATGCACAAGTGAAATTTCTAGGTCAAAGTAAATATATTTTTAAATTTTGAAAGATTCCATGGAGATTTTTATCAGCAATGCGTGAATGTCTCTCTCCCCAACCCTCAACCACGTAGTGTTATCAAATTGATCTTTGCCAACATAATAGGTGAATGTGATATCTCAGTTTTAATTGATCTTATTATGAAGTTAAGATGTTTCATATGATTATCATTTTAGGTTTTCCTTTCTATGAAATGCCTGCCTGTATCCTAACACAGGAATTTCTGAATAATATATAGTGCTGAATATCATACTGTTGGATTATTTTTTTTTTATACTGTTGGATTAGAATCCTCACTCCTTTGTGCTAAAAATGGCACACTCTTTCAAGAAATCTATCTGATAGTATGAACCCACTTAATACTCTATGTTCAAGAAATAAATGATTTCAAGAAACTTTCTCTACAATATGTTCATCTACCAGCCAGAGCAGGTCCCACACATAAAAAAGAAATTTGAATAGGAGTTACTCCTTTGAAATACATTGATGCTTTGAAGCATCTGTGGCTCAGTTGGTCAAGCATCCAACTCTTGGTTTGGGCTCAGGTCATAAATTCACGGGTTGTGGGATGGAGCCCTGCATTGAGGCTCCATGCTCAGCAGGGAGTCCACTTAAGATTCTCTCCCTCTGCCCCTCCCCCAACTCACAAAAGCATGTGTTCTCTCTGCCCAAAATAAATAATCTTAAAAAAAAAAAACAAAACAGGGCCCCCCCAGATGGCTCAGCAGTTTGGCGCCGCCTTCAGCCCAGGGTGTGATCCTGGAGACCCAGGATCGAGTCCCACATCGGGCTCCCTGTATGGAGCCTGCTTCTCCCTCTGCCTGTGTCTCTGCCTTTCTTTCTCTCTGTGTCTCGAATGAATGAATGAATGAATGAATGAATAAAATCTAAAAAAACCCCACAACATTGATGCTCTTAGTTAAAACATGTTGTCAGTAGGAAAATATTAAACATCTTTGCCAAAGCTAACACTTTACATTGGCTGGGGGTACAAACTTGGAAAGTAATCCCAGGAGAGCCACCAGGCAAGGTTTAGACCTCCAGATGGACTCACAAATGGTAGGCCTCGGATTCAAGATTTTAGCGGGGCCCTTAAAATACCTAGAGTATGCAGAATTATAAGGTGGTCCAAAATTCCTAGTCCCTAGTGTACCCACATCTTCTCTCCAGTTATTCAAACCCTAATCTAGGTGCTGCTGTGAGGGATTTTGCAGATATAATTAGGGTCTCAAGTCAGTAGACCTCAAAGTAGGAAGTCATTTGAGTAGGTCTTGCCTAATCACATGAGGCCTTTAAATCTGGAGCTAGAGGTCAAAAAGGGAGGGGGAGTCTGAGATGTGAAGCCTATGGTGGGGATGGGGGTTGATGTATGAGCAGCTCTTCATTGCTGGCTTTGCAGATGGACAGGGCCTAGAGGTAAGGAATGCAGGTCGCCTTCAGGGCTGAGTAGCTTGGGGCTGACAGCCAGTGAGGATATGGGACTTCAGTCCTACAGCTGCAAGAAATTAAATTCAGCCAACAAACTGAATGAACCTGGAAGTGGAGTCTTCCCCTGGAGCCTCCAAAGAAAACACAGCCTGTACTTCTGACCGAAAGAACTTGTAAGCTAATACGTGGGTGCTGTTCCCAGCCACTAAGCTTGTGGTAGGTTTTTATGCAGCAATGGATTCGAAGGGATACATGGACCCTGATGTTTGTAGCAGCATTATCAACAATAGCCAAATTATGGAAAGAGCCCAAATGTCCCCTGGCTGATAAGATAAAAAAGATGTATTATACACACACACACACAAACAAACACACACACACACTGGAATATTACTCAGCCATCAAAAAGAATGAAATCTTGCCATTTGCAATGACGAGGATGGAGCTAGAGGGTATAATGCCAAGCAAAGTAAGTCAGAGTAAGACAAATACCCTATGATTTCACTCATATGTGGAATTTAAGAAAGAAAACAGATGCACATATGGGAAGGGAAGAAAAAAGGAGAGAGGGAAACAAACCATAACAGACTCTTAAAGACAGAGAACAAACTGAGGGTTGATGGAGGGAAGGTTGGGGGGCAGGGGGGATGGCTAGATAGGGAACGGGTATTAGGAGGGCACTTACTATAATGAGCACTAGGTATTGTATGTAAGTGATGAATCACTGAATTCTACTCCAAAAACCAATATTGCACTGTATGTTAATTAAGTAAAATTTAAATTAAAAAAGAAAGAAAACTAATAGATACCCTGTCTCCATCAAAAACAAATCTAGCTTCTTCAGTGTCCCACATTTAAATGAGGCAAATTAGGTGGGATGGCTCGCCTGCAAAGTAGAAATCACAAAATGAGGTCTACACATTGCAGGGGACAGAGTTCTAGTGAAAAGGGCCCAGGAGAGCTGCAACTTGCCTCTGTGAGCTGCTGTCTCAGTTGCTCTTCTGTGAGACCCAGGGATCTCATCCCTCGAGCCCTGCAGGCAGCCTGCAGTTCTGACACGCTCAAAGCACTCACCCCTTCTCTCGCAATTACCTGAAAGCAAGGGAGGGAATGGTATTGGATCTTTTGGTTCGAATTCTACCAAATCCAAAATTCCGACAAATCAGAGGAAACACCAAATCTGATGCTTTCACATCAGACTGTCCTCTAATGGTTCAGCAGTTGAAATGAAGGGAATCCTACCGACAGGTATTAATAATATCAGAAATAGTCACAGAACTCCTCTGCAACACTTTGTCACCAAAGTAATCCTCTTCCCTCTTGATTTGCATTTCCCCTTCATGGCAGCTTTAGGATTCATTAGAAAATATTCCGCGCGAAAAGTTTTCAGTGTACCGTTTGTTGTGTGTCCCAGTATCCCCCTTCCCTTACCATCCCCCTACCTCCATCCAGGAATGGCCATAACTCTGGTCCACAAAACTTTCTCAATATAACAAAGTCTCTGCTTGGTGTGACCCAAAACTATGGTACTTCTGGGACCACTATTGTTTATTCCAAAATTCTGAAAGCAATAGCTGAAATCTAAATGAGGCCACAGGGATCAGGCTTTCTCAGTTCTGGGAATCTTGCTCCTTTAGGCAGAAAGCTTTAAAGCAGCTGATTCTGATTCAAGAACCATTCTTTCCATTTTTTAAGGAGTCTAATTAGTAGCTATAATGCCTTTCCTCTATAAGATATCTAGGCTCTGTTTTCCCTCCCTGCATTACATGCTGCCACCCCTTCTTATCGGGCTAACTTACCCAGCAGAATATTTACTTTGGCATCAGCTCTGAGGAAGGGGAGCTGAGATGTGGGGGTAGAGCACTGTCCTTAGCAAGGGAAGACTCAGGAACCTCTGGGGCTGCTGTTCCTTCCTAGTGGGTCCTAACTGATTTAGATTACTAAATCACTAACTGCTAATGAGGGCATTCTCCAGAAAATGCGTCAGAGAACAGCAAACAACTCCTAAAATGAGTAATCTGGGTTCAAGTTGTCATGGTAATGATTGTTTAAACTACTCAATGGTTTGCCAGAACCAGTCCATGAGCAGATCTAAGAGAAGATACTACATTTTATCACAAAGCTATCCTAAGGGATCTCCCATGCCTTGCTAATTCCCTACGGCTACAGTTCAGATCTTACTTCATCATCTGCTTTTATAGACTTTAGTTTCATCAGAAGTTGAAAGCGGAGCAAATTGTTGGTTCCAAAGGACTGCAATTCTAGCAGCTTGCAAAGGGCAACCAGCTGAGGTCGATCTAGGTGCTCCAGGGTTAGCTGATCCTCAAATAGTTTGGAAAAGCGAACTATCTCCTTTGTGCTGGGCTTGTGGCCTGTCTGGACCTAGGTAGTGAAACAAAGAGGTTAAGTAAAATGTATTTCATGGGGGATCTGGGTGGCTCAGGTCATGATTTTATGGGTCGTGAGATCAAGCCCCCCGCTGGGCTCCGCACTTAGAGGAGAATCTGCTTGACATTCTCTCCCTCCCTCTGTCCTTCATGCACACACACTCTCTCCCTTTCTAAAATAAAGAAATAAATCTTTTAAAAAATTATAGCATGTATTCTTAATTGAACCTTCCCTGTAGACTATTTGAAAGACACATCAAAGACACACGTTCATAGATTCTATATTATGTCTGGAAATGGGCCTCATGGTACCAAGAGACGTAAAGAAATCTGTCCAAGTCAGCCCAAGTCGACTGAAAAATCAGGAGTAGTTCAAAAGTTTCACTCAAAATCTACCATTCTTTCCAAGAAGTTATCAATGTCTTCAATAGATGACTGCTTTAAGGTAGGTTTTTCTGCAAACTACCATAAATGTTTGCAATGTTGTAGGCGTATAACTTAGACATTTGCAAGTCAGAGGCTGTGAACAATTTGGCAGATCCATGATGACGTGAATTGTTCATGGAACTGCCAGCCTAGAAGTTGTTTGGTGTTACACAAGAGACTGACACCTGTTTGACATAGGATGAGAACTGTATGGAGGCGTCTCCCAGCTTGGCCCTGTTCCTCCTTGCCATTTCTGTAATTGTTTCTTGAAGAAATTTTGCTAGTTCCAACTTTGCAGCCATTTTCTTTTTCTGTTTTTCCTCCTTAATAACAAAGAGGAGAAAGTTAATCAATCCTTTGTGATTACAACTTCATAAAGATGAGAGGAAAAGAACTGTCACCTTGTTATTGTTAATATTATTTTGCATGTTAATATTATTGCATGTTAATATCATTTTCAGACCTAGTTAAATAGGTTTTGTGAGAACCAGAACAAATAAAAAGTAGCCTCTAATTGCAATTTAACTTCTTAATCTTACCTTTTATTTCTTACTAATACAATGACCATAAGTATTTGATAGATCCAAAATGTCCCCTCAATGGGAGGCTTTGTCATTACATAGAATGAGATACTATGGGGCTCCCTGGTGGCTCAGTGATTGAGCGTCTGCCTTTGGCTCAGGTTGTGATCCCAGGGTCTTGGGATGGAGTCCCACACTGGGCTCCCCATAGGCAGCCTGCTTCTCCTTCTGCCTGTATTGCTGCCTCTGTGTGTCTCTCATGAATAAATAAATAAAATCTTTTTATAAGAAAATGAGATACTATCTCTTAGCCTGGTATAAACATGTAGGCTGCTAGTTGAGCCAGCCCCCAGTCCTAGAGTGCCCCCAGATTTTGTGTGTGCCACAAAAAAAAACTAGGAAATTAACTCTATGCTAGAGTAGCATACAGTTTTAGTACAAAACATACAATTAACACTGAGTTAAGTGTTATACCAGGAACAAAGCACTAAACAAAAGAAAAATAAATGTACATTCCATTTATTTATTTATTTATTTATTTATTTATTTATTTATTTACTTATTTATTTTTAAAGTAATCTCTACTCTTGAGGTAGGGCTTGAACTCATAGTCCCAAGATCAAGAGTTGCACGCTTTACTGAGAAGCAGTCAGGCACCCCTTAAACATATACACTTAAGACACATTGTTGACAAGTATTTCTAAGTCCCCATTATCAGAAAGGTGGTGTGATAGCATTTTCAAAATAATCATGGTCAGGGACTCCTGCGTGGCACAGTCAGTTAAGCATTCATCTCTTGGTTTTGGCTTGGGTCATGATCCCATGGTCATGAGATTGAGCCCTGCATCAGGCTCTGTGTTTGGTGCAGAGTCTGCTTGGGATTCTCTCTCCTTCTCTCTCTGCCCCTCCCACTAGTTCTCTCTCTCTCTCTCTTTCTCTCTCAAATAAATAAATCTTGGGATGCCTGGGTGGTTCGGTGGTTGAGCATCTGCCTTTGGCTCCCATGGGGAGCCTGCTTCTCCCTCTGCCTGTGTCTCTGCCTCTCTCTGTGTGTCCTTCATGAATAAATAAAATCTTTAATAAAGTAAAATAAATAAATCTTTAAAAAAAATAACCATGGTCAGGACTCAGGGGAATGGAGAGGAATAGGATTCTCTGTATTTTTAAGTTGCCCAAGAGATTCCAATGATCAGCCAATCATAGCAATCATTAATTTTTAGAAAGATCTTAGAAAACTCAACCAAAAAAATCATTCAATGACAATGGCAATACCATCATTAGAACCCATTCAATCACTATATCCATTAATCACTATATCCATAACAACTATATTCATTCATCTATTCATTTATTTATTGAGCATCTACCTTGTACTAGGTGCTGGGGATAAAATGAACAAAAACAGGTAAGAATTCCTACCCTCATGGGACTTCTAGTCTAATAGGAAAGACAAACATTAGTGACTAATGATAATTCAGTAATTCCACAAATTAAAGTATAAGTACTATGAAAGAAAAATGTAGAGGTGCTCTGATCTGATGTAAATAGAAAGTTCTGCTTCCTCCTATCCCCTCTCCTATGACCTCCTTTCCTCCACAACCACCAGTGTCTCTCATTTTCTTTCTTTTTTTTTCAAAGATTTTATTTATTTATTCATAGACACACAGAGAGAGAGGCAGAGACACAGGCAGAGGGAGAAGCAGGCTCCACGCAGTGAGCCCGATGTCAGACTTGATCCCAAGTCTCCAGGATCACACCCCAGGCTGCAGGCGGTGCCAAACCACTGCGCCACTGGGGCTGCCCTCTCTCATTTTCTCATTTGCTTTAGTTCATGGAAAGAAAAAGAGAATGTATTTTCTAAAACTGTGGCCATGATGTGTGTGTATGTATGTTTGGGGAATGAGTGGTGCTGAAGAAAGAGGAATCTTTAGATAAATCACTTATTCTATTCCCTCAACTTCCTGCATTCATGAACACATTCCTTGGAATCCCACGGTATTAATTCTAGGTCCTGATTACTTTAAATGTAAGTAAACTAAACCACTGCCAGTTAAATATTGCAATATGATTCTATCCCTTACCTGTATCTCAGATGTATCTTCAAGTTTTTATTCCTAATGCCACTTTCATAATTTAATCCTCTCTCTCCTGTGCTACTGTAATAGCACACCAGCCGGTTGTCCTCCTTTGGCTCTGCCCTCTTCAATCCTTTTAGCCAGCAAAATCACTTTTTCTAAAATATGATCTAATCATGTTACCCACCCTCTGCTTAAATTTATCTTCCATTATTCACCATGGTCAAAGGCAAAGTCTAAATTCCTTAGAGTGGTAGACACTTTCCAACCTGACCCCAACACATCAATTTTGTCTCATCTTTCCACCATTGATCCCCTTGTATTCTCTGCTTCAACCACAAAGAAGCACTAAGTGCCTCAGATTATGTCACACTTTTTCACACAATTAAGCCATTTTAAGTGCTACTTGTTCTATCCAGAAAGCCTTTCAGATGCTGTGGCAAAATTCTACCATTCTTCTAGTCTCTGTTGCATAGTTACTTCTTCTATGAAACATTACCCAATCTGATATAAAAGCTATCCTGGTTGTCCTCTCATTATGTGTTTGTGCCTTCAGATCTCTGTCCAGTAGAGTGGCACAGAATGGAAAGAATGAAGGGGACCACCTTAGTTTTTCCAGCCCACCACCTTCACAGTGACCATCCAATGAAGACCCTGCTTCTCTAGGATACTCTTACGCATGAAAGGGTCTGGCTAAATCATGCCTACTACTCAGCTAGTCACTGCAATAACAGTTGATTTCTCTTTTCTTTATTTTTTAATGGTGAAAAACAAGTTAAAATTCATTGGAAAGGGAGTAGATTTTCAACAAATGATGCTAGAGAAACATGGTATCCATATGCAAAAAAGAAAAAAATTACTCTCGACTCTGATGTTCCACCTCTCACCAAAGTTAACTCAAAATGGATAATAGACTTAAGTTTATTTTTTTAAGAAATATTTAAAAAAAATTTTTAAGATTATTTATTTATTTATTCACAGAGATGCAGAGAGAGAGAGAGAGAGAGAGAGAGGCAGAGACACAGGCAGAGGGAGAAGCAGACTCCATGCAGGGAGCCTGACGTGGGACTCAATACAGGGTCTCCAGGATCACGCCCCGGGCTGCAGGCGGCGCTAAACCGCTGCGCCACAGGGGCTGCCCTAATAGACTTAAGTTTAAAACTCAGAACTAGGGGATTCCTGGGTGGCTCAGCGGTTTAGCGCCTGCCTTTGGCGTGGGGCGTGATCCTGCAGTCCTGGGATCAAGTCCTGGGATCAAGTCCCGTGTTGGCTCCCAGCATGGAGCCTGCTTCTGTCTTCTGTCTCTGCCTCTCTCTCTCTCTCTCTGTGTCTCTCATGAATGAATAGATAAAATCTTAAAAAAAAAAAAAAAAAAAAGCAAAAACTCAGAACTATAAAACTTCTAGAAGAAAATATAGGAGAGGTGCCTGGCTGGCTGACCATATGAGTTCAAGCCCTACATGGAGTGTGAAACCTACTTAGAATTGAAAGAAAGAGAATAAAGGGAAAAAAGGAAAGAAAAGAAAAAGTAGGAGAAAACCTAGGTGACCTTAGGTTGACAGTGAGTTTTTAGATACAACACCAAAAGCATGATCCAAAAAAACCCCCAAAAAACAAAAGCTGATAACTTGTATTTGATTAAAATCAAAAACAGTGGCTCTGTGAAAGACAGATAAGAGAACAGACAGGCCAAAGGCTGTGAGAAAATATTTACAAGATACATATCTGCTAAAGGGCTTGTATTCAAATATACCAAGAATTCCTAAAACTCAGCAATAAGAAAATGAACAACTCCATTAAAAAGTAGGCAAAAGGGCAGCCCTGGTGGCTCAGCGGTTTAGCGCCTTCAGCCCAGGGCCTGATCCTGGAGATCCAGGATCGAGTCCCACGTTGGGCTCCTTGCATGGAGCCTGCTTCTCCCTCTGCCTGTGTCTCTGCCTGTCTCTCTCTCTCAGTGCCATGAATGAATGAATAAAATCTTAAAAGAAAAAAAAAAAAAGTAGGCAAAAGACAGATACATTCCCAAAGATATACAGATGGCAAACAAGCATATGAAAAAATGCTCAATATCATACATCATCAGAGACTTGTAAACTAAGATAACAATGAGATATCACTTTACACCTTCAGAATGGCTGATATTCAAAGCACTGACAGTACTAAATGCCGATGAAGATATAGAGCTACAGGAACTCTCATTGCTGTGGGAATAAAAATGGTATAGCTACTTTGGAAGACAATTTATTTTTTTTTTTTACAAAACTAAACATATGGAACGCCTGAGTGGCTCAGTGGTTGAGCATCTGCCTTCAGCCCAGAGCATGATCCTGGAGTCCCGGGATCAAGTCCCATGTCAGGGTCCCTGCATGGAGCTTGTTTCTCCCTCTGCCTGTGTCTCTGCCTCTCTCCATGTCTTTCATGAATAAATAAATAAATAAATAAATAAATAAATAAATAAATAAATAAAATCTTAAAAAAAAACTAAACATAGTCTTATCAGTTATTACTTTTCTATGTATTTAGCAATCCAAATAAAAAAAAAACCTAAAAAAAAAAAAAAACCTGCACACAGATAGTTATAGCAGCTTTATTCATAATTGCCAAAAACTGGAATCAACCATGGTATCCTTCAACAGGTGAACAGATGAACAACCTGTGGTATATCCATTCAATAAAATATTAGACAGTGATAGAAATGAGCCATGAAAGGACTACACACTGTATGATTCCAACTATATGACATCCTGGAAAAGGCAAAACTATGGTGACAGTTAAAAGATCAGTGGCTGCCACTGGTTGGAGGAGGTAGAAGGAACAACAGATGACATATAGGGCATTTTTAGGGCAGTGAAACTATTCTGTATGATGGTGTGATGGTAGATACCATGACATTTTGCATTTTTCAAACCCAACACAGTGAAGCCTAATGTAAAATATGAGACTTAATTAATAGTATCTAGATATTGGTTCTTTAATTGTAACAAATAGATCACACAAATGCAAGATGTTAGTAATAGGGGAAATGTGGGGAGTTTCTGGGGACCCTCTATACTTTCTGCTCAATTTTTCTATAAACTTAAAAACTGAAGAATAAAGTCCATTATTTTTTTTTAAGTTAAAAAAACCCTACATACCTTTTTGGATTCACTTTCAAAAGTTGATGGTAACATCTCTGGGAAGAATTTCAGAAATGCTGGTAATAAGAATTCCATGAAGGGTACAATTATGAACACCATAAATGGAACCAGGCGGAAAAAATCGGCACAAGTCCTCAAGAGCTAAAGAATTAAATGCATATGCAGTATTCATTATTTCAGGACATGACCAAACCAAAAATACGAAATCAAAAAAGCCTGCCTTGGTTGTTAAAGTGTTAAACCCTAGACAGATCTTCTGCAGCTGTTAATAAAATGGAAAGGTAGGGTCTTCCTCTTCACAATCGCCCTAAAGTAACACCTTTGGGATATCTTCAAGGAAATCTATGACAGTCAAAAAATATTGCTGGCATTATTTATTGTTAGCTTTCATCTATGTCAGGGGTCTGTACCTGAATAGCACAGTATCTGTTAAAAACTGATTTTTCAAATGTATATGCTTAACATATTAGCAGTAGTTTCTATTTCAGGTGCACAGATCAAACCTGAAGCTTCTCAACTCTTTGGGGGAGATTAGAAAACACAATTATAACCATTTTATGGGTAAATATACACAAATCTTGAGAATCTTGCCTAAAGCTGTACAGTTCATCAGTTTCAGATAAACAAGAAACTCTGGTTCTCACCATCAGTTACTATTCCTACTTTGGGGTTTTAAGATGAGTTTAAAACTTGGTTCCCAAATAGTTCATTTTTAACTTTTTCTTTCTCAAATGATTCTCACCTACCCTTCGTCTTTCTCGTCTGGTCAGCACCTGTCCATGCAGCAGCCTCCAAACCATCCTGGCAGCAACTTTGGTGTCAATCCATAGCAAGTAGAATCCATTGTAATAATATTTCAGTTCATCCATAATTCTTTGTCTATAAGATCGCTTTTCTTCCTTAATCTTTGTGCCAGTTCCTTTTGAGGGCTGAGGGCTTGTCACCTGTGGCTTTTTTGGGGTTTGATCCAGCTGGGGTTTACCAGGGACTTCTTGTAACCAGCAAGTTGACGTGTGTAACTTTTGTATTATTCTAGTTCGTAAGTAAAGTACTTTATTGCCTGACTGATTAGGGTAGGAGTACTTCTTGCTTACACAGTTCTTCATATATGTTTTACTTAAATGAGAATCTGGCAAGTGAAGATATGCAAATGATGGGGAATAAGAAGAACTGGTAGGATGGACAAAATAGCTAGGGAATCTGGAATAAAGAGCAACATCCTCTGAGTTGAGCACATACTATTACAAAATTAAAAATGAAAGAAATAGATATTTTATCTAGTCAAAATAAACAATGGTTGTTAAGCCTGTATTTTAAAAGCAGAGGATATTCATTAATGAGTGAAATACAACTTTTTACCCCTGTTAAAGAACAGTGTGCTTTATGGTTGAATGATACACTCTATGAGAATTATTAAAAAGTTAATTACCAAAAATAATTGCTATGTTACAAGTTAGAAACTCTGCAACTATTCTTGCTCAAGGGCCATGCCAATCTTCTCTGCACTGTTCCAATTTTAGTGTATGTGCTGCTGACACGAGCACAAAACTCTGCAACTATATATTTAAAAATCTAAAAGCAAACATTTTCCCCCCATGGTTGTGTTTCAAAGTGTTCTCTTTATCTGCTATCATAAAACAGGTGGAACACTTGCATCTTTGGTTATTCTGCTAACAGGAATATTGCTTGAACAAAACACTTCATCGCCTCTGTGGGGATTAACCAACCACATATAATACCGCTTTGTCTGTGTAGTGCCCATGGACTCCCTCATATGAGAGGCATCTTTGGCAGAAATACCCTTCACCTATGATTCCTCAAGACTGTTAGGAATAAGGATTAAAATTGGGCACCCTAAGCCAGGGATCTCTATATTCTCGTTTTGCAACAGCTCACAATCTTCAGTTAAATTAGCACATCACATTGTTTGAAAATAAAAATAAGACCCGTCTAGGCAAAGAAGTTCCTGGCAAAGACATTTCTTCTGGCAAAGAGATGGCTTTTCCATTCTTTCAGGCTGTTTTTGAAGCACGCCAAGATAAAACACTTTTTGAAGGGCCAAAAGAGAAAATGTACAATGTATCTGGAACATAGTAAGTTCTCAATAATATTCTTTGTAATAAATAAGTGATAACAGACCCTACTAGGATAGGTATGTGCCCTAGGACTGGCTTGTTTGCCAGCCATTTGACTCATTTTTATATCTAAAGGCTTCACACTACATTCATCAATTACAGAAGTGTCACTCTAAAACCATTACACCTTCTCTCTTTGCTGTGCCATACATCTACAAAATTACTCAGCCTGAGTTCTAAAGCACATAGAAAATTTGGGTTAAGTTTAAATACAATAAAATGTCAGCTTCCTAAAAATCCGTATAGTTAAAGCCAATAGAGATTTAATTTGTTGTGGAACAAGCCTATCCTTTTACATATATCTTTTTCATCTAGAAGAAAGTTCATAAAAATATTGCAGGGGAAGAGGGTATTCCATGGCTTACCTTGTTCGGGCAATAGATAAGATTGTTTTATAACTGTAGAAGGCCATACTTATATGTTTCAACTAGTCAACATAGGAACCTAGACAGAAGGATTAAGTAAGCAATTTAGTATTTTAAAAACACATCAATTATAAAGATACCAGGATTTCAGAGTTTACTATTGCAAGGTGGAAAATTTCCATATTCCATTCAAGGTGTAAAATTTCTCTCAAGTTCATTTCCAACAGTCCTGAATGTTTTCTCATCTTGGGTTTGAGAATGGTACTTTGAGATCCCAACAAATAGAAATGATCTCTAACATCATGGTCCCCATAATCATGATATGGTGTTCAAAGAACTTTTTATTTCTTGTCTATAATACCTAAGAACCTACTTGAATGGTTTGCCAGGTATTTCACAAGCTAAGCAATGCACACTTAATAGTAGCCTAAAAATACAGGTAGAATAAAGTAAATAGTCTGGATCTGTCTCAGCATTTTCCCATATTTGGCCAAGTTGCCCCAAACTTTAAAGATTTAAAGTAGGTCTGCCTGGCTGGCTCAGTTGGTAGAGCATGCGCATGAAGCTCGATCTCAGCGGGATCTCAGCATCATGAGTTCAAGCCCCATGCCAGGGGCAGAGCCTACTTTAGGAAAAAGTACTCACAAACCACGGTTATGTAGCAGTGAAGATAAACATGGTACCTACTAATAATTCAAACGGAGATAAATCAGTTTTCTGTGCTGGTGATTCTCCAAAGAGTCCACACTAAGCTTTATACCTTTCAACAAGCTTTATCAAAGCCTTTCTCCATCCTGTGGCCCTTTCCAGCCAAGGGCAGCCAGGTGTTTGGTAATATGTCTCAGCGTCAACTCTGCTTCCCTGCAGCTGGAAAAGGCGTCGACCAGGGAGCTCTCCTGCACGGTTTAAACCTCAGCCACAGAGCTGACATTTTGAACGGGAGTTCAAATAACACTGGGAACCTGGAAAGCCAGGCTAAGGGCGGGCGGTCTCCTGCTGGCGAGGGGCCGCCCCAACCCGGCGGTGGACCTGCTCTCCCGCCCCGGGCGCAGCCCCAAGCTGCAGGGACCCACCTCCGAGGCGGGGACGGCCGGGAGCCCCGCCCGAGCTGCCGCGCCGCCCACGCCCACACGCGGGGTCCCGGGCTCCCCGGGTTACCTTTGCTCCTGGCCCTTGACGACACAGGGGCCCAACGCGCCGTCGGCTTCGGCAGCCGAAGGCTTTGGTGCGCGTAGTGTGCCGGTGGATGGAGTTGTGGCGGCGGGGTCGGGTCGGGGTCGGGGTCGGGGGGTAGTTCTTTGTGTGTGGGTGCGGGGATGGTGCAGGCACCCGGACCACAACCTTGTGGGCGATCCAGGTTTATGGAAGGCAGACGAGGAGAAGCCGGGGGCGCAGGCTACGGAAGAGAAAGGAGGAAGCGAAGCACGGAAGGACGGGGGGATGGAGGTTGAGCTGCAAAGTTGCGGGATGGCAGGGGCACGAGGTCAAGGGCTGAGGTGAGTGCGGTGGGGAACTGGAAGCTGTCGGGAAAATGGGGCGCTGATGGGCGGAGGACTCCGGGGGGAAAAGGCAGGCCAGGTCCACCAAATAACAGCCTGAGGACTTGGCCCGCCCACCGCTACCCCCTCGGACCCGCTCCCAGAACGGCTGCCTCAGTCCTCCAGTCCCTTCCCAAGCCCCCTCCCCCAGCTCCCCAGCTAGAAGGGCCGCAGGCCCTCTCTATGGCTCCACCTCTTTCCTCACTCCTTACGTCACTGAGTGACGACACCGCCGACCAATGAGCTCTCAGATTGTGGAGCGGGAGGGCGTCCTTCGCCGTGCAGCCCTGCAGGCTGCCAAGGGCCGGTTCCCACCCGCCAAATGACCTCTCTACTGGGTTTGGTTTCGGGAGAATCTGTGTTGCAGGAGAGGGCGAGACTGACGTTTTTCCGTCTGTCCACACTCTGTAGGCTGTGGGCTAACCTCCTCGAAAATCCTCGTTGAAGGCTAGATTAAAGAACCTCTTACCCTGATAGCGTAATATGCTTGATAGTCGCCATGGTAACCATCTTAAAGTCACGAATTACATCACTTTGATGTGCTCCCGCACCCCACCCTCGGCCCCTCCAAATCAACCGCTGGGGTTGGGGTGGCGCGGAGAGGTCTGCGGAGAGGAAGCTGCAGAACGGGCGGGAATGGTTAGGAAAACATCCTTTTCCTTTCTCCGGGGCCTAAGAGTGGAATGCTTTTGAAATCTTCATATGGAAATCTGGATTCCACTAGAGTAATTTGTTTTATAAGTGCTCTCTTTGGGATGCCTGCATGGTTAAGCTCTGCCTTAGGCTCAGGGCGGGATCCTGGAGTTGAGGGATCGAGTCCCACATCCGGCTCCCTAAGGGGAGCCTGCTTATCCCTCTCCCTTTGCCTATGTCTCTGCCTCTCTGTGTGTCTCTCATGAGTAAATAAATAAAATCTTCTTAAAAAATAAGTGCTCTCTTCACATATATTGTTTATGATCAGTAGTTTGCATAGAAATCTCAAATAACGTTTAAGATGTGTATTACAGTAACTGCGATTACGTAGGCACTGCAGGTTTGGGGCACTTCCGTTCCTAGGTTGGGTAACTGAGCCGTCTTGGAAAAGTGAAGGATACAGAAATGTTCTCACTCTCCTGTTATCTCTACCCATCCATTTCATCTGGCTCTAGAAGGAAAACATTTTTAGGGGCTCTGCTGGAACTAACACCAGGCAACAAGGAATCGCTTTCACAGGGAGAATACTTCTCTTACCATGTGAGCTGATTACAGACCTCACTCATCGGGGCTGCACATTTGTAAGAATAAATGATGGCGGGTGGTCAATTTCAGGTTTTTGGTTTTTTAAAAAATGTAGACTGCTTTTAATTCACAGCGTTTTTCAGCTAATAACCAAATTGATCAATGTTAAATAGGCAAAACTTTTCAGTTTGGCCACTAGAGGGCCGTTTGTGCACGTCGGATCCTGAGAGTTTCTACATAAAGCTTTCACTTCACGTTTTCTGTTTACTAGAATTAACAAAATCTACAAAGCTTTGGTCTTGCCTTTGCCTCCCTGAAAACTCCCGATGGCAAATTTTGAGCGCTAAAAGGCTAGTTATAATTTTTACATTAATTCCATAAATTAATCACTGTACTATCATAAACATGTACTTTTCTGGAAAGATCATAAAGATGCAAAAATATTCCTTTCAGTTCCTGGGAGACATTTTATACCAGGAAATATTCTTATTCATGCATTGTATTCACTTACAAACAGGCATAGTAAAGTCATTAAGTATTCATAAACCAGGTGAATGATTCCAAGCTCAGTATTGGAAAGATGAGTTAGATTTTCTACTACAGTCATATGTCAGCAATCCTGTTCTAAAAGGGGAAGGGTAAGAACCTTACTATTGAAATTCATTTTTTTAAAAGCAATGTTTGCATTCTGCTATCAGACCTGGCAATTTTTTTGATTTTCAGGATTAAGTTATTTATCATGTAAGTTTTTAGATATAATCTTCGGAGGGGAAACAAAAAATTATTTTCTCCTTAACTCTGGCCCTGGGTATTGTGTTGGATTGCTGCCTTGTTTGCTCATTTTGTTTTTTGTTTGTTTGTTTTGTTTTTTTTGTATTTTAAATATTTTATTTATTTATTCGTGAGAGACATACAGACAGAGAGAGAGGCAGAGACACAGGCAGAGGGAGAAGCAGGCTCCATGCAGGGAGCCCGATGCGGGACTCGATCCCAGGACTCCAGGAACACACCCTGGGCTGCAGGTGGTGCTAAACCGTTGCACCGCTGGGGCTGCCCTGTTTGCTCATTTTGTATGGAGAACAGAAAGCATGATCTGAACGTCATTAGATGTTACATGCTAAAAATGTAATTTTAATGGTCATTTCCCTAAATATGGCTCAAGATCAAAATATCATTAACCGTATATTTTTAATGTTTTGCACTAAGAGATTATATATCTACTTCACGGAACTTTAAACTCTTGTCAGCCTAGAAGCAGATTAAAATAAAATCCCTGGGGACAATTAACCAGCTTTTCCTCAAGGGGAAAATCCAGATGTCAGGTTAAGGCAACAGTCTATCAACAAATCAAGGAGTATACAGGAAGGTGGAGAGGAAGGATGATGGTAGAAAGAAATCACAGGAAAAAAAAAAACAATTTAACCTCTCTTTTGAGGAGACACAAACTAAAATAAACTCAGGGGGCCCCCTTTTAGAGGTCTGTGTTCTAAAAAAAGACCTTTAAAATAAACAGAAATGTGTTTTTATTTATTCCTTTATCTTTTGGTACTGCACAAAAAAGGGACTACATAAGCATAGGTTTAGAAATAATGATTAATGAGAGTGCTTAATTCTCAATATCATCTGTAGTATAATTAACAGGGTTATGTTTTTAAAAACCTGAAACATGCAGCACCTGGGTGGCTCAGTGGTTAAGTGTCTGCATTTGGCTCAGGTCGGAAACTCGGGGTCCCGGAATCCAGTCCCTCATCGGGCTCCCCACAGAGAGTCATTCAAATAACTGATCTGTAGGAATCTTTTAATTTCTTGGTTAAGTGGTATTTAAGGGTAAAGATATCAAGAACTTAATGTGGCCATGCCAAACAGATCCAGAACTATCATGTCGGTGCAGAGTATAATATCTAGTTGTGACATGGCTTCATTATCCTCAGAACAGAGCACAGAGGTTTCCTCATCTGGTCGCTGCTGCCTGCGTTTTCTCTGTACATTCAAGTCTCTGCACTGCAACGTTCTAAGTCATCCCCACCAGGCCCCAGGAAACATCACCAAATTTTGCAAGCTCCGACAAGATTACTTTCATGTGCCACACTTTCTATCGATTAGCATACATTTCCTAGGAAGGGGAGGGCTTCGAGGGTTTCAGAGAATTTTGACTCCCCTTTTCCTGCTCTCATTCTTGCGCGAGCTCTGTCGAGGATAAGCGTCCTCCCATCCCTCGAAGCGAAGGTCTGGCAGCGAGCAGCAGAGGCCCGGGCACGTGACGGGAACGGAGCCCTCTGGGTCCCCGGGGGTCCGGGCTGCAGTTGGCGCTGACGTCCTCCTGGTTACCCACAAGCCTCCGGGCCCGCAGCGCGAGCAGGAAGAAGGCGTGCGGGGCCGGGTGGCTGCCGGGGAGCTCAGCGCTTCCTCGCAGCGACTGAGACGCCGCCGGGGCTCGCGACTGTGGGGCGAGACGGGGTTGGGGCGGCATCCGGGATTCACACTCGAGGCCAGAAAACAGACTCCCAACCCCACGGCTCACGTCTGAAATTGCTGCTGCGGTTTCCAGACGCAGACCCCCGTGAAATAGAAAGCTCTGACTCTGACAGCTGCCGGACAGAAGGCGGCCAAGGGGGCACACGAACTGTTCTCTTAACCCGGCACTCGTTAGTAGGTTATTTCCAACACGCAGGAAGTGCGCGGCAGCGTCACTGGGGAGCAAGCACCATATGGACCTCAACGGGTGCTGTTATTTAACAAGTCTCGAAGAGCACGCACGAACCCAATTTTACCTCACAGGCCCAACCTTTCACCTATCTTCTGGTTTTGTTTTGTTTTTTTACTCTTCTTTGTAGCATTCCTTCCTGCCTCTGCCTTTATCGCCGGCGGTCTCACTCTCGTCTAGACTCTCTCGGGCCGCTCCTCTCCGCCCCGCCGACTATCCTCTTCCTCCTTTTGCCCCCCTTTGCCCCCAACCTGGGACTGCATTTCCCGGCAGGCGCCGCGGCCAGCGGCCAATCAGGGGCTGAGGATTTGGCGGCGGCGGCGGCGGCGGCGGCGGCGCTCGGAGAGCCGGGTGGGGGGACTTTGTGCGCGGCGGCGGCGGCGGCGGCGGCTGGAGCGGGCGGCGGCGGCGGCAGGACGGAGGCGGAGGCGGAAAGGGACCAGGCACTGATCGCTGCGGAGAGGCGTGCGAAGGCCAAGTCGAGCCCCGAGGACCCTGCTGCCCCGGCCCGGCCGCCAGCCACAGCCCTCTCCCTGGCAGCGGCGGCTGCGCGGCGACCCCCCATCCCTCCACCGCCCCTGCCCACCCCACCTCCCGCAGCCTTCCTCCTTTTCGCTTCACGCCCGGCCCGGCCCGGCCGCGGCCCTCCTCGGTGTCGGCAGCCATGGCAGAGGCGTCCGGCGCGGGGGAAATCTAGCCCGGGGATTTCATGCGGCCTAGCTTGGTTCCGTCTCCTCCCCCCGCAGCCCCGGCGGCTGCCCGCACCCTAGCCCCACTCCGGGCCTCCGTGTCTCTCCTGTGATCGTACTGACACGGCCGGGGGGTTAGAATGGAACAAACTGAAGGTAAAGTGAATGCGTATGTGTGCGTGTGTTGGAAGGAAGAGCTAAGGAGGGAATGACGAGGAGGGGGCGACCTAGGGATGGGACGCGCGGGTAGAGCGAGACCTGAGCAGGGATGGGAGGACGGGAGGGTGGCCGGCAGGGGTCCAAGGGGAGCCTAGAAGGTAAAGCAGAGGGCCAGGTGGGGGGGTGTGGAGGGTAGAGGGAGGTGGGGCAGGGGAGGTAGGATGGGGAGAAGAGATGAAGTGGCGCTGAGCTGGGAATTGGGAGTAGAGGTGGGATGGGGGCGGGGATACAGATGGAACAGGGGAGGGACAGGGGAAGAGAAGTAGAGTTAGGTTTGGAGAAGATTAGAGACCTGGGTGGACTGATAAATAGGGAGGTTTGGGGGTGCATTGTGGAAACTAGAAGAGTCTGGGGGAAGGGGTGGAATTTGATGGAGAGATGGGGCATCAAGAGAGAAACGAGGGAATGAAAGTGGAGGAAAAGGTGGATTAGGAAAAGGGACAAGGAATTGTTGAGACAGGATGCATACAGAGGAAGATAGGAAATTGGAAGACCTAAGGTTGGTGTTGGGAAGGAAATTAACTGAATGCTGGAAAGGATGAGAACTATCGACCAAGCATCACAGAGTGGGAGGAAAAGAAGGGGAAGAGGGTTGTTAAAGGAAGAGAAAGCCTTTTGTTCCTGTATTTCTGTGTGTTCTGGGCCTTTTCTTTCAAGGCTAGAGAATATAGAAGCTAGTGGTTATGGTGTTGTGATTGTTGTGAAATGGGGAGGTGTGGGTTTTACTGTTTTGAGGGAGGAGGAGATATGTTAGTGTTATGGTAGCAAGACAGTAGAGACATGGCCATAATCTGATGGTTTTGCTGAGGGAGTGAAGACTGTTCAGATTTAAAGGGGGTAGGGGCAGCCATGTTTGCTGCCAGGCACTGCAGTGTAAATAAATTCCTTCTCTCCGACATCAGTATGAATCTGGAAGGGGCCAGTGCAGATTGTTAACCCCCTTTTTTTCTATTCGTGAACTCTTCCCATACATCTTGTGGTAATTTAATATTATTCAAAACCACCAAAGGAGGTAGTGATGTTTTCCATCTCGTATGTTTTGCTGCTCCCCCACCCCCTTTCCCTCTTCCTTCTGGTTGCAAACAAGGCATGCTAATGAACTGCAGTGTAGAATTAACCCTTTTTATAAAGTTGAAACTATATTTTTACTAGCTGAAGGAATCGTTATTGTCATATTTCAAATGCGATCATAAAAAGTCCTAAATATTGAAAATTTGTTTTAGAAGCCTCAGAAGCAGTCAACATGTTTTCTGAAATTCTTTAAGTAAACAAGGAAATTGCATTGGTTATTTTTCTTGGGCTTGTTTTCTTGGCAAAGCACTGTGTGGGGGTGAGAAGGGGTAGGAAGATCTGCTTGTGGTAGATTATCTGCTTGCTGTATTTTGAATGTTGGAAAATTAGAACTATATGTATTTTAAAATGGTATTTCTGGTAACTCATGCTTATAGGAGGTGATGGGTGTGTTAAATGTTTTCTTTTTTTTATGCACTCTCTCTCCTCCATCCCTTCCCTTTGCCTTCATATGTCCAGCTCATTACAATCTCCAAATGCCAGTTCAGCACAGTGCAATGATCTATGAAGTAGGCATGCAGTTCTTAGAGTCTCAATGAGCTGCCAGGTTTTTTTTTGTTGTTTTTTGTTTATTTTTTGTTTTTTGGTGGGAATTTAAGATTACTCTTAGGAAAGCTACAGTAACTCTTTAATGTATCAAAATGTAACTACTTGGGTACTTTGAAATTGTTACTGTTCTAAAGGTTTAAATCCTGACAAACTTAACATTAGATAAATTGCTAAAAGGGGCCTATTTGCTTTTCATATTGAAAAGGATTAAGAGTGTGTGTGTCCTTTTGTTTTATAATTGTAATTGGGGTAATCCAAACTTTAATCTATCATATTGATTTTGAAACTATTCTCTAATACCACAAAGGCCTGTTAAAACTGTGCTGTGATGGACTCAAACCAATTGTACTACATACTGATTTAACCTATTTTAATGCAACATCCGTTCAGTTGTTATAAAGAAGTTTAGGATGTGTTCTTGGTGTGTTGGAAAAATGAAGTTGAATATTGTTAGAGTAGTACTTTATGAGGGTATTTTTAGTTTAAAGGCCAGATTTACAACTTGGAGTATTTTGATTTGATAGTATTCAGTCTGAATTTTTAAAAATTCTTTGAGGAAAAGTTTCATTCAAAAAAAGCCATTCAATATGCTTTTTGGAATTCATGGATTTTTCATTTTTGTCTTCCAATCATTTGACATGTTATTTGTAATTAATTGGTAAGTTGTGCGCATGAACTACCAGTGCCATAAATTTTTAGGAAAATGAGAAATTGTTATATGTTAAGATAAGAAAACACTCATGTTGGAAGCTTGAATTACTTAAAAAAAAAAAAGTGTATTCCTATGTATTCAGCAGTCAGGATCAGGGTCTCCTGCCTAGCTGTAATGATTATTCTGGCTCCTTGGATGCATATCCATATAATGAAGAAGGCTATTCTAGTTATATGATAATTAAAACCCTGACTTTCTTGTGATTACTGTGTCCATCAGCCCACCTGCTACCTGTGATACCTTAAAAAAAAACAAAAACAACAACAACAAAAAACCTTAAAATGCTCTTTCTTATACTAATCAGATTGACTGAATTTTGGGTAAAAGAAATTGGTTGCCTTTGAGATTGGTCATCCTCCAGTGAATTGTCAAATCTGATTCTAAAGATACTCTGTTTCTGGAGTTTATAATAATCATAGCAAAGCTGCTAATAGTTGTCTTCTTACAGTGTGCTATGCTGAGTGTCTCACATGTAAGATTTCCTTTTATCCTCCCAACAGTTGTCTGAAGTTAGTACTACTAACTCCATTTTACAGGTGGGGAAATTGAGGTTAAGTAACTTAATACCACATAGATGGTAACTAGCAAAGCCAATATTTGAATCCAGGTCTTTCTAATTATAGAACCTAGATCAGCAGATCTTTTAGTTTCTTTTAAAAATTTTATGAACATATGTTCATTATTTAAATTTTTTTCGAATATTATAAAAGGTAAAAGAGAAAAGTTAACACCCTATTTCTTCCTGATAACCATTTCAAAGTTTCTTCGGAGTCCTCCTAGAAAATATCTGTACAATCATAGGCATAAGTGTCTTCAAATACACACAAATTGGGTCATACTGTCTGCATTTTGCTTTTGTATTTTAATAGGTTACGTGGGACAAGCTTTTTTTTTTTTTTTTTTAAGATTTTATTTATTTGTTGGCAAGAGTGCAAGCACAATCAGGAGGAGCAGCAGGCTCCACACTGAGCAAGGAGTCCTGATGCGGGACTCCATCCCAGGACCCTGGGATCATGATTTGAGCCAAAGGCAGATGTTTAATTGACTGAGCCACCCAGGCATCCCTCGGACATCCTTTTAAATTAGCACATATTGATCTATGAATTTTTTTAAGGGTCATATAGTATTCTATTGTTTGGAATATTGATTAACGTTAGGATGTTAACAGGTCTTTGCTATTTTAAGCAATATAGAGGTCAGGTCTTGAATTAAGTCCCTAACAGCCTATTTAAATGGAGGGGATATATAGTCCAACTACTTTATGAGAGAGAAAACAGGCCTAAAGAAGTTAAATTCAAGGCTTTGGTGACAGACCTGTTATCTAGCTCTTTATGCCATACCACATTATTTCATTATTATGAAGGTATTTAAGCTTTCTGTAAAAGCTCAAAGTAAAGGGGAATATTCAAGGTTAGGCACATTTGGTACAAGGAGTGCGAGAGGATTAAGTTGAAGTGAGGCAAAAGACCTTGTTTCACTTTTTTCATACTTTGTTCACCATATTGTATATATAGCATATGCACAAAATATTTTTGCATGCGTAAATGAACCCTGCGCAAGTATCTTAAAGTTTGTGTTTTGGGTAGTGAAGTGATTTTGACAGAATTTTTTCTGTTTTTTTATAAAATTATCAATGAATTGCAATAGTAATGAAGTGAAAAAAAATAAGAGGTCTATCATGGTCCTGGAAAGGATCTTGGAAAGAAAGTTGAGGCACTGGTAAGTTTTTTAAAATGAGCTTAAAAATAGCTCATTGAAAACAAGTTTTAAAATATTTTAGCAGGCACCATTATTTTTAATTTTTTATGTCTATCAAGAAGAAAGTAAGTTACCATGGATACTTATTCACTGGGTTCTTTTGAAACAGTCTGCTGTAGACACTTAAAATCATTAAAGCCTTTAAAAGATTTAGAATTTATTTGTAAGATCTGTTTCTTGGCGTTTTACTTTTTAAAAAGAGTCTGTTATTTTTTGAAAGAGCAACTAAGATGATTTATTCTTTGCTAATAAACAACATGCCCAGCTTTTGAGTTTTTAAAATGAATGGTGAGCTTTTTTTCTGCAGGCTAATCTTTTTATAAATGTTAATAAAGGTAAATTTAAGAAATTGATTGTACTACAGCTACCTAACACATTTTTAAAAAGCTTACAGAGTTTTGGTTTTTATTGTTGACTTTACTAAGTACTTAATAAGTATTTTCAAACACTTCTGTATTATGTTGTGCCTGTACAGTGTGGCCTAAAATGAAGGTAAAAAAAGGTTTATAAAATTTTGTGAGTTTAGGGATCCCTGGGTGGCTCAGTGGTTTGGCACCTGCCTTCGGCCCAGGGCGTGATCCTGGAGACCCGGGATCAAGTCCCATGTCAGGCTCCCTGCATGGAGCCTGCTTCTCCCTCTGCCTGTGTCTCTGCCTCGCTCTCTCTCTCTCTCTCTCTCTCTCTGTGTCTCTCATGAATAAATAAATAAAATCTTTAAAAAATATAATAAAATAATAAAATTTTGTGAATTTAGAGAATGTTCAGTTTTTACTGGATGGGTATGTGTTGTTACTCCTAAAGTACATCTGCCCATTGATGACATTTTGAATTTGAAAATCTCTTTGAAAAATGATTCTTGACTTTAAAAATTTTTAAGATGTGGATCTTTGTCATCATTGACTGATCTACAATGGTAATTCTTATTTCTTACTAGGTTCCTTTCTTTCCATGTAAATTTAGAGCTGTATTGAGAAAGTGCATAGGATAATGAAAAAATTTCATATCTTATAGTTTATATTTTAGCCATATAAATTATATGAGTTTATTATCTAGTAATACTTTGCACTTAGGACATCTTCAGAGATGTTTGAATTTCTACACAATAACTTGACTTTGTTTTATTTATTTTATTTATTTTTAAAAGATTTTATTTATTTATTCATGAGAGACACAGAGAGAGACAGAGACACAGGCAGAGGGAGAAGCAGGCTCCATGCAGGGAGCCTGATGTGGGACTTGATCCCAGGACCCAGGGATCACGCCCTGAGTGGAAGGCAGACGCTCAACCGCTGAGCTACCCAGGCATCCCACTTTGTTTTAAAATGTGAAGTTGGAAAGCACAAGAATTATTTAACCCAGATTTAAAGATGGGAAAATTAAGATATCAGGAAATCCTCAGGCCAAATAGATTGACATGTTAAGTAGAATAAAGTTTTCAGATTTCTGATTACTTAAGAATTTTTTCAAGGGTACTTGTCAGACTCAGTCATTAGAGCATGTGACTCTTCATCTTGGGGTCCTGAGTTCAAGCCCCGCATTAAGGGTGGAGCTTATTTAAAAAAAAAAAAAAACTTTTTAAAAAGTGTGTTTCTTGATTTTTTCTTCATAGCCTGCATTATCCTCCTTTTAATATATAAACATTAAGTAACAATAAAGTATTTTTCTACCATAGAGCATGCTTTTTAAATTTTGTCATAACTTATGAACATATGTCTTGAAATATATAAGTAGATATTTTAAATTTAAGAAATGTATGTATTTCTGGGATTTTGTGCGTAAAACAAAATTTAGTTTATCAAATTGATTTGAGATTAGGAAGTCTTGTCTGGAGGCTTGCTTTTACCTAATGGCATTTTGGCTGTACCTAAGACAGTATTGTGTCTGTTGAGTCTTGCATTACTAGAATCTCTTAGCTATAGAATCTTAAGAAAACTGTACCTTTAAAAATATGCACACACACAAAATGCCTTGAAAAAAGAAACATTTTTAAACATATGAGTTGTGAAACATGACATATAAAGAAAAAAACATAAAACCTAAATATAATTAGAAAGTAAACATCATGTAGTCACCATCCAGGTAACAAAGCCTTTAAGAAAAGTTAGAGACAGCCTCATTCGTTTAGCTGGTATTGCCTGGGTAGTCGGGCTTTCGAGATAACAATGTGCTGAAAGTAACCTGAAAAATTGATAACCATAAGGGGTCAGGAAATGTAAAAACTGAATCACCAGTTTTTGTTATTATCAAAAGGGTTATCTAGACAATTTAAAAAAATGTTTCCTAGTAGTGTAGTCATTTAGTGATTTGAAATCTTAGTGCTATATTAACGAATGTGAAACAAAATAACACTAAATTCTATAAGAATCATGCCATTTTATACAAAGTCTTTTTCCAGAGTTATCTCTTGCAGTTTTTGGTAGAAATTAATGACTGTTGGGTTTAGATTAGTGTGCAGACTCTAGCAATGACTTTTGCTTAGAAAATATCAAATATGCCTGTATTAACATTCTAACTGAAGTATCTTATTTTCTAAAAGCTACTTTGACTCTCTCACTTTCATGTTAAGTAACCATTCAAGAAGGATTAACTTGAGAAGTAATCAGTAGTGATGGTCTGTTTTGACACTGCATCTTTGATGCCCCTTGATTCTTACCTTTTCTATATTTTGTTTAGATGAATCAAATTTTTTTGAAACTGGAGAAACTTACTTTATTTTTCTTCCCTATCTTACTGTTTTCTTGCATGTTTGGAAGGATTAAATGTTGGTTTTGAGGATTTTGATAGCAGAAAAGCTTGAATTTTTTTCCTTTTTCACAAATACAGCCTATTTGCTTAAAGTTCTGCAATGTGGGCTCTGAAAAAGACATTTTTACGACATATTTACATACATAAATCAAAGTATTTTGTTATTATTTTTGTCACTTTAAGCTGTTTGTTTCTTTTATGTATGATTCCTGCAGCATCCAAACATGTTAGAACATAGTATTTCATATTTGATTATGGGGAGAAACTTCTTGCTATGTTTTACCAAACCCTTAAATTCCTTTCTGTAATACAGTAGAAATGTTGTTCTTTTTTATTCTGGTTAATTCCCCCCCCCCCCCAACAAAGCTGATAAATAATTACTTTAGATTTTTATTTTTAAGATTTTATTTATTTATTCATGAGAGACACACAGAGAGAGAGAGAGAGAGGCGCAGAGGGAGAAGCAGGCTCCTTGCAGGGAGCCCGATGTGGGACTTGATCCCAGGTCTCCAGGATCACGCCCCAGGCTGAAGGCGGCGCCAAACCGCTGAGCCACTCGGGCTGCCCTTAAAACTTTTTCTTTTTCTTTTTTAAGATTTTATTTTTAAGTAATCTCTATACCCAACATAGGGCTCAAACTCACAACCCTGAGACCCAGAGTCACACATTCTACCAACTGAGCCAGCCAGGCATCCTCTTACTTTAGATTTTGAAATGAACATACACGTTGAGTTATCCTAGATATGGAAGCAAACATTATTTAATATATTTTTTATTTGTTTTTATTTTTAAGATTTTATTTATTTATTCATGGACACAGAGAGAAAGAGGCAGAGACACAGGCAGAGGGAGAAGCAGGCTCCATGCAGGGAGCCTGATGTGGGACTCGATCCTGGGACCCCAGGATCACTCCCCAGGCTGCAGGCGGCGCCAAACCGCTGCGCCACCCGGGCTGCCCTAATATATTTTTTTAAACCCAGATTAAGTAATTTGGCTTTGTGTATGAAGTAGAGTTTGTTTTAAGACTTTATTTATTTGTTCATGGGAAACGCAGAGAGAGAGGCAGAGATACAGGCAGAGGGAAAAGCAGGCTCCCTGCGGGGAGCCTGATGTGGGACTCCATCGCAGGACCTCAGGATCACCTGAACCAAAGGCAGACGCTCAACCGCTGAGCCACCCAGGTACCCCTGAAGTAGAGTTAATATCCTTTTATCTAGCTCATGGTTTCTGTGTTTATCACCTGTAAAATTAAGCATGGGCCATTAGAATTTATTTTATTGGGGACAGAATTGAGGTTAATGCATTAAAGTATTGCACACATATACATATATGCACACATACACATAATACTCCTAAGAAATGCTAGTGGCCCTGTTAGTTTTTATTTTTTAATGGAAAATTTGTACTTTTCAAAGTGGCTACTAGTTTAAAAGTAACATTTATTGTGTTTAAGATATGAAATGATTGTTTATTATAGAGAAATTGAAAATTAGTAAGATATAAAGAAGACTAAGATCACTTGAAATCAAGCATGCCAACTGGAAATAACTATTAACCTTTTTATATCTTTCCCATGTTTTTCCTTAGGCACCTAAGTATTTTTTAACAAACTGTAATTATACATTAATAGTATTTTGTAACATCCTTTCTTGTGAAATTGACTTTTTTCAGAATGTGATTTTTTAAGTTGACATATAATTTCATTGTATGGGTGTGCCATATCTGTTTACCATTCTTCTGTTTTTTTTTTTTTTTTCCAAAATTTTTATTTATTCATGACAGTCACACAGAGAGAGAGAGAGAGGCAGAGACACAGGCAGAGAGAGAAGCAGGCTCCATGCACCGGGAGCCCGACGTGGGACTCGATCCCGGGTCTCCAGGATCGCACCCTGGGCCAAAGGCAGGCACCAAACCGCTGCGCCACCCAGGGATCCCATACCATTCTTCTGTTGATGGTATTTTAGGCAGTTTGCGATTTTTGAATATTATGATTTGATGAACATCCTTATATAAACATTAAAAAACAAAAAACCTATGTGACTGTGATTATTTCATTACAATAAATCCCTAGAAGTAGAATTACATAACAGATATGAACATTTCAAAGGTTTTTTTTAAAACCTTTTATTTATTTTCAGAGAGAGAGAAAGCATGCATGCATGAGAATGGGGGGAAGGGAATAGGGAGGAGAGACTCTCAAGCAGAGTCCGCCTGAGCCCAGAGCCCGCATGACTCCCTCTCAACCCTGAGATCGTGACCTGAGCTGAAACCAAAAGTCGGACACTTAACTAACTGAACCTCCCAGGCGCCCCATGTTTTGTTTGTTTGTTTTTTTAAATAAGTTTTGTTGAGGGCAGCCCCTGGTGGCTCAGCGGTTTAGCACCGGCTGCAGCCCAGGGCGTGATCCTGGAGACCCTGGATTGAGTCCCATGTCAGGCTCCCTGCATGGAACCTGCTTCTCCCTCTGCCTGTGTCTCTGCCTCTCTCTCTCTCTCTCTCTCTCATGAATAAATAAATAATAAAATCTTAAAAAAAGTTTTGTTGAGAAATCACACATCGTAACAATTCACCCATTTAAAGTATACAATGCAGTGGTTTTTAGTGTATTTATAGAATTGTGCAGCCATCATCACAATTTAATTTAATTTTTTAAATATTTATTTATTTGAGGGGGGTGGGGGGAGAGAAAGAAAAGGAGAATGAGAGTAGAGGGGTGGGCAGAGGAAGAGAATTTCCAAGCAGACTCCTGCTGAGCACAGAGCCCAGTGCAGGGCTTGATCTCATGATCATGAGATCATGACCTGAGCCTAAACCAAGAGTCAGACACTCAGCAGACTAAGCCACCCAGGCACCCCTACCGCAGTTAATTTTAGAACATTTCCAGAAAATTTTGAGTCAATTTAAACTCCCAGCAATGTCAGAAAGACTTTGTTAAATTCGTGGTTTTTAAAGTGTAGTACAAATATACAGTAACACAGTTGCTTGTGTGATAGTTTTTCAAGTTTTATTAACAGCTTTCTTGAGATATAATTGACACATATTTTATATCCACTTGTGAGTTTAGAAAGTCATCGATGAAAAGAAGATGCTCATATATCCTGTGCTAACAAAACTTGACATACAGAGATTCTTTAGGTTTAATGGGGTACCTGGGTGGCTCAGTTGGTTAAGCGTCTGCCTTCTGCTTAGGTTTTGGGATTGAGCCCCTCAGGCTCCCTGCTCAGTTCTCTCTGTCTGCTTCTCCCTCTCCTTCTGCCCTTCCCCTGCTTGTGCTCTCTCTCTCTTAATTAAATAAAATCTTAAAAAAAAAAAATTAAGAAACAGTGTATGTGGCAGATTTTTTAAAATTATAAAATCATTCTCCTGTCAAGATGCCTTTATTGAAAGAACATTGTATGTGGTTTAAAAAGGTTTCTTTTCATTGAAATATTATTATTAAATAAATAATATTATTATTATTTTTTATTGGAGTTTGATTTGCCACCATATCATATAACACCCAGTGTTCATCCCGTCAGGTGCCCCCCTCAGTGCCCGTCACCCAGTCACCCCAGCCCAACGCCTACCTTCCCTTCCACTACCCCTTGTTCGTTTCCCAGAGTTAGGAGTCTCTCATGTTTCGTCACCTCTCTGATTTTTCCCACTCATTTTCTCTTCTTTCCCCTATAATTCCTTTCACTGTTTTTTATATTCCCTGTATGAGTGAAATCATATAATGATTGTCCTTCTCCAATTGACTTACTTCACTCAGCATAATACCCTCCAGATCATTGAAATTTTATTGAGAAACATTTTATTTTAGAAAATATCTATAGAAAGTGTGCTATACCTTTATAACTAACGGTAACAAACTTGTTATCCTATAGAAAATATGTTGTTTTTTATTGAGAGATGTGCTTTCCTTTGACCTTCACCCTGAAAGTTGTTCTGTCATTCTGTTTGCTTTAAGCCATTTAACAAAAACATCCTTTTTTTTTTTTTTTCCAACTCAGTGGGCAGTGGAGTGTAGGGCAAGAGTCGAGGAGACCTGTTGCCACCTTAACAACAAAAACTCAGTGTTGTCATCTCTGGAGATGAAAATGACTACTTTTTGGAGCTATAGGGATCTATAACTCTACCAAAGTAGAATTGCTAGAGTGTACCTGGAACTGTACCAGGCATATAGCTGATAATTAATGACTGCTTTTTAATGTAAGAAAAGTAATATTTGCAAAGTGAACTAGCCTTTAGTCCCATTTTAATGGGTGAAGAAATGAACTCAGTTGGCCTAAATTTGTTTTCATAGAAGTTTAAAGTTGAATGGTAACTAATGCTTAAACAGATTCTTTGCATAGGTTATATTAGTGTTTCCCAGTTTTAAGAATTTATGTTGGTACAAGTTCGAACATGAAGTTAACTTTCCAGTCCAAATTACTCCCACTATTGTTATTACAACAGCATGATGGCTATAGCTTCACCAACACTTACTTACTGTTCTGATTAAGCAAATAGGTGATAGTGTAAAATTTGAGTGTATGTATGGTATGAAGTGCCTTATGTTCTAGCTTTTCTTGTTTATTTTCAAGGTGATATGTTAAATATAGTTGATCCAAAAATACTAAAGTAATAAACTTGATGAACCAAAAACAGGTCTTTAGAGGAAAGATAGTAAATTATGAATTTAGATATTACAGTAAATACTTCATATTTTAAAAACTACATATCATTTCTGCAATACCTTCTCTTTTTGCTGTGCTGTGGGAAACAGAATATAGTTTAAAATAAAGTCAAATTTGAATATTTGCACAATTTTAAGAACCAGTCTCAGGAACCACTGGACTATAACTTAAAAGTTTGTTGGTGAAAGAGAAAGGAAAATATGTGGATCAACTTGTTAGTTTACTAGATTTTATAGTGAATGGAACAAGGTGACTGATAGAAATTCCTTAGTTTGTAGTAATTTTCAGTGTTAGCCAGTACCCTTGATGTAAGGGACTGAAAAATAATTTAAATTTTCAAGTGGTAATACCATGTCTATTGTTGCTGGGTGTGGTCAAGAACGAAGTGAAGACAGTTGAGGTTAAACCAAATAGGTAAGGGAAATAGGATATATTACTAGTAAGTTTTGTATTGGTACAAGCAGTTCAGTAGTACTGTGGTTTTATCAGGAAAAAATAACTACAAAGCAGCCTAAAATATTGTGTAACAATGAAATCATAGTCAAATGAAATTTGTGTAATCATATTTAATGACACACTTTCTAGTTCAGTGAAATACAATATAGGGTCGTGTGGTTGTTTTTTGTTTTTTTTTTCGTATTTCATTAATTGTGTTTCATTTCATGCAGGTCACTTCCTAATACAGGATATTTTAATATCCTTAACTGTCATCCATTCCTGGGAAAAAAATTTTTAAGATTTTATTTATTTACTAGAGTAGAGAGCACAAGCAAGGGGAGAGGGAGAGGGAGAAGCAGGCTCCCCCCACTGAGGAGGGAGCCGAAAGCAGACACTTAACCAACTGAGCCACCTAGATGCCCCTTACTGAAAAATTTTAAGTGAAAATTTCAAAAAATATTTAGGGCAACAATACTAGAGTTAAACAGATTGTGGGGTAGTACAGTTATGCTTTTAAAAATAGTGTTGCTCTTTTATTAGTGTAGACTCAGAAAAATTAAAAATAAAAATTAGAAGAAAATGTACACTTCTCTAACACACCTTGATTAGAGATTTCTGTAGAAGGAAATCCAGTGGTTGTGCTGATCTTACCTTCTTCAATTTTATTTACGTAGATATTGGTTGTGAATTTCATATAATTGTTCTTTCTTTCAAATAACATCTAGGGGTGCCTGCCTCAGTTGGAAGAGCTTGTGACTCTTGATCTTGGTGTCATGAGTTTGAGCCCCACTTTGAGTGTAGAGATTACTTAAAGGTAAAATCTACTTTAAAAAAACAAAGGCAGGGGACACTGGGTGGCTCAGTCAGTTAAGCACCTGACTCTTGGTCTCAACTTAGGTCTTGATCTCAGGATCATGAGTTCAAGCCCTGTGTTGGACTGCATGCTGGTTGTGGAGTCTACTTAAAAAAGCAAACAACAACAACAACAAAAAACAAAGAACATCTTTATGTAATGTTAATATGGTAAGTAAGGCCTAAAGTTAATTTTTTAAAAACCACATATACTGTCAGAATGAAAATTCAAACCATACATCTATTTATTGATAACTAGGAGGAATCACAACCCAGTTTCCCATTGTTTGGGGTCATTTCAGTTATCTGGATCACCTAATACAACCTCCGTAGAAGCCTAAAGATGTATCTCTTCAGAATTCACGCAGCTAAGTTAGAGCCTATGTCTCTGTCCCTCTGTGTGTCTCTCATGAATAAATAAATAAAATCATTAAAAAAATATACAGCTTAAACTTTTCATATTACATGGAATACTTGACTAAACTATTATTTAAACCTTTTTACTATAGTCATATCTCAGAAGCCTCTGAAACAAAGAGAAATTGAAAGGAAATAAAAAGATATGCCTGATGATCACCTCTTTACTTGTCCTCTTCAGATCTTTATATACGATTAATTCCTGGTTTTGATCCTGTGAATCCTCTTTGTACCATCTAGCCCCCTTCAATCATTGTATCCTATTACCTATTACTATTTTATAGTAGCTTATCACTATCTGAAGTTTTCTTGCTTAATTAAGTTCCATGAGATCAGAATGTGATTTCCGAGGATTTTTTTTTAAGATTTTATTTACTTATTCATAGAGACACAGAGAGAGAGAGGGGCAGAGGAACAGGCAGAGGGAGAAGCAGGCTCCATGCAGGGAGCCCGATGTGGGACTCGATCCAGGGTCCCCAGGATCACACCCCAGGCTGCAGGCGGCGCTAAACTGCTGCGCCACCAGGGCTGCCCTGATTTCTGAGGATTTAGAATGGGTCTGGCTTATAGTTGCTGTTCAGTAATGAACCATGTCACAAGACAAAATCAAGGATTCTGTGAGGAGTAAGGTATATATCTGGAATAACATACCACTTGAAATTAGGAATGGGCAAGGTGAGACTCAGCTTTTGATTATCTTTTGATTTTGGTGTGGCTAATTGAAGGTGATTAGTGGTATAGAATGATTTTGTATAGAAATGTTTCTTTGGGAACTCTTATTTTAAAAATAAACTTTTGTCTGGACATACTATATGTAGTAAATGAATCCCATCCACCTAAAACATCATAGAGTTGACAAAATGGAAAAGTGAGAAAATATTTCTATAGTCAGTTTTTGAGTATTTAGCCTCATGTCCTAACCTCTTAGAGATTAAGGAGTTTACTCAAAGTCATTTGTTATACCATTGGTTAGAATGGTAGGAGAACCATTCCACGAGAACTGCCTACTCCTGATTTTCCAATGTGTTGTTTTGACTTATGGTCTATGAATGAACATCGCTGTGTAGGGGACATAGGCACTTTAACTGATATAAGCAGTATTTGGCTGATAATGACTTATCTGCAAGTAATCGGATTGTCTGGGTGGCTCACCAGTTAAGCATCTGCCTTTGGTTCAGGTCATGATCCTGGGGTCCTGGGATTGAACCCCCACATCAGGCTCCTTGCTCATTGGGGAGTCTGCTTTTGCCATTCCCCCTGCTTGTGTGTTCTCTCTGCTTTTTCAAATAAATAAATAAAATACTTTTTAAAAAGTAGTGGGAAATCAAAGATTCTCTTACAGTAAATTAGGTGATTTAATTTCTGATTTTTAAATGCCAACATGGTAAGTGTGGAAAGGGTTTTTTTTTTTTTTTTTTTTTTAAGATTTTATTTATCCATGAGAGACACAGAAATTGAGGCAGAGGGAGAAGCAGCTGTCCCCGATTGAGGCAGAGGGAGAAGCTGCCGCCCCCCCCCCCCCCACAGCCTTATGTGGCGGCTGGGGTGGCACTTGATCCCAGCACTCCAGGATCACACCCTGAGCCGAAGGCAGATGCTTAACCACTGAGCCACCCACGGTCCCAGTGTGGAAAGGATTTTATTTTTATTTATGTCTATACATATTCTTAAATAGGTAGTGTTTTAAGATGTGAATGAAAGCCTTTTTATTTAGGGAACTTATTGTTATTTACCTTTACAAAATGCATTTCCATCCAGAGGTTATTCATTAGAAAAGCACTGATGTGATATAGTTTTTTTGGAAGGCTATGCAAAGCTTTTCTTTTTTAACTGGCTATCCTATGTTTAAATTAATAGATTTTTTTAATGGCTTTTACCATAGTGCTGTCTTTACTACTGCACATTTTCTCAACCATCCTCTACATATTTTGGTGAAAGTTGTTCGCAAAAGCCAGTATGGCTCAGTAATTTAAGTTGTCAGAAATTGAAAACTTAAAAACAGTACTTTAGGGGCCTAAAGCCGTATCAGTCAGTTAAGTGGCTCAGTCAGTTAAGTGTTTGCCTTTGGCTCAGGTCATGATCTCAGAGTCCTGGGATCAAGCCCTGCCTTGCTCCCTGCTCAGTGAGGAGTTTGCTTCTTCCCCTCCCTCTGCACACCCCCCCCCCCACACACACACACACTTGTATGTGCTACTTGCAAGAGCACTCTCTCTTTCTCTCTCAAATAAATAACTTTTATTTTATTTATTTTTTAAAAGATTTTAGTTATTTATTCATGACACACACACACACACACACACAGAGGCAGAGACACACAGGCAGAGGGAGAAGCAAGCTCCATGCAGGGAGCCCGATGTGGGACTTGACCCCGGGCTCCAGGATCATGCCCTGGTCCGAAGGCGGCGCTAAACCGCTGAGACACCCAGCCTGCCCTAAAATGATATTTCTGTTTGAGGTTCCCCAAATCTTAAGTTCATGAATCTATGGTAATTTCCCTTCTCCCTGTTATATGCTTTATAGGGATGGCAGTGGAACTAAGGACAACAAAACGAGAAATGCTTTAGAAATGCTTTCAGTGAAGACTCTATTAGTTTCTTGTTGCCTCTGTAACAAATGATGTCAAACCTAGTGGCTTAAACACAACAAAATTTGAAACAACAGATCACTATCTCTCAGTTCTGGATGTCAGAAGTCTCATGGGGCTAACATCAAGATTTCAGTAAGGTGATTCCTTCTGGAGGCTCTAGGGAAGAATCTGTTTTCTTGACTTTTCCAGCTTCCAGAGGCTGCCTGCATTCTTTGGCTTATGATTCCCCTCCTGTGTTTTCAAAGCCAATGTAATGTCTTCCAATCTCCAACTCTGACTCTTCTCCCTTCCTTTTTCACTTACAAGGATCCTTGTGATTATATTGGCTCCATATAGATAATCCAAGATACTCTTTCCGTTGTAAGATCCTTAATTACATCTGCAGAGTCCCCTTTACCACATAAGGTAATAGGTTCTAGGGGTTAGAATATGGGCATGTGGTAGGGGGGCATTATTTTATCATAGCCTCTATGTTGAAGATGTTGGCTTTGGTTAATTACAGTAATAAATGATGTTTTTTTGAAGCAATAAACATTGCCTTTCTGAACTAATACAGACATGACAGAAAAGTGGATTAATGGTCAGTGACAGTATAACGTGGTAAACAGTGCAGGTAGTGAAGTAAGACTGTCTGGTTTTGTTTTTTTTTTTGTTTTTTTTGTTTTTGTTTTTTTTTGACTGTCTGGTTTTGACTCCTGGCTCTATCACTTATGTGTGTGACCTTGGACAAGCCACTTAACCTGTTTTTCAGTTTCCACAACTGTAAAATGGAGATGCTAATATTCACTTTACAGAGTTTTTCTGATGGCTAAATGTTGTAATTGTAAAGCACTTGGAACAAGATGTCATAAGTGCTCAGTAAATGATGATGTTTTACTCAAAGCATCTTTAAAATATTTTTCATTTGAAATTTCAAGAGATTCCTATATAGATAAAATTGTGGGTCTATTCTGAGTTGCAGGTATTTTTTTTTAACATTTTGAATACTTCCATCCAAATGTTTCATATTTGGGAAAACATCTGTGACCATTAGTCATTAAAAAATTGGATACATTAATATAATATAATATATAATATAATATCAATATTAATATTAATTAGTATAATTATAATTAGTAAATTGTATTTTTTCATTTGAAAAATGTATTAAAATTTTATATGCTAATTATAGAATCTATAAAAGTTGTAAAGTAAAAAAAGAAAACAACTCATCCGTAATTCCTTTCAGAGATAGTAAGCATTTACATTTTAGTTAACATCATTTAGTGTAGTGGTTCTCAACCTGAGGTGATTTTGCCTTCCAAGGGGACATTTGCTGTTGTCTGGAGACATTTTTGATTATTAGTACTAGCAGGGGGTACTACTGTCATCTAGTGGGTAGAAGCTGGGATGCTACTACACATTTTTAGTGTGCATGACAGCCCCCCACAATAAATTATCTGGCCCAAAATGTTAGTAGTGCTGAAGGTAGAAAACCCTGTTTCGGAGTGTGAACTTAATGATAAGTGTGTTGCTTTCTTAGTCTAATTCTCAGTCATATATTTAAATTTTGTATTACTTCTTGATCAATGAGTTATATAAAGTCTAGATACAAAAGACCAAATTTGATTTGGTAAGTCATATTTGGCTTTTGGGAAATGTTAGTGATTTTAGAGATTAGCATAACACAACAGTTTGATGAGATTTCCAAAGAACATTACATATTTAAATTTTATCTGCCTAATTTTAGATTATGAAGTTGAAGTCCTGTTTACAGCAAACACTAATGCTGTAATTTTGGTCTGTGCTTTTGACTGTATTTTATTTTATTTATTATTTATTTATTATTTATTTATTTTTAAGAAGATTTATTTATTTATTTATTCAGAGAGAGAGAGAGAGAGGCAGAGACACAGGCAGAGGGAGAAGCAGGCTCCATGCAGGGAGCCCGACATGGGACTCGATCCTGGGTCTCCAGGATCACACCCCGGGCTGCAAGCGGCACCAAACCACTGTGCCACCGTGGCTGCCCTTGACTGTATTTTAATAGCCAAACATTTTTCTCTAGCTTATTTTATTGAAAAAATACAATATGTAATACATGTAACACAACATATGTGTTAACTGTTTATGTTATCAGTAAGGTCAACAGTAGGTCATTAGTGGCATGCCTGGGTGGCTCCGCAGCTGAGCATCTACCTTCAGTTCAGGGGTGATCCCGGTCTGTGTATTGAATCCTGCTTTAGGCTCCTTGCAGGGAGTCTGCTTCTCCTTCTGTCTGTGTCTCTGCCTCTCTCTCTGTGCTCTGTATGTCTCATGAATAAATAAATCTTTTAAAAAATAGGCCATTAGTAATTAAATTTTTGATAAGTCAAAAGTTATATGCAGATTTTTGACTGCACTAGGAATTAGCCCCTAACCCCCATGTTGTTCAAGGGTCAGTTTACTTTGATTTTGATGGTTGGTTGGTTTTTCCATGATTAAAGATGGCACTGCTACTGTTTGCCTTGGAAATTAAAGATAAATATGAATTTCAGATATCTGAACACATTTGGCAGTTCTCTGAATGCTAACATTACTCAAAGACACCTCAAATATAGCTTGGTATTCTAATATAAATTGATTTTGTGTTTAGTACAAGTTTTATATTCATCTCTAAATGATTTGGAAAAAGGAAAGTCATTAGAGTTCTGGATTCTTATCATGTGTTATGCTCAATGATGGTAATATTGTAACAGTTTCTCTTGATATCATTCATAGTGATTGTAGGGTTTTTTTTTAAAGATTTATTTATTTGGGCAGCCCTGGTGGTGCAGTGGTTTAGCGCCGCCTGCAGCCCAGGGCCTGATCCTGGAGGCCCAGGATCAAGTCCCACGTTGGGCTCCCTACATGGAGCCTGCTTCTCCCTCTGCCTGTGTCTCTGCCTCTCTCTCTCTCTCTCTCTCTGTGTCTCTATGAATAAATAAATAAAAAATCTTTAAAAAAAAAAAGATTTATTTATTTTAGAAAGAGAACAAGGGGAGGGAGAGGCATAGGGAGAGAGAGAGAGAGAGAGAGAGAGAGAGAGAATCTCAAGCAGACTCTACACTGAGTGTGGTGCCCCACACGGAGCTCATGTCACCACTCTGAGGTCATGATCTGAGCTGAAACAAAGAGTTGGCTGACTCACCCAGGTGCCCCATGACTTCAGATTTTATACATTAAAAGACATTTATTTGATTATAACCTACTATTTTGAAAAATATGAACCCTAATATATTAATAATTTATATATGCTTGTAAAATTATTAGATTCATGGTAGTGAGTGTCATGTAAACATTTAGTTTCCTGGGAGAAAAATCTCTTTGTCAGTCAGTAATTCTGTGTATGATGTGTTTATACTCTGTATTTTCAGCACTTAATCAAGTATCTTCTACTCTGGAGACACCTGAGTGGCTTAGTTGGCTAAGCATCCTGCTCTTGATTTCAGCTCAGGTCATGATCTCAGAGTCATGGGACTGAGCCCCGTGTCAGGCTCCCTGCTCAGCATGGAGTCTGCTTTTTCCTCTCCCTCTCCCCTTTCTGTTTCTCAAAGAAAATCTTTTTTAAAAAGCATCTTCTGTTTCTGATGAAAAGATTACTTGATAAAATATAATAAGCTTACATAATAACTTTTGAAAAAGTTTATTTATTTATTTATTTTTATTTATGATAGTCACAGAGAGAGAGAGAGAGAGAGGCAGAGACACAGGCAGAGGGAGAAGCAGGCCCCATGCACCGGGAGCCCGACGTGGGATTCGATCCTGGGTCTCCAGGATCGTGCCCTGGACCAAAGGCAGGCGCTAAACCACTGCGCCACCCAGGGATCCCTAGAAAAAGTTTAAAAATAATTGGGGCAAATTTTGTTTTGTTGTGTTTCCCTCTTAGTGACCCAATTATCTGTTGCTAGTTTAGTTTTGTGTTGGATGTATAATTATAGTGCAGATACATTCCAGCTTTATTCATGACCTTTTTTAAGAAGGAAAAAACAAATCTATATAGTCAGTTCTAAATGCATTCTAACAAACAGCCTGTGGCATTTCAGTAAAACTAGCAAATGGTTAGAACTCATTAAAATATCTACCATTGTTAAGCCAATCCTATGGCCCCTTACTGTGATACTTCCTTTTGTTATACAATTGATTTGTTTATTGATAATGTGTCAGGCATGATTGTTGGTCTGGGGATTCAGAGATGAAGTAGTCCCACATCCTTAACATAGAGTTCTAGTCTTTTTATATTGTCCAGTGTCTGAATTGTTTTTATTTCCATGAATTATGTAGTGTGCTTTCATTAATGCTTGTAATTTAGTTTTGCAACATATCAAGAAAGATCCTTCTAATAATCTAGATATTTGGAACCTGTGATGCTAAGCCAAGAAAGTTTTTTTTTTCTTTTTTAAGATTTATTTATTTTAGAGGAAAAAAAATGTGTGCAGGAGGAGGGGCAGAGGGAGAGAAATCCTCAAGCAGACTCCTTGCTGAGCTCAGAGCCCAAAGCAGGAATTGATTGATTTCGGAACTCCAGGATCATGACCTGAGCCAAAGGCAGATGCTTCACCAATGGAGCCACCCACGTGCCCCTGAGCTGAGAGAGGAGGTGCTAGAATAGTGGAGGGCAAGGTGAGAAAGCTGCAGCAACAGGAGAGGAGGCTGGATAGTGGGCAAATCAAGAAGGGTCTTCTGCTCTTTGGATTTTATCCTAAGCCTGGAGAGCCATGGGAAGTTATTAAAGTTGAGTTTTTTTTGTTTTTTTTTAATTTTTATTTATCTATGATAGTCACACAGAGAGGGATAGAGAGAGAGGCAGAGACACAGGCAGAGGGAGAAGCAGGCTCCATGCACCGGGAGCTCAACGTGGGATTCGATCCCGGGTCTCCAGGATCGCACCCTGGGCCAAAGGCAGGCGCCAAACCACTGCGCCACCCAGGGATCCCAAAGTTGAGTTTTTTTGGTTTTGTTTTTAAATAGTGTCAGTGCTACAGAGAGCAGATTGAAGGTGGACACCTTGAGAAGCAGGAAGAACAGTTTGGAAGTTGATGCTCTAATCTAGAAGAAAAATGATAAGGCAGAGCCAGTGAACATTGCAAGAAATAGGTAGATTTGGAAGAAGGTTTGAAGGTAGAAAGCAGCTTTGTTTTATGCATTGCGTTTTATCTTCTCCCCATCTGGGGGCTTGTCTTTTCACTTGTGTTGTAACTTTGGCGCACAGTTTTTTGTTTGTTTGGTTTTTAAGTAAGATTGCTGATTTTATTAATCACTTTTATACTCGTTATCATTTGAGAAGTCTTTCCACTTTGAGTTCGTATAGATCTCCTATTCTGGGCAGCCCGGGTGGCTCAGCGGTTTAGCGCCGCCTTCAGCCCAGGGTGTGATCCTGGAGACCCGGGATCCAGTCCCACATCTGGCTCCTTGCATGGAGCCTGCTTCTCCCTCTGCCTATGTCTCTTCCTCTCTCTGTGTGTGTCTCTCATGAATGAATAAAAATCTTTAAAAAAAAAAGAAAAAGAAAAGATCTCCTGTTCTATTTTTTGTTTTTTCTTTTTTTTAAAGATTGATTGATTGATTGATTGATTTATGATAAGCACACAGAGAGCCAGAGAGGCAGAGACACAGGAGGAGGGAGAAGCAGGCTCCATGCCGGGAGCCTGACGTGGGCCTCGATCCCGGGACTCCGGGATTGCGCCCTGGGCCAAAGGCAGGGGCTAAACCGCTGAGCCACCCAGGGATCCCTGTTTTTTGTTTTTTCATAAAAGTTTTTAAGTTTTACCTTTTATATTTGATCTTTAACCCATCTGGAGTTAGTATCCTATATGGTGAGGATCTAATTTTTTTCCTACATGGATAAGCACTTATCCATCCCATTCTTTGAATCTTCTATCCTCACTAATGTGTAACTGCTTCTGTTACATGCCAAAATCCATACAGGCTTGGATCTGTGTCTAGGATCTTACGGTTTGGTTTTTGTTTAGATTTTTTTTTTAAAGATTTTATTTATTTATTCATGAGAGACACAGAGGCAGAGAGAGAAGCAGGCTCCATGCAGGGAGCCGGACATGGGACTCAATCCCAGGTCTCCAGGATCAGGCCCTGGGCTGAAGGCAGCATTAAACTGCTGAGCCACCCAGGCTGCCCTAGGATCTTACTGTTTGCCAGCATCTCACCTTTTAATTACTGTAGCTTAAGTATAAAGCTTTTTATTTTAAGCATATTTAATGTGTGTACAAACTAGTCATTCTTTTTTTTTAAGATTGTATTTATTTATTTATTCATCGATTCATTCATTCATTCATGAGAGACAGAGAGAGAGACAGAGAGGCAGAGACACAGGCAGAGGGAGAAGCAGGCTCCATGCAGGGAGACTAATGCAGGACCCGATCCCGGGATTCCAGGATCATGCCCAGAGCCGAAGGCAGACGCTCAGCTGCCAAGCTACCCAGGCGTCCCAAACCAGTCATCCTTTGAATGGATATTATAGACTTTATTGTTGGGAAACATGCACCAGTGCTTTCTTGATGCTTTTAGAGTTTTTTTTTTTCAAGATAACATTCACATATCATACAATTCTACCTTTTAAAGTATACAATTCTGTGGTTTTTAGTATATCCACAAAGTTGTGCAACCGTCACCCTTAATTCTAGAACATTTTCATCACCTCAAGGAGAGATCCCATACCCATTAGCAGTCAGCCTCCATTTCTCCATCCTCCCAGTCCCTGGCAACCACTAATCTTCTGTTGCTATGAATTTGCCTATTCTGGACATGTCATACCAATGGAATCATACAATATGTAGCCTTTGATGATAGCATTCTTATTTAAATTGAGTAAAATTGATAGATTAGCGGGACATTCTCTAGGAATAATACTGTCTAAGAAAGTAGAAGAAAAATACTGTACCTTAGTGGGGGAGAAAGAAGAAAAAATCTTACTAGTATTTATTTGTTTTGTTTTTATTGTTTAAGCATCAAATTCACATTGTATTTCTCCATTATTGAAGAATGTGGCTAATCTTGCACTTTGCTTAGTTAGTAATGAGTAAATGTCATGTAGCAAATTCTACAAGGATTTTGTTCATCTGTTGATACATCTTGAGTTTATTAGACATAGATGGAGTGAGACTACTTTGATTTGGATGTTGTCTGTAATTGTATAAAAATGACAGAGTTTGCTTTATATCTTGGTGGATAAGTGAGTAAAATCACATGAAAATATAAAGAGAAAACATTCTCTCCTGAATTGTTTATTTTTTAATGCAAGCAGATTTTCCAGTTTAACTCAGAAATTAGTCAGCAGCTGAGAGTTCTTTTTAAAAGGCTGCCACGGAAAGTACCTTTAAGTCAAGATACCCAGATAAGGTTTACTAATATAGAACATTTATTTAACATACTAAAATGTTGTGAGGCTTTTGTGTCATTTGGAGAATTGATGCTTTATTAGTATAATGACTGAAACATAGTTCAGAAAAGTTGTTTTCCCCTAAGTCATAGCATTAAACTTTCAAAGAGTTAGTCTCAACCAGAATTGTAATAAATGTCTTTAAATGCTTCAGAAGTTTGACCAGCAGTCTTTTCAAACCTCATAATTTTGACATCCTCCAATTTTCATTAAAAATGTCAGAGGGAAACTAAAAATTTGTTAAGTACCAGAAGAGTTAGTATCATCTCAAAGTTTCAGAATTCCAAGCAAAAATCCATGGGAATTTAACAAATTGAGAGAAAATGCCCAAATTTCAGTCAGAAATAATGTGCTGCTATACCACTGTGGTTACAGCTGTGGTTAGCTGTGACTACCAACTACGTAACACTTAGATACTATTAAAAGTACTTTTGTTTGTGGATAAAAGAGTACATCTTATAATCTGATAAATTTTTTGTTCCCATAAAGGATAAGATCATGTAAAGACAAATGGAACAACTACTTCCATTTATAATTTTATTTGTTTCCTTGCTAAAAATTTTCAAGCAGGACCCTTTTTGTTTGAAAGATTGATATTGAGTTGTGTAGTCACTGTACCAGATTTGGTTATTGTCTTTCATCTATAACAGAGCTAGATTAGATATTATCAATTCTGGCTGCTTTTAGTGAATAAAAGGTAAACATTGTTATTCATTTCCTTTTTGGTTCTATAGAGGTGTGGTCAAGTTCTTAGAACCAAATGGTTGATTTTTTTTTCTTTTTTTTTTTTCTTGTAATCTCCACCCTCACCCTTGATTTTTATTTTTTGAAGTTAAAATGTAGGAAGGCTTGTGAAGGAAGAAAATTGATTTTTAGTGTAATTTATATCCTGTTTATGCTTATTGGTAGCAGTTTATGTTTGATGATTTTTTTAAAGGTGTGTGTTTGGTTTCCTTAAAAACATTTATTTCCTGCTTACTTCCAAAAAGGTCGAATGGCTTAGAGGTTGTTCTGTTTTGTTTTAAAATTTATTTGAAAGAGAGAGTGTGAGAGAGAGCATGAACCTGGGGAGGGACAAGGCCAGAGGGAGAGGGAGAAGCAGACTCCCTGCTGAACAAGGAGCCCACCCCCATGGGGTTTGATCCCAGGACCCTGAGATCATGACCTGAGTCAAAGGTAGATGCTTAACTGACTGAGATACCCAGGTCCTCTTGAATAGCTTGTAGTTTTATTTTTTTAATTTTTTAAAAAAGATTTTATTTATTCATGAGAGACACAGAGTCAGAGACATAGGCAGCGGGGAGAAGCAGGCTCCATGCAGGGAGCCCAATATGGGCTCGATCCCAGAATTCCAGGATCACGCCCTGAGCCAAAGGCAGATGGTCAACCACTGAGCCACCCAAGCATTCCTTGTAGTTTTAAAGCAGATATAATAAAACAAAAACAAACCTCTGTTCTTTTTTTAATAATACACCTTTGTTACTACATTATTAATAATTAAATGATTTTTAAATTATGAAAACCAAAATGGGCAGTACAGAATTTAACTTATAGTCAAAGGTTCATTCTGATCATATCATTAAATTAAAATCTGAATAGAACACAGAACCAAAAAGAATGAAGTCTCTTTTAAAACCCTGGCATTGGGCAGCCCAGTGGCTCAGCGGTTTAGCACCGCCTTCAGTCCAGGGCGTGATCCTGGAGACCCGGGATCAGGTCCCATGTCGGGCTCCCTGCATGGAGCCTGCTTCTCCCTCTGCCTGTGTCTCTGTGCCTCTCTCTCTCTCGTGTCTTTCATGAATAAATAAATAAAATCTTAAAAAAGAAAAATAAACCCCTGGCATTAATGGAGTTGGGCACCCTTCATATATATATATATTTAATCTTATTTATTTATTCATGAGAGACAGAGAGAGAGAGGCAGAGACACAGGCAGAGGGAGGAGCAGGCTCCATGCAGAGAGCCTGATGTGGGACTTGATCCTAGAGCTCCGGAATCATTCCCTGAGCCAAAGGCAGAAGCTCAGCCACTGAGCCACCGAGGCGTCCCAAGGCACCCTTCTTATAGATTAAGCATGTTTCCCAAATTTTAACCTTAAAGAATCTCAGGTTTCTTTTTTTTTTAAGATTATTTATTTATATATTCATGAGAGACCCAGAGAGAGAGAGAGAGAGAGGCAGAGATACAGGCAGAGGGAGAATCAGGCTCCATGCTGGGAACCCCACATGGGACTCGATCCCAGGTCTCCAGGATCACACCTCCGGCTGAAGGTGGCGCTAAACCGCTGAGCCACCTGGGCTGCCTGAGTCTCAGGTTTCACCCAGGAAACCTATGTACTGAAAATAATGGACTATATTTGATTGATTGATTGATTGATTGATTGATTGAAAGAGAGCTCTAGCAGGGGCTGGGGAGCGGGGGCCAAGGGAGAGGGAGAAAGAGAAGCAGGCTCCCAGCTGAGCAGAGATCCCATGTGGGGCTTGATTCCAGGACCCTGGGATCATGACCCAAGTGGAAGACAAACACTTAACCATGATTGACCCACCCAGGTGTGCCAATGAACCATATTTAAAAAAAAAATATTAATTCCCCTCTCTCATTTTCTTTTTGGTGTAAATTTGGAGGGTAAAAAGAATATGGTGAAAATCTCACCTGGGTGGCTCAGTCAGTTAAGTGTCTGTATTTGGCTTAGGTCATGATCCTGGGGTCCTGGGTCCCTGCTCAGTAGGGAGCCTGCTTCTCCCTCTGTTCTCCCCAGGCCCCACTTGTGCTCTCTCTTGCATTTTCTCTCTCTCTCTCTCTCTCTCTCTCTCTTTCAAATAAATAAATAAATAAATAAATAAATAAATAAATAAATAAATAAAATTTTAGAAAAAAACCTCTCTTGATGCAGTCATCTAGAAATCTTTATATTCTGTCAATAAGTATGAGTTATAGTTGAGAGGTTTTTGGGGGGGTGATCAAGTATGTGTGTTTGTATTAAATTGATTTCAAATACAAGATCTAATTGTCAAACCTGAGTGATCATTTTGTTAGAAATCAGTATGTCAGTATATTTGGTAGCTTTCTCTTGTTATACCCCAAAGAGTGTATACTTAAGCTTGCTTTTATGTACTACATTTCAAGTTTTTGCTCCAGGACAAAATTACCCTTAATTTTTAAACATTATAGGTTTAAAAAATTTTTTTAAATAACGTTTTGTTGCAGAAATTACCAAACAATAAAAATGCCAGGTTTTCAAGAACCAGCATTACTGGTTCATTACTATAGATTGTGTACTCCATTCCTGTTACTATAGAAACACATATAAACTGTGAGTTTATTATAAACCTTGAGAAATGTTCCTTGCAACACTTCACATAAAAAACATCTGGATCCCTTGTTTACCTGGGATAAAGGAAGACCATTCCCTTCCTCCGTGTTGTAGAAATTACATTCATTATATTCACCTATTGTTTTAGCCATAACATTTCTAATGTTTTATATCATGTAGCTTTGTGTTTTAGGATGGTTGGTAATTACTGGAATAAGTTCAGAAAATTAAGATTGGTATTCATGCCTATTCAACTAACTGTGACTGAAAATTGTTTTTTGAGACCTTCTACATTCTGAATTTCAGATCTATAGTTTTAATAACTCTAGGGTTTTAAGTAAATATGCTTATTTGAAGTTTTTTATATCTTTTGGTCTTTTGTTGGGTTAATAGACTCTGGAAATTGATTTGATTTCATTCCAGTCCCTTGGGGCTTTAAGCCTTTTGGGTAAGTTTAGCCCCGAACTACGGATAATCTGTAGTGGCTAGGTAAGCAGTTATCAGTCAAATTTTGTCAAGGATATTACCTGTGGAGACTATAACCGTGTTTATATTCTCTTATATTCTGCATGGAAAGATCCTCAACAATTGTGTAAAGCATTTTGTTTATGTGTAATAACTCCCTTGAGTTTATACATTTCAGTTTAAATACTCATTAAGCCCCACCTCTTAGCCTTCACTTCGGGCTCTTTAGAGACACATGGATAAATAAAATTACTTCCTACTTTTTTAAAAAAATCACATAAACCTATTGTTTTCTGAGTTATTTTAAGATATATATATATATAGTATATCTTAGGAATATACATATATATATGTATATATATATATATATACATATATATATATATATATATATATATATATATATATATATAGTGTATCTTAGGAACATAAAGGAAAGTTACTCAGACTAGCCTAGAGCTTAAGTGACTACTTATTGAAAATGGCTTTCCGAGCTCAGAAGATGGTTAAAAGTCAAGCAAAAAAAGGTATAAAAGGGGTATTAGGTATCAGAGATTACATTGGTAAAGGCACAGTGGTATGAAATCATCGTGTGTATACTAATTCCCAGTAGTCTAACATTACTAGTGTACAGAAGTGACTGGAGATTGGACACCTAGGTAGAGAGACCTTGCTTGGAGGGCTTTTGAGTGCTCTGCTGGCCAAAGTACCATTATTTAGTCTCCCACCAAACTTTTTTTTTTTTATTTTATTTTATTTATTTATTCATGAGCAACACAGATAGATGCAGAGACACAGGCAGAGGGAGAAGCAAGCTCCATGCAGGGAGCCCGATGTGGGACCCGATCCCGGGACTCCAGGATCATACCCTGGGCCAAAGGCTGGCGCCAAACCGCTGAGCCACCCAGGGATCCCCTCTTCCACCAAACTTTAATTCTGGGGAGTGAGACTGGGGAAGTGTGAAGTGTAAAATGTATTTTTGCTGTTATTGTTGCTATTTATATACTTAGAGATTTTGAGAAATTAGTTTACTTGTTAAGAGCTATCGCTGTGGAACAGAGAGGCTTTGATTTATAGGATGTCTGTCTATGAGCAAGTTACTTAGTCATTCTGGTCTTTGTGTTTCATTTGTAAAATAAGCATCATTTACTCAAAAGGGAGTAAAAAGGAGTAAAAAATAAACGTGAAGCAGTGAGGATGGTTTGACATAATAAGCACTCAAATGTTAGCCTTCATTATTATTTTTATTTTAGTAATACAAAAAATTAAAACATACCATCTTTATTAGGGATTTATTAAGGATAAAGGTGTAAGGATTTTTGGGGCCTATACCGAGTGGTTTTAAAATTAGAGGGTGCAAAACGCCTAACCTCCAAATCCTACCTGTCTTTCATGGCCCGAATGCCTCCTTGCCTAGTGAACATTGTTCTTCTTAAATGTCAGTTTTAATTGTGATGGTTACACAATTTAATTCTTAGTCACCTTCTGATTCATGTTGTTCACATTATTTACTATTTTATGACTCTTGCCCATAAAATCTCATCTAGTATACTAAAGAGATTGTAAATGCCTTTAGGCCGGAGATCAGGTTTTTCACAAGTTCTGTGTACCCAACATCACACTGACTGATGATAATAGCCAACAAGTACTGAGCTCTAACTATACTCGAGGCACTGTCCAAAGTACTGCTCACAGATTAACTATTAATTCTTTCAACAGTTCTGTATAAAGTAGACAATTACAAATAAACAGTTTCTGGGTAAGGAAACAGATCTAGGGTGATTAAGTTGCCAAAGTCACGTAGCTAATAAGCCTTAGATTTGGGTTTTTTTTTTTTTTGTTTTTTTTTTTTTTAGATTTGGGTTTTGAACCTGGCAGTTTGATTCTGAGCCTATATTTTCAACCACAGTGCTTGCTAGAGAGCCATTTAATTCGTTAAGGTCTTAACTATTTATTTATTTTTTTAAAATTTATTTATTTATTCTTGAGAGACACAAAGAGAGAGAGGCAGAGACATAGGTAGAGGGAGAAGCAGGATCCTCGCAAGGAAACCCGATGTGGGACTGGATCCCGGATCCCAGGATCACGCCATGCCCTGAGCCAAAGGCCCACGCTCAACCGCTGAGCCACCCAGGCGTCTCAAGGTCTTAACTATTTAGATCAATTGGTGTGTGTGCTGTTTGGAACCTAGCTGTCAGACTCCAGTGCACACAAAAATCACTATATAGGAGAATTTATAGTCCTAAAATGTCTTTCTTTTAAAAATTATCAAAACTTTTCTTGGTTGTATTATTGTATCATTTGGAGGTATAATATGAAAAAGCATGGCTCTATTCATGTTTTGACTTTCTAGAAAAAGTAACAATGTAGAACATTTGGCTTGGTTGGTCAGAATATGGTGTCAAGTGTTTTTTTGTTTTGTCTTGTTTTGATTTTAAATAATCTCTACGCCTAATGCAGGGCTTGAATTCACAACTCAGAGATCAAGAGTTGCATGCTCTACCAACTGAGCCAGCCAGGTGCCATGGTGCCAAGTTTTATTTATTTATTTATTTTTTATTTTTATTTTTTTGTTGTTGTTGGTGCCAAGTTTTAATGCAGGCTTTTACCACTTTAAGAAACTGAGCTTTTTCTTTTCAAAATTTCTTCCAAACCCTAACCAAGTTATTTTGTTTTTTCCCAACTTTTTACTTTTATGGTTTAGGGAAGTTAAAAGAGTATTATGGTCAACACCTAGATTAGCCAATGGTTAACATTTTGCCTCTTTTTATATGTACTTTTTAAATCCCAAGACATTTGAAAGTTGTGCTCCCATGGCACTTGAAATATTTCAGTATGGCTCTCCTAAGAATAAGGACATTCTTTTTTCTTTTTTTTTAATTTTTAAAAAATTTTTATTTATTTATGATAGTCACAGAGAGAGAGAGAGAGGCAGAGACATAGGCAGAGGGAGAAGCAGGCTCCATGCACCGGGAGCCCGATGTGGGATTCGATCCTGGGTCTCCAGAATCGCGCCCTGGGCCAAAGGCAGGCGCCAAACCGCTGCGCCACCCAGGGATCCCAGGACATTCTTATATAAACTGAATACTATTATCATACCCTTGAGAATGAATAGCTCCATTTTTTAATGGCCAGTCCATAGAAATTCTAAGTTTTCTCCAAAATACATTTTTTTACCTGTGTATTTAAATTTGTGATTTCATCACAGTTCATGCATTACATTGGTTGTTAAATCTCTTAAAATCTAGAAGAATCTTTCCATCTTTTGTTCATTTATAACTTTAGCTTTTTTGAAGAGCCCAGACCAGTTGCCTGAGAGAATGTTCCATATTTTGTATTTGTCTGATTGTTTCCTCATTGTGAGATTTAGTTTAAGCATTGGGAAGAATACTTAGGAGATGACGATGTGTTAATGAATCACATGATGAGGCCCATAATGCCAGGTTGTCCCGCTTTTGGTAATGCCATGTTTAATCACTTGTTTAAAATAATGCCTGCCAGATCTATTGTATGTGTTTCTGTTTGCAATTAGTAAGTAATCTGTGGAATAACAAATATTTAAACTGTCATTCACTTGTCCCATTTTTGCCCAGAAACCCTTAGTGGATCTTTTCGTATTTCCTAGAATGTAAGAATAAAGGATGTTAATTGTAAGATATGTGTTTTGCAAATATTTTCTCCCTGCCTAAAATGCACCTTTTCTTTTTTTTTTCTTTTTTTAAAATTGAAGTATAGTTGACATAAAATATTAGTTTAAGGTGTACAATGCAATGATATAACAATTATTTACATTATAAAATGCTCTTCACAGTAAGTATAGTTACCATACAAATTTATTACAATATCATTGACTATATTTCCTATGTTGTACTTTTCATCCTCATGACCTACTTATTTTACAACTGAAAGTTTGTACCTAATAATCCTCTTCATCTGTTTTGCCTATACTCCCACCCCCTGCCTCTCTGGGAACCAATAGTTTGTGTGTTTATAAGCAGTTTCTGGGTTTTTTGGTTGGGTTTGTGTTTTGTTTTTTTGTTTTTTGTTTTGCTCATATTTTGTGTTTTTTAGATACCACATATAAGTGGGATCATATAGTGTTTGTCTTTGACTTCACACTTATCATAATATCCTCTAGATCTATCCAAATGGCAAGATTTCATTATTTTTTATGGCTGATATTTTACTGGGTATATATATCACATCTTTATTCATGTGATCAAGCCCAATGTGGGGCTTGATCCTAGGACTCTGGGATTATGACCTGAGCCAAAGGCAGACACTTAACCAACTAAGCTACCCAGGCCTGTGTTTTTATTTTCTTTGGCCCAGAGTGATGTTACTGGATTGTATTGTATCTATTTTTAGTTTTTTGAACCTCTATACTGTTTTCTTTCTTTTTTTTTTTTTTTTAAGATTTTATTTATTTATTCATGAGAGACAGAGAGAGAGAGAGACGGGCAGAGGGAGAAGCAAGCGCCATGCAGGGAGCCCAACACAGGACTCGATCCTGGGTCTCCAGGATCAGGCCCTGGGCTGAATGCTACGCTAAACTGCTGAGCCACCCAGGCTGCCCTCTACACTGTTTTCTTTTCTTTTTTTTTTTTTAACCAAATGTGTTTTTTTTTTTTTTTTTTTTTTATTTTATTTATCTATGATAGTCACAGAGAGAGAGAGAGAGAGAGAGAGAGAGAGAGGCAGAGACATAGGCAGAGGGAGAAGCAGGCTCCATGCACCGGGAGCCCGACGTGGGATTCGATCCCGGGTCTCCAGGATCGCGCCCTGGTCCAAAGGCAGGCGCCAAACCGCTGCGCCACCCAGGGATCCCTCTATACTGTTTTCTATTGCAATTGTACCAGTTTACATTCTCACCAACAGTGCACAAATGTTTCTTTTTCTCCACATCATGACTAACACTATTTCTTGTTTTTACATTCTGACTGATGTGAGGTGATATCTTATTGTGATTTTGATTTGTATTTCCCAGATAATTAGAATGATGTTGAGCATCTTTTCATGTGTCTGTTGGCCATCTGTATGTCGTCTTTGGAAAAATGTCTCTTCAGGTCCTCTTGCCTATTTTAATCAGATTATTTGGGTTTTTTGTCATCAGCAAATAATGACAGTTTTACTTCTTCCTTGTTAGATGTCTTTTATTTCTTTTTCTTGTCCTAATTGCTATGGCTAGGACTTCAGAACTGCATTGAATAAAAGTGGCATGAGTAGACATCCTTGTCTTGTTCTTGATTTTAAAGGAAAAGTTTTTAGCTTTTCATAATTTAATATGTTGTTAGCTGCAGGTTTTTCACATATTCTCTTTATTATGTTGAGGTATGTGCTCTTGATACCCACTTTGTTGAGAGTTTTTATCATGAATGAATATCATATTCTTTTCTGCATCTGTTGAGATGTTCCTATGATTTTTATCCTTCATTTTAATGTGACGTATCGTGTTGACTGATTTGTACATAATGCACCACCCTTGCATCTCTGGAACAAATCTCACTTGATTGTAGTGAATGATTTTTTTTTTTAAAGATTTTATTTTTATTTATTTATGAGAGACACAGGCAGAGAGAGAAGTAGGCTCCATGCAGGGAACCCGAAGCGGGACTTTGTCCTGGATTCTAGGTTCACGCCCCCGGCTGAAGGCAGACATGCCCAACCACCGATCCACTCAGGCGTCCCTGATCTTTTTAATGTATTGTTGAATTTTATTTGCTAACCTTTTGTTGAGGATTTTGCATCTGTGATCATCAGGGCTATTGGTCTGTCATTTTCTTCTTCTTTTTCTTCTGTAGTATCTTTGTCTAGGTTTGATCTCAGCCTAATGCTGGCCTCATAAAATGAATTTGTAAGCATTCCTTCCTCTTCTATTTCTTTGAAATAGTTTGAGAAGGATAGGTATTAAGTCTTCTTCAAATGTTTGGTAGAATTCACCTGTGAAGCCACCTGGTGGTTATGGACTTTTGTTTGTTGCAAGTTTTTATTTTTATTTTTTTCTTATTTTATTTATTTATTTATTTTTAATTTTTATTTATTTATGATAGTCACAGAGAGAGAGAGAGAGAGAGGCAGAGACTCAGGCCGAGGGAGAAGCAGGCTCCATGCACCGGGAGCCCGACATGGGATTCGACCCCGGGTCTCCAGGATCGCGCCCTGGGCCAAAGGCAGGCACCAAACCGCTGCGCCACCCAGGGATCCCTGTTGCAAGTTTTTAGATTACCATTTCAGTTTCATTACTCGTAATTGATCTGTTCAGATTTTCTTTTCTTCCTGATTCAGTCGTTGAAGATTGTATGTTCCTAGGAATCTATCCATTTCTTCTAAGTTATCCAGTTTGTTGCCATATAATTTTTATAGTAGTCTCTTATAATCCTTTGGTTTTTTTTTTTTAAGATTTTTTATTTTATTTATTCATGAGAGACACAGAGCGAGAGAGAGAGAGAGGCAGAGACACAGGCAGAGGAGAAGCAGGCTCCCTGCAGGGAGCCCGACATGGGACTCGATCCCGGGACTCCAGGATCACGCCCTGGGCTGCAGGTGGCGCCAAACCGCTGCACCACCAGGGCTGCCCCTCTTATAATCCTTTGTGTTTCTTCAGTGTTGGTTATAATTTTTCCTCTTTCATTTCTGATTTTATTTATTTGAGTTCTCTTCTTATTGAGTCTGGCTAAAAGTTTATCAATCTTGTTTATCTTTTCAAAGAGCCAGCTTTTAGTGTCACTGATCTTTTCTACTTTTTTTTTTTTTTAGTTTTTATTTCATTTATTTCTGCCCTGTCGTTATTGTTTCTTTTTTTCTACTAACTTTTTTCCTTTTTCTTTTTCTTTTTCTAATTCCATTAGGTGTATGGTTAGACTTTGAGATTTTTGTTTCTGCTGCTAAGCCTGTCTTGCTCTAACTTTCCCTCTATTGAACCATTATATTTCCATTTTAATTTGTCTTCAGGTGTTTTTTGATTTCCTCTTTGACTTCTTTCTTGACCTATTGGTTGTTTACTAGTAGTATGTTCTTTAGCTTCTTGTGTGTTTGTGTTTTTTGCAGTTGTTTTCTTGTAATTGATTTCTAGTTCTATACTGTTGTGGTCAGAAAAGATGCTTGATATTTCAGTCTTCTTAAATTTATTGAGACTGCTTTGTGGTCTAACATGTTGTCTATCCTAGAGAATGTTCTGTGTGCACTTGAAAAGATCTGGCTTGTTTGGGTATTCTGGTATTTTTTGGGTGGAATGTTCTGTATATATCTGTTAAGTCCATCTGGTTTATTGTATCACTCAAAGCCACTGTTTCCTTATTGATTTTTGTCTGGATGATCTGCCTATTAATGTACATGGGGGAATTAGAATCCCCTACTATTATTGTGTTACTGTCAAATTTCTCCTTTTATGTCTGTTAATATTTGTTTTATATATTTAGGTGCTTTATGTTTGGTACATTGAATATTTACAATTGTAATATTCTCTTTTTGGATTGATACCTTTATCATTATGTAATGCCCTTTTAACTGTTTATTACAGCCTTTATTTTGAGGTCTGTTTTGTCTGATAGAAATATTACTACTCCAGCTTTTCCTTTTTTCCATTTGTATGGAATATCTTTTACCAGTTACTCATTTTCAGTCTGTATGTGTCTTTGAGTCTTAAGTGAGAGCCTCTTGTAGACAGTGTAGAGATAGGTTTTGTTTTTTATCCATTCGGTCACCCTGTGTCTTTTGGAGCAGTTAGTCCATTTACGTTTAAAGTAATTATTGATAAGTATGTACTTATTGCCATTTAGTTCATTTTTTTCCACTTTTTTTGGTAGTTCTCTGTTCCTTTTTTCTCTTGCTCTTTTTCATCATGATTTGATGACTTTCTTAAGTGTTATGCTTGGATTTCTGTTTCTTTTTTGTGTATTGATTATAGTTTTTTGGTATGTGTTTACTGTGAGTTTCATAAATAACATCCTATGTGTATGGTTGCTTAAATTCAAACATATTCTAAGAGCGCTACATTTTTTACTCCCTCTTTCACATGTCATATATATATGACATCATATTTTACATCTTTTTTAATTTTTTGTACCCCTTAACTGATTTTTGTAGATATAGTTGACTTTACTACTTTCGTCTTTTTTAAAAAAATATTTTATTTATTTTATTCATGAGAGACACACAGAGGCAGAGACATAGGCACAGAGAGAAGGAGGCTCCCTGTGGGAAGCCTGATGTGGAACTTGATCCCAGGACCTGAGGCAAAGGCAGATGCTCAACAACTGAGCCACCCAGGTGCCTAGCTACTTTTGTCTTTTAATCTGCATACTAGCTTTATAAGTGATTTATTTACTACTTTTACTTATATTTGCTTTTACCAGTGAAATTTATTCCTTTTATAATTTTCTTCCTGTTAGTGCCTTTTTTTTTTCCTGCTTAAAGGAGTCCCTTTAACATTCCTCCCTACCACCCCTTTAATATTTCATGTAAGGGGATCCCTGGGTGGCCCAGCGGTTTAGCGCTTGCCTTCAGCCCAGGGCGTGATCCTGGAGTCCCGGGATTGAGTCCCATGTTGGGCTCCCTGTATGGAGCCTGCTTCTCCCTCTGGCTGTCTCTCTGCTTCTCTCTCTCTGTATCTCTCATGAATAAATAAATAAAATCTTAAAAAAAAAATTTCATGTAAGATCAGTTGAGTGGTGATGAATTCCATTAACTTTTATTTGTCAGTGAAACTCTTTCTTTCTTCTTCAATTCTGAGTGATAACCTTTCTGGAGAGAGTATTCTTGGATGTAGGTTTTTTTCCTTTCAGCACTTTAACTATATCATGCACTCTCTTCTGGCTTGTAAGGTTTCTGCTGAAAAATCAGTGGATAATGTTGTGGTGTTTCCTTGTAGATAACTATATGCTTTTCTCTTGCTGCTTTAAAGATTCTCTATTTTTAATTTTTGATATTTTAATAACGGTGTATCTTGGTGTGGATTTCTTTGGGTCCAGCTTGTTTGGGGGTGTCTTTGCTTTCTGGACCTGAGTGTCTATTTTCTCCAGGTTAGGGAAATTTTCAGCTGTTATTTCTTCAAATAAGTTCTTTGCCCCTTTTCTTCTTCTTCTTCTTCTGGGATTCTTATAATGTGAATGTTAGTGTGCTTGATATTGTTCTGTTGGTTCCTTAACCTTCCTAATTTTAAAAAAAGTTTTTATTTATTTATTTAAGTAATCTCTACACCCAACATGTGGCTTGAATTCACAATCTTGAGATCATGAGCCGCACATTCTTCCAGCTGAGCCAACCAGGTGCCCCAGCCTGTCCTCATTTAAAGAAATTCTTTTTGCTGTTCAGTTTGAGTGCTATCCACTGCCCTGTCTTACAGATCTCTGAACTGTTCTTTTGCTTCCTTTAATCTGTTATTGACTCCTCCTAGGATTTCTCGCACTCTCTCTCTTTTTAAGATTTTATTTATCTGAGAGAGAGAGAGAGAGAGAGACTGAGCTGGGGAGAGTGGCAGAGGGAAAGGGAGAAGCAGATCTCCCACCAAACAGGGAGCCTGACGGGGGGCTCAATCCCAGGACCCTGGGATCATGACCTGAGCTGAAGGCAGACTCTTAATTGATTGAGCACCCAGGCACCCCTCCCTCTAGGATTTTTCATTTCAGTTATTATATTCTTCAGATCTGATTGGCTCTTTTTTATATTTTCTGTCTCTTTGTTGAAGTTCTCACTGAGTTCATCCACTTTTCTCTCAAGTCTGGCTAGAATCTTTATGACCATTACTTTGAACTCTTTATCAGATAGATTTCTTATCTGTATTTTGTTTTATTCTTTTTTGGAGATTTTGTCTTAGTCTTCTATTTGGAACATATTCCTCTGTCTTCTGTTTTGTCTGACTCTCTGTGTTTGTTTCAGTGTATTTAGAGTATGTCAGTTATGTCTCCTGGTCTTAAAAGTAATTGCCTTATTTGGAAGACATTCTATAGTGAGTCGCCCTTTTCACCAGAACCAGGTGCTCCAGAGTTGTCCCCTGTTTGGGCTGCATATGTCCTCCTGTTGTGACTGGGCCCTCATTGCTATGGGTGTGCTGTTGGTGGGTGGGGTTGTCCCTAAGTCCAGCTGTCAGCAGTAACCAGCCACGACCATTGCAGATGCACTGGTGGACAGAGCTAACCCTCAACAGGGCTGTCCCTTAAGCTTTCTGGTTGTGGTGTAGTCATTCCCAGCACAGCTGACTGAGAAGTTTGACTGTAGGTGCTGAAGACATGCAGTGGGTTGAGCTGGCCCCCTGCAAAGCTGGCTGAGAGGCCTGACCACAACTGCTGTGGGCATGCTAGCGGGCAGAGCTGGCTCACCGCCTTCCCTGGGGCAGAAGTCACATTGAATGGGCACTGATCCTGGATCAGGGCTGCCTGCAGAGTGTGGTGGGGTAGTAGTCCTTTTGCGAGGTGTTGCTTGCTCCTGGTGGAAGCTGCCTGTGGGTTTGGTGGGGTAGGAGCTGCTCTGGAGGGGCCCCTGCTGGGATGAGTGGGTTGGATGGGGTAGGTCCACAGGGGAACTCCAGAGCCAGCCAGTGGTATCAGCAGGGTAGATGGAGAGCATCAGGCCTGGCTCATGCAGGTGTCCAGCCAACTAGGCTGAAGGAAGGCAAGAAAAATGGCTCACCAGCAGTTCCATTCCTGGAGAAAGCTGTCACAGATCCCTGTGTCTCCAGCATATGTCCAAAATCTCAATAAGTCTCCTTCACTATAACCTAGGCATTTTCAAACTGATGCTGCTATGCAGCATCAAACCAAGTGACCTAGTGCTGGCCCTTTAAGAACAAAGTCTTGATTTTCTGTAGCCCTCTGGATCTCTGAGAGTTAGCTCAGGATTTTCAAAGCCAGACATTATGGGAGTTTGTCTTCCTAGTGTACAACCCCAAGGCCAGGGGTCCCCAGTGTGGGGCTTGATCCCCTCCTCAGGTTGCACCTCTGTGCCTAGATATCCCTCCCACTTGTAGGTCCCTGCACCAGGGATTTGATTCCCGACCATGTGTCTGCCCCTCTGACCCTTCTCATTGTGGCCTTTTCTTTATGTCTTTAGCTGTGGATGATCTGTTCTGCTAGTCTTCAGGTTGTTTTCAGAGTGAGTTGCATGACATGTAGTTGTCCTGATGTGTCTGTGGCAGAACGGGAGCTCAGGATCTTCCTACTTTGCCATCTTTCCCTGTTCTCATGGCTATACTTTAAATTACCTTTTTTTAAAATTTTTTTTTTTTTTTTAAATATTTTATTTATTTATGACAGATACAGAGAGAGAGAGGGGCAGAGACACAGGCAGAGGGAGAAGCAGGCTCCATGCACCGGGAGCCCAATGTGGGATTCGATCCTGGGTCTCCAGGATCACGCCCTGGGCCAAAGGCAGGCGCCAAACCGCTGCGCCACCCAGGGATCCCTAAAATTTTTTTTTTAACTGTGTCCTTTGAAAAGCAAAAGTTTTACATTTTGAAGTCCATTTTGTCGATTATTTTCTTTCATAGTGCATGATATTTAAGAAAATTTTTCCCTAACTCAGTGTTGTATTTTGTCCCTGTTTTTATTCTAGAAGTTTTATCATGTTGACTTTAGTATTAGTTTTATGAACTAATTTAGTTATTTTTGTGTATAATATAAGGGTTCTGTACCATTATCTAGTCAATTGTTCCAGCCCCATTTGTTGAAAATACTGTCCTCTCCCCTTGAATAACCACCTTTGTGGTAGATCAATTGGTCATGTAACTATGGGTATCAATATTGTAAATATTTATTTATTACTTTTTATAATGGGCATAACACATTTTTAACAAACAAGGAATTAGTGGGTAAGTTATACTGTAGGGTAATATCCCCAGAAATGTGGCAGGTAAATGGAGGTATACTAGTTATAAGCCCTTAGAGGACAGGGACTGTTTCTTTCATTTATTAATTGAGCAATATTGAGTAAGGCATACATGGTCTCTCCCCATCTCTGCCTTTGTAGAGCATGTAATCGAGTAAGAGAGACAGACAATAAGAAGCTAAACACATATTTGTGTGACATATATTATGGTAAATGCTATAAGGAGAAAAATTGGCTTAGTCAATAGAATGAGCATGGGATCTCAGAAGGCCTCTTGGAGGGATTATGTGTGTGTTCAGGTAGCTGGAGTAGCATATGTGAAAATCCTGTTTGCAAAGATGAAGTTGGCACATCTGAGAAACTAAAAAGAAGCCAATGTGGCTGGAATGTGGTGCTTGCAGCAGAGTATTGGTAAATAATTTTGGAAATGTAAAATGAGGTCTGACTATCCAGGAACTTGCTGGGCATGATAAATAGTCTGGATTTTATTTGAGTGCATTGGGAGAGCACTGAAGGTTTGTTCTTTGGTTTTTGCTTAAGACTATGTAACTACTATGTAGATCAATACATTAAATATAACCAGCAGCTCAGAAACCTCCCTTATGGTCTTATCCAGTGTTATAGCCTGCTCCCCCACCTCCAGTAAGTACTGTTCTGACAGATGTCTCCACAGTTTGTTTATTTGAGAGAGAGAGCACTTGCATAAGCAGAGGGAGGGGCACAGGGAGAGAGCAAATCCTCAAGCCAACTCCCTGCTGGGCAGAGCACCAGACTCATGGCTTGATCCCAGGACCCTGAGAGATCATGACCTAAGCCAAAGTCAGATGCTTAACTGACTGAGCCACCCAGGCATCCCTCCATAGAGTTAATTTTAACTTTATCCTGTTTTTTTGAACCTTATATAAATGAAATCACATTGTGTACTATATAAATGGAATCATTGTGTCTGGCTTCTTTCACTCAGAATGACACTTTGAGAGCCCTCTATGTTGTTGAGTATAGCAATAATTCATTTTTCTTGCCATGTTTTGAGGAGTAGTCCAATGATTGGGTTAATTGTTAAAAAGTGACTGGTTGTTATATGGGCAAATAGATCATAGGCAAGAGAAGCATGAAGACTGAGAAGGTAACTATGGAATAGACTAAGTGAGGGGCTTGGACTAGTGGGAAGAAGAAAAGATATGGAATGAAATAGACAAATATGAGATGTATGCTTTGGAGATACTCTAGGAGTTTACTAATACACTGGGTAAGAGCAGGAATGAAGGTAAGGGATTTATCATAGTCCCAGGTTTTTGGCTTGGACAACTGATAGATGGAGATTTCTTTTTTTCCTTGTAGGAAGGGCTGGAGGAAGGACACATGTAAGTGAATAGGAACTAAATTCATTATTAGGTATTTCAAGATGTTTGTGAGATACAAGAGAAGCTGTCAGATGTGTATTTGAATTGCAGCTATGGAACATATTGGGAAAAAATGCAAAGCATAGATAATTTGCAGGTGAGGTGGCAGCTGCCATATAAATAGCACTGTATTGAGTTACAAGATCTGAATTTCACCATTTTATTCAACTTCTGTTGACTGTGTGGTTAAAGGCAGATCACTTGATCTTTTTGAGTGCCATTTCTTCACTTCTGTAACATGGGAATAATACTTTGCTCCTTAGGATTAAACAAAGTGTAATATGTTAGCAAGGCCACATCTTACAATTATTTGGACCAGTGGATGCTCAGAAAAGTTTATTTGTGCATATACAATTTGAGTTGGTAGGAAAGTCAGATTATGGAAGACTTTGAAAGGCTTAGAAGGGGCTTGGTATATAATATGGAGCTTTAAAGTTTCTTAGTATGGGAATAGATTCATCAAAGTTTGGCTTAAGGACACATCTTCCAACTGCTGTGCAGGAAGAAGTTAAAGATTAGAAATATCTAGAAAATCAGTTGTCATAGTTCAGGATTAAGGTGCTGAGGGCCTGGCCTGACATGGATCAAGAAGAAATCAGAGATTTCAATAAAAGAACGTACAAGATTTGTTCAGTGCTTCACTTTATGGCTTCACAGAGGGGTAAGAACCAGCCACCCAGGCAACATGAGGCTTCTAGCCTAGGAAGCTAGAAAAATGGTGGAAGCAATGACAAATCTGGGGTAGTCTGAAAGGAAAACTGAGTTAGGGAAAGGACAGTTCATTTAGTTTTGAACATATGACTCTCATAGTATGGTTGTCTTGGGGTAGCTGGATATTCTCTGGCAGTTAGATGTTGTAAAGAGGCAGGATTAGAAAGAAGGCAAGAGATTGATTCTTTTTCAGATTTAATCATTAATGGGCTTTATAGTCTTGGAAAATTTAGCATCTCAAATATTAAATCTAGTTATCTAAAAAATTAAGCTAACACTCTGTCAGCCTTACAGAATTGTTTTGAGGATCAAATAAGAATGCATTGAAAATATTCTATAATTGTAAGATGGTAGTGTTATTTCTTTTCTCAGTTCAAACTAAAATATTTGGTTCTAGGGCTAGAGAAGAAAAGGGGGGAAAATACCAGACTTCTTAAAAGTTTGTATTTGGAACTAAATCAGAAACATCAGAAGCCATAGTCTCTGAATACATATGCCTGAAAACCTCTGTAGACTATAATTTGGGAGACTAATCTGGAAGCTGATCTTGTATATGACAGTTTTAAGGCCCAAAAACACAGGTTGCATCTTGTCAAATGTCAGTATTTAACTTGCCTGAGTTGGAGGTTTGAAGAACTTTTGAATTCCACCTGTATAGTTGCCTGTGTTTGTTTACAGAGTTTTAGAACATCCAGTTCTCATGTCTGTGAGCTATGCATTTTTGCAAGGGTCAAATTAAGGTGATGTTTCAACTCTTCAGCCATGCATAAAGAAGTGGTTCCTAATATTTATCAGCATTATCAGTATGTTATGTTGGTTAGCATCACCAACTCTAAAACCAGACTAGATCAAATCCCAGCTCTGTTGATTAATAACTAGCCTTGTGCGCTTGAGTAAGTCATTTAACCTTGGTGTACTTCTATTTCCTGGTCTGTAATGGGAACTAATATTAACATCTACCTGAAGGTTGTTGGGAGGATTGAATGTAGTACCATATGTGAAGCACTTAGAATGGTTCCTGGTACATACTAAGCGCTATTTAGGTGTTAGTGGTGGTTATTATGGAATAGTTAAGTGTTATTTTGGCAGTCATCAGGAATAAGGTACATGAACAAAAGAACTGAATTCTCTCGGAAGTTATGGCTGAGTGAAGTGGAAGTGGTAATGTGAAAAATCACAGACTATAGAGTCAGACGTACTTAGATTCAAATAGTAATTCTGCCCCCTTTGCTATATGATTTAAGCAAGGCACCTAACCCCTCTGAAGCTCAGTTTCTTTTACCTATGAACCAGGAGTCACCATACCTATCCTGCGGAGTTGTTATAAGGATTAAATGAGATAATGTATAAAGTCCTTGGCCCAGAATAAATGCTAAAAAAATAAGAGTGCTAACACCCCTCTGTACCTCTTTCCACTATAGAGTGGTATGGACAGTTTGATTTCCTGTATGCTCTTGTACTCATTTGTTTGCAATTCTAGAACTTCTGAAATTCTTTCCATTTGCTAATAGTGTAAACAGCAGCTGTTTAATCGGATATACCTTTAAAACTGTATTGTCAGCAATCATTTCCTTCTTTGTTGTTTTGCGTTACATGCTTTATCATTATGGTAAATCCTACTGGAATCAAGATGGTAGACATTATTAATTGGTCATAGACTCGAACTGGACTGTAGTCTCACAGTCCTTCTTCACAGTATTTCAAGCAGCTAAACCCAGTTCATCAAACTCAGTCCAGTAGGGAAATATTTTCTGCCTTAGAGCCTTCTAGAAGAAATGTTTATGAGATTATCAAAATAATATCTGAATTGTCCATTAATCCTGTCTCAAGATGTGGGCTTGTCAAACTTTATAACAACATAGAGTGATCTTAGAATGTTTCCTAACAGAGGCTTATCTATATTCCAACATTGTTCCATAATGTGAGCATCTTTAGGCACCTTCTAGAGTAGGTCCAATAATCATAAGAGTATAAAGCAGTAACTACAATGCAAAGATTGTAATGCAATGACCCAACTAAGAGGGTGCATCAGAATCAGCTGGAATGTGGTCTTAAAATATTCATACTCTGGGCCTCACCCCAGATTTATTGAATGAGATTCATCAGTAGATAGACCTTGATTGACATGTATTTTGTAAAACTATCCCAGATGATTCTATTTATGCCCCTGGTTAAAAATAGCTAAATACTGACAAGGGTATAGAGAATCAGGCTTCCTCATGTGCTATTGGCATGAGGGTAAATTGATATAGTACCGCCTATAGAACAGTTTTGCTGTATCTATCAAAATTTCAAATCTGTCCAATAGGAATACATACATCCACAAAGATCTAGTTTCAAGAAAGTTTCTTATAGACCTATTTATAATTTCAAACAGTTGTGAGCAGCTGAATGATTGTCAGTATACAAATGGTTAAGTACCTACACTGTGGTATAGATACCACAGTGGTTTACTGTGTAACTATTTAAATAATAAAGTATTTTTGAAAATTATACATGCGGATATAGAAATATATCTAGGATATATTTTTTAAAAATATTTTATTTATTTATTCACGAGAGACACAGAGAGAGAGATAGAGGCAGAGACACAGGCAGAGGGAGAAGTAGGCTCCATGCAGGGAGCCCGACGTGGGACTCGATCCCGGGTCTCCAGGATCATGCCCTGTGCTGAAGGTGGCGCTAAACCGCTGAGCCACCAGGGCTGCCCTCTAGGATATATTGTTAAATTGAATAAGCAAATTACAGAATAAACCCATTTTAAAAACTTTATATGTAAATATATATAAAGATTTGGAAGAATACTCATCAAAGTATTTACAGTGGTTATCCATGACAGAAGAATGGGAATGATGGAGGGGGAAGTATAGGCAGGCCTTTTTACTTTTATATTTTGAATATTTGCAATAAGATTTTGTTATTTTGTAATAACAAAGAGAAACACTGAACAAAACACTGAGTGATTTAAAGGAAACTTGTATGAAACCTAATTTATATGTGTCAGAATACTGCTTACTTTGTAAATACCAGTTTTAACCTGAGACTTATAATTTCTAACTTGTGAAACCAAAAGGAATGCAAAACTATTCTGAATGTTTACTAAGAGGATAAAGTTTTGTTACATTAAAATTTATGAAAGTAATTGAGAGTTTCAAATAGTATTTAAAGTAAAAAGCATTTACCTTGTATCAGAATTATATTAGCTACCTGTTTTAAAAATATTTAGTGTTTGTGGAAACACTGACTTTAAATATTTAAAATATTTAGTGTTTCACATCAGGATATGAAAATTGGGTACAGGATATTTTAGTGAATTCTTTTTCAATTGATAGGCCTCTAGCTTGTGAGGATATTAACACCTTTTAATCTCTCTCTCTCTTTTTTTTTTTTTTTTAAACTTTAGGCCCGATGAGAGAAAGGGAAAGTTAAGGATGCTGGAGCAGAACAATGGATTTCTCTTTCTCTTTCATGCAAGGGATCATGGGAAACACAATTCAGCAACCACCTCAACTCATTGACTCCGCCAACATCCGTCAGGAGGATGCCTTTGATAACAACAGTGACATTGTTGAAGATGGTGGCCAGACACCATATGAAGCTACCTTGCAGCAAGGCTTTCAATACCCACCTACAACGGAAGATCTTCCTCCACTCACAAATGGCTATCCACCATCAATCAGCATGTATGAAACTCAAACCAAATACCAGTCATATAATCAGTATCCCAATGGATCAGCCAATGGCTTTGGTGCAGTTAGAAACTTTAGCCCCACTGACTATTACCATTCAGAAATTCCAAACACAAGACCACATGAAATTCTGGAAAAACCTTCTCCTCCACAACTACCACCTCCTCCTTCGGTACCACAAACTGTGATTCCAAAGAAGACTGGCTCACCTGAAATTAAACTAAAAATAACCAAAACTATCCAGAATGGCAGGGAATTGTTTGAGTCTTCCCTTTGTGGAGACCTTTTAAATGAAGTACAAGCAAGTGAGCACACAAAATCAAAGCATGAAAGCAGAAAAGAAAAGAGGAAAAAAAGCAACAAGCATGACTCATGTAGATCTGAAGAGCGCAAGTCACACAAAATCCCCAAATTAGAGCCAGAGGAACAAAATGTAAGTTGAAATATCTTTTTTTTTTTTTTAAAGATTTTATTTATTTATTCATAGAGACAGAGAGAGAGAGAGAGGGGCAGAGGCACAGGCAGAGGGAGAAGCAGGCTCCATGCAGGGAGCCTGATGTGGGACTCGATCCAGGGGCCCTAGGATCACACCTCAGGCTGCAGGCGGCGCTAAACTGCTGCGCCACCAGGGCTGCCCTGAAATATCTTTTTGAAAAGTTTTTTAATATTTCAGATTTACTGGAAGTCCAAGGTAAATTTTTCAATTTTTATCCCTTCAAATTTAAATATTTCTGATAACTTCTTTCTTCTAACCCCTAGTCAGGAGCTGAGGATGTTATAATGGGTGCTGAGTAAAATTTTTTGAATAAATGAATGGATGTCATTAGAGTGAAATATTTTTGAAAACATGGGACACTAAGGGACACCTGGGTGGTGCCTCAACGGTTGATCGTCTGCCTTTGGCTCAGGGCATGATCCTGGAGTTCTGGGCTCAAGTCCCACATTAGGCTCCCCACATGGAGCCAGCTTCTCCCTCTGCCTGTCTCTCTGGCCTCTCTGTCTTCTCTCTGTGTCTCTTGAATACATAAATAAAATCTTAAAAAAAAATATGGGACACTAAGAACCTTGCTGCTTATGTTTTTTTTTTAATTTAATAGCTTCACTTATTTTTGTTTGCATATAATAAACTCCTTTTTTTTTAAGAGGAACAGGAAAAGCAAAGAGAAATGGTTAATAATATTAGTTTTCTTTCTTTTGACCAACTTTTTCCAGTGTTAATGACCTAACACTCATTACTAGTGTGTTTGCTACAAAATAATATGAAGTAATAGAAGAACTCTTTTTATTAAAATCAGAGTTAGTATTCATATATATTAAAACTTCAGGCAGAATTTTTATAAAAGTCATCCTTCATTGGTAACTTAAGATGCATGCTACTGAGTTTTTTTTTTTTTTAGTATACCTGAGGTTTCAGTATGAATTTTCTTAATAATAGGTATGTAACATATCAATTCTACCTTGAATGTTTAGTTGGTATTCAAATACATGTATGAATTGAAGACATTTCTCAGACGTTGATTTGGGAAGAAATAAATATTTGTTTTACAACACTAGTCTGCTTTTATATCTGGTATGTCTGAATAAATTAATGTGTTATATTCTTTTTAAAGAAATGTTTACTTCATACCAGCTCACCTTTTCCTTGATAGTTGGGTTCCAAAAGAAGACAACATATGTACTTACATATGAACATACATATACAAGTTCAGATAGTGTTAAGTGCTAATGAAAATAAAACTGGGTAGTGAGATAAAGAGATTATTATTTTTTTATAAAGGTTTTTATTTATTCATGAGAGAGAGATTGAGGCAGAGACACAGGCAGAGGGAGAAGCAGGCTTCATGCAGGTTGCCCAATGTGGGACTCAATGTGGGACTCGGTCCCAGGTCTCCAGGCTCACACCCTGGGCAAAGGTGGCGCTAAACCGCTGAGCCACCCAGGCTGCCCCAAAAGAGATTATTTAAAGACACTTTAGCTATTCTGATGTCTTAGTTCTGCATTTGTAAGATGAAGGCTTTGTAACTAAGTAGTTTCTAAAATGCCATTTGATTTATTAAATCATTTATTAAATGCCCCACCCCTGAACTTAGCTTATATTGTATCTTATACTGGCTGTTTCTTAAGTAAGAATACATGGAAGGAGAAAAGTTAACCTTTTGTACTTCAGATGCATTCACTGTAGCATTTTTTTAGACCTGCAGTAAAAAAGTATGTGATGCACTGTGACCCTTGGGAATCACAAAAATGCATAAAACCTGAATTTGGTTAAAACCAAAGCTAAAGGGATCCCTGGGTGGCGCAGCGGTTTAGCGCCTGCCTTTGGCCCAGGGCACGATCCTGGAGACCCGGGATCGAATCCCACGTCAGGCTCCCGGTGCATGGAGCCTGCTTCTCCCTCTGCCTGTGTCTCTGCCTCTCTCTCTCTCTCTCTCTGTGTGACTATCATAAATAAATAAAAATAAAACAAAAGAATTAAAAAAAAAAAAAAAACCAAAGCTAAAAACAAACAAACAAACAAAAAAAAAACCAAAGCTAAAGCTTAGTTCCTGAGAACTGTTTTGTTGGCCCTTCTTGCTTTTTTGCTCTAGAGAATCTGGCAAATAGAATATCAATTTTACTTCCTGGGCTAGACTTTTTACTTCTATTGATAAAGTACATTCAAAAATATATTCCAAAATAGAAATAGGTCTAGAAGCAGTTAGAAGCAGGGTAAGACAATCTGCTCACTTTTTGTATTTCCGTTTTGTTTATTGGAATCTAGGAAAAAAATCAGTGCAATGATATTTCTAATAGTCACTTAAAAATTTTTTTTTAAAGATTTTATTCATGAGAGACAGGCAGAGACATAAGCAAAGGGAGAAGCAGGCTCCCTGTGGGGAGCCCCATGTGGGGCTCAAACCCCAGACCCTGGGATTACAACCTGAGCTTAAGGCACATGCTCAACCGCTGAGCCACCAAGACATCTGTAAAAAAAATTTTTTTAAGATTTTATTTATTTGACAGAGAGTGAACGAGCACAAGCTAGGGGAGGGGTAGAGGGAGAGAGAGAAGCAGACTCCCTACTGAGCAAGGAGCACAACTTGGGGGCTGTACCCTGGGATCATAACCCAAGCCAAAGGCCGATGCTTAAGTAAGCCACCCACACGCCCCTCTAATAAGTCACTTTGTAATGAGATTTTAAAGCCAGTTCTTTGTTGGATATCTGCTATGACTACTCTTTGTATCACTTAAACCTTCAGTTAATTGTTATATCCAGGGATTCAAATGATTACATATGATTTAAAAGTTTTAGTTCATTTTCTTTTTTGGTAAATCATGTGGGGCATAATTTAATATTTCATTATTTAAGATCTTGAGGTGTAAGAGATAAAGATGTAGAAAGTGATATTGATTGCACTAAATATTACCAAGACTGTTGCCTGAAAGTTGAGTTTTTGGTGAAAATCCAGGTTTTTTTGCTTTGTTTCTCTCCTTCCCCTTCCCATTCCCTGTCCTTTTCTCTCCTTGCCCTCTTTTCCCTCCCCCTATTCTTCTTTCCCTCTTTCTCTATGTTACTCTCTCTCCTTGCCCATCTTCCTTTTTTTTTTTTCCCAAAGGGAAAAGAGAGTTCTTATTAGTTGATTTTGATTAATTAAAATGTATCACACATGGGGAATAGTTATAACCATAAGAGATGGGTGCCATAAAAGTTATACTCCATTCTGATAACAGAATGTTAAAGCTAGAGCTCTCAAGGCTCTTGCTTGTTATTAGTGTCATGCTTCAATAAACTGTACAGATGACCAGCAATGTTCACAAAATAATTGGTTTTATAATCTTATGGTTTTTTTTTGTTTTTTTTTTTTAATTAGGTTTCCTTAACTTGAACATTTATTTTGTTTCCCTTAGGACAGTCTTTTGTAAGTGTTTCATTTCTGATACCCTTGTGCCTCCTAATTGTTACTAAGGGTCCAAGCCCTTGGTATTTAACATTGTAGAGGGCTTAGAAATGAAAAAGGAGCTCAAGTCAGAGTCTGCTGACGCCACTGGACAGCTCCCCTCCCCAGATGCTTTAGAGAAGTATAATGAGAATTGAGTGCTTGGAGAAAAAGTTTGAAATGATTGTCCTTAAGCTGGATTTGCTTTTATATATAATTTTGTTCTTTAAAAGTCCATTCATAGGGTGTTTTTTCTTTCTTTCCTTTTTTTTTTTTTTTTGAGCAAACAATCTCATTTGAAGTAATAGTTTGTGATTTCACTCACTGTCCCCCCCCCCCTTTTTTTTTGCTTTTTTCTTGGTATTTGATCTACAAGTATTTCCTCCCAATTCTGAGCTGTTTGGCCTTCTAAATAGTGGCTGTTACTTGGAACAACTTAAGTATATCTTCTCAACAATAAAATATGTCCAAATATCTAGGCAGCAGGAGACTTGAGATCACTACTGAAATTGTATATTTTGTAAAGCTGGCTTAGCTGTTTTTCCTCCTATCAAATTAGAAACATGTGGAAATGTTTCTGCATGTAGTCCTCCTTGGCAGGTGTCATGCCTCCTGGGTATGAGTGTAGGATCTATTCAAACATTGGTCTTCCACCAGCACTTCAGTGGGCTTATCCACTAAGACTAGTCTTTATTAACTCTTAGCTTGCCATTTTCACTTATAAAAAGCCAAATACTGGCTTCAGTTCCATTAGCACAAAGTTAGAGGTTACATTTGGTTCTCTAGCCTCAGAGTGTTATGTCTTAAAATTCTTAGAAACTGTTCACATGCAAAATGTTCTTTTTGTACAAGTGATTAAGATTATGAACTTAAGCAGTTATTCAGAAAGTTAAAAAAATGCACGAATAATTTATTGCCTTTGAACTTTTCTTCCACCTTAAATGTTAATATAAGTTTTGGGTTTTTAAAAAGAGTATGATTTTACTTAATGTTTTGAAAATTATTAGCGGTTAGGAATTCTGCCAGTTTTGATGCAGTTTGTTGTAATAAATCTCTTGAATTTTAATAAAAATACTAGGCCAAGTTTTTTAAAAGGAATATTTTGGATGATGTAATTTTAGTTGTTCTCAACATATTTTTTTCCTGTTTAAGAAACTTCTTGTTATTCTTTCCTGGAATATAGGTCTTTCTGTATGGAGTCAACTAAAAATGTAAAAGAGATATAAACTCATAAAATCAAAAGTTTAAAACTAAGGAGAGCTAACTCACTGTCATCTTTTTCTCTGAGGCTCTCTTCCTAAAGCAACACTATTAGTACCAGAAAAGGTATCTTTTGTCCTTACTTGATTTTAATCTCCTTTAAGCTTATCTATCTTTTGAACGACTAAAGGAAAATGGATGTTATACCCAGAAGTATTTTATCTGTTGGCATTTTCTGACTAATTTTTCTTGACCCCTAAGCATTTGACTTCCATTGACCACATTATGTTGTCTTAAAAACTTCTCCCCTTAACTGGTGTTTGTGATACTGTGCTATCTGTTGGTTTATCTCCTTAACCTTTCTTTTGGGCTCAAGTCATAGGCACCTCTAAATGGTACTGGATGTTTCTCCCATCCAAATACTAATCAGGCCCAGGATGCCTGGGCGGCTCAGTGGTTGAGCATCTGCCTTTGGCTCAGGACTGGCTCAGGACGTGATCCCGGAGTCCCAGGATCCAGTCCTGCTCAGGCTCCCTGCAGGAAGCCTGCCTCTCCCTCTGCCTTTGTCGCTACCTCTCTCTCTGTGTCTGTCTTTCATGAATAAGTAAATAAAATCTTTAAAAAGAATTAAATTAGGGGATCCCTGGGTGGCTCAGTGGTTTGGCGCCTGCCTTTGGCCCAGGGTGCAATCCTGGAGTCCCGGGATTGAGTCCCACGTCGGGCTCCTGGTATGGAGCCTGTTTCTCCCTCTGCCTGTGTCTCTCTCTGTCTCTCTATGTCTGTCATAAATGAATAAGTAAAAAATCTTTAAAAAAAAAAGGAATTAAATTAAAAATACTAACTAGGCCCAACTCTGCTTAGCTTCTGAGATCAGATAAGATTGGGCGCATTTCAGGGTGGTATGGCTGTAGACTAAATGCCTATTCGATATTTCTATTTTGCTCATGCATTAGCATACTTTACAATGTATGTTATATTTGCTTTCTATCATCACAGCATCCTTATTCAACTTCCTTTTACTTGTGTAGTCTTAAAAGCTTAGAATAATAAATCTTAGGCTTTTTTCTCTCCCTTGCCATTGTTTTCCTTTTAAGATGACTGTGTAAACAACTTCAGTTCTGTGAAAGTGATTTTAACAGTATTTCATACTAGCCTGAAGGAAAAGCGAACATTCTGGAACAAACCAAAAAAAGATAAGACATTTGAATAATAAAAAGTTTTGAAGGAAATCCTGTCTTTAATCCAGAAAGGGAAAAATGTTAATGGACTTCAGACCATTCTTACAATAATAGTAGAATTCTGTTGTTTGGTAAAGATGAGTCACTCCTTATCTATCTGCCCTCAAAAGGAGTTACAGAGATCCCTTACCACCCAGACATCATGAAGATTGAATGTGTGGAGGAGGATGACTCTGATGTGTATTTGCCTCAAGTGGCCTTGTCTTCCTGTGGTAGCTTGAGAATGAGAAGTTGAGGTGATTGAAGTGAAGCTACCCAAAAGGCCTATGCAAATGGGGACAGGATTTGCAGACTGCTTAATTATCATACTAGCGATCTGGAAAACAGTTTTCATTTGAACATAGATTTTTCCTTCCTTGCTCAATGAGTGTGTCCTATTAGATTGCATAATCATGGTACTACCACATGACACATCTGACAGGAAATTTTGTGCCCATCAACAAGTTACTACTACCAAGTTTTTCACCTGGGCTATTTTCAGTATTTTCACCCACCTAATTAAACATTCTGTTTTCCCTCCTGCTCCTTTCCAAAATAATTCTCCATGTAATAGCTAACATGAAAAAAAAAAAAAGCTAACATGATCTTTTTGAAACATAAATCATTGTCTGTTATTTCTCTCATCCTCTTTGGTGGCGTTTTAGTACCCTTAATATAAAAGACTTGAATATACTTACAGAGCCCTTGGAATGTAACCTGCCTCCCCACTTTCATCTTGTAACCTCTGTCTTCTCTGGGCAGTTAAGTTAGTTGTAATGGCCTTCCTGAAATTTCCACTTTTTAAGCCCCAGGAACTTCACACATGCCATGCCTTTTTTCTGGAATGTTCTCCTGTCCACATTTTACTAGACTAATTATTCTTCCTTTGATGCTCAGATTATATTATATTTTCTTAGAGAGGCCTTTCCTGGCCTTCATATTTAGAGATACACACCCCTCTATTATTTGTCTTTCATACATTTAGATTGTATATGTTTTTGTTTGTTTAATGTCTGTCTATCCTACCCAACCATAAGCTTTTTGAGGTGAGGGATCAAATCTATGTGTTTCATTATTGCATAGTCACCTAGAGCAGTGCCTGGAAAGTCATAGGCACTGTTGAATAAATGATTGAGACTTGGGTTTTGGATATTAGTCTGGCTCATCATTTCCTAATAGTTATGGGCCTTTCTACAACTTTTTTATTTAATAAAACTTTGTTTTTACTGTTTTTACAACAGTGTCTTGAATTAATTGAGAATTTTAAGTAACTTTTAGAATTACTCGTATTTTTAAATTGGAATTAAGATTTAACTTGATGGATAAAGCTCTCTATACCACCTAGATTGAGTTCTGTTTTTGTTTTTTTTTTAATGTTTTATTTATTTATTCATGAGAGACACAGGCAGAGGGAGAAGCAGACTCTATGCAGGGAGCCCGACGTGGGACTCGATCCTGGGTCTCCAGGATCAGGCCCTGGGCTGAAGGCAGATGCCAAACCGCTGAGCCACCCGGGGATCCCTGAATTCTGTTCTTTGAAAAGTTTTATGTTTTAAGTTTTTTTTTAAGATTTTATTTATTAGAGTGCACACATGCACATAAGCAGCAGGGAAGGGCTGGGAGAGAGGGACAAGCAGACTCCCCGCTGAGCAGGGAACCCAACATGGGGGTCAATTCCAGGACCCTGAGATCATGACCTGAGCCACCCAGGTGCCCTGACAAGTGAGAAGTTTTAAAAAGTCTTTTAAATTATAAACATAATCTGCATTTTACAGAAAATACAAATAACACAAAAATGTCGATCTTCCTTCACTATTTCCTTAATTTCATTCCCCAAAGATAGCTATTCTTCTTAATCTGGTGTAAAATGTATTGAATACTTTTCAAAGCATATATAGGCTTTTTTAAAATAAAAAATTGAAAAAAAAATAAAAAATTGAAGGTGTTGATAGACATAGATTACTGACATGAAATAATGCTATACTTACCATCGTCTGCTTAGATTTTCTCTTCTTTTTTTTTTTTTTTAAAGATTTCATTTATTTATTCATGAGAGACACACAGAAAGAGAGAGAGAGAGAGAGAGAGAGAGAGAGAGAGAGAGAGGCAGAGAGAGAAGCAGGCTCCCTACAGGGAACCTGATGTGGGACTTGATCCCAGGACACTGGGATCACGCCCTGGGCTGAAGGCAGGAGCCAAACCGCTGAGCCACCCAGGGACCCCCAATTTTCTCATTTTGTTTTCTGTAGATAGTTTTCTTAAAATATAATTGCCTGAATGAAGAGTGACATATTTTGAATTTTGACAGATACTTCTAAATAGCCTTCCCAAAGGGTTGTAGAAATTAATTTTTAAGTAATGTATTTGTGGGTTTTATGATTAGAAAAGTAATGTTTATCATAGACAATTTGAAAATTCAGAAAACCACCAAAAAAATCACTTTTTCCATAACCTGGTGGTATTCTTCTAATTTTTCTTTCTATGCATATAAAAAAATATATATATTTTCCCGAGATCACAATCATACTATACAAACTGCTTTGCAATTTGCTCTTTTTAAACAACGTTATATTATTATTTTCCCATGGCATTTTTTTTTCAGAAGATTTTATTTTTAAGTAATCTCTGCACCCAGTGTGGGGCTTGAATGCACAAACCTGAGATCAAGAGCCACATGCTCTACCAGCTGAGCTAGCCAGGCACCCTTTCCATGTGATTTTAAAATTTATTTATGTTACTTCACTATCTAGTCATACTGTAACTTACTATACGAATTTAAATTACTGGACATCTAGATTGTTTTCTAATATTTGCTCCTATAAATAGGACTAGTGTGCATATCTTTGTGTGTGTGTGTATATATTTATACCTCTCAATTCCAAATTATGTCTTAGTAGCAATCTCAGAGTGCTCGTTTTTCTGCACCCTATTAGTTTAAAAAACAACAACAGTCAACAAATTAAATTTTAAAAGTAAAAGAAATGAGAGATACAGCTATGGAGTGGAATGGAACATGAGCTTAAGACATAGCATCATGTACTGCATTAGTTGTATTCTTACAATCTACATTATTAAGTTAATAAATGTCCTTTATTCTCTTTGCTATTTAGTTTTGGTTCTTTTTGTATATGTTACTATTCTTTGGTTGGCTCCATTTTGTTCTTTTTATCTATACATTTTCACCTAGAGACCAAATGAGAGGGTTGACACTGTGTCAGAAAAACCAAGAGAAGAGCCAGTACCTAAAGAGGAACCCCCGGTGAGTTGCTGTATTGAATACTGTCTAACCAGGTATGGATGGCATAAGGAGGTATAAGCAGGGTAATTAAATTATAACACATTTCATATATACTATTACAGTTCTATATTTCTGGATTTCAGAAATTATACTGAAATAAATCTTGGTGCTTGTTTTACTCAGCCATTAGAAATGACAAATACCCACCATTTGCTTCGACGTGGATGGAACTGGAGGGTATTATGCGGATTGAAATAAGTCAATCGGAGAAGGACAAACATTATATGGTCTCATTCATTTGGGGAATATAAAAAATAGTGAAAGGGAATAAAGGGGAAAGGAGAAAAAAATGAGTGGGAAATATCAGAGAGGGAGACAGAACATGAGAGACTCCTAACTCTGGGAAACGAACAAAGGGTGGTGGAAAGGGAGGTGGGCGGGGGGTGGGGGTGACTGGGTGATGGGCACTGAGGGGGGCACTTGATGGGATGAGCACTGGGTGTTAGGCTATATATTGGCAAATTGAACTACAGTAAAAAAAAAAAGAAAAGAAAAAAGGTAGATACTTCCAGTGAATTATTTTTCTTTTCAAAACTGTGACCACTTTTTCTTATTGAAGTATGACTGACATATATAAATGACCACTTTATGATGGATTATGTGCGTTCTCAAGATGCCTTATCAATAATAATAAGACATCAGTCCTATTTTCAATATTTGGAGTGGGGCTTATTATTTTCCTTCTCTTCCTTTTGTCTAGTTATGGTTAGATATCAGGGAAGGTATAATTGAAGATAAATTTTACATGGTTAGCATGTTTAATGTACTTTGTTCATAGTTTCTTTTTCTTTTTTTTACTTTCTTTGCTGATGAAGTTTTGTGACCTTTCTTATAGGTTCAGCCAATATTATCTTCTGTTCCAACAACAGAAGTGTCTGCTGGTGTTAAGTTCCAGGTTGGCGATCTTGTTTGGTCTAAGGTGGGAACCTATCCTTGGTGGCCTTGCATGGTTTCAAGTGATCCCCAGCTCGAGGTTCATACCAAAATTAATACAAGAGGTAATTATAAAGGCATAAATAGATATTAAAGAAAAGGCTGGGGAAAAATGGAATCTTAATTGTTGTATACAATTATAAGGATATGCACATAAGGGGCACCTGGGGGCTCAATTGGTTAAGCATATGACTCTTGATTTCAGCTCATAGTCTCATGGATCATGGGATCGAGTCCTGCATCAGGCTCCACACTCAGCAGGGAGTCTGCTTGAGGGTTCTCTCCATCTGCCCCTCCCCCCACTCATGCTCTCTTTCTCTCTCTCTAAGGTAAATAAATAACTTTTTTTTAAAAAGAGAAAGAATATGCACATGATATATAATCTGACACAAAAATACCAATTTTTAATAACCAGTGATAGAATTAGGGTCATCCTAATAGGCAGTAAGCCTCTACAACTGAGATAGTCCTTGTTTCCCCTTATAACACCCTACATTTATTTTATAATTTCTTCTTTACTTCTTTAAAAACCATTATCTGACTGACATCTCATATGAATTCCAAAAGAAAGCAGTTGGGTAAGTAATAAGATGTCTTACGTGAGTTTAGTGGGCATTTGGGTCACATTTCCATTGTACACTTTATTTCATCATTGACTCCTATGAGTAGTAATTTTTTACCGACACAAGTGCTTTTCATCCTGATAAAATTTTCAGGGTGTTTTTCCCTCCACTCTGTTTTTGAATATGTAAATTTTTCTGGCATATCCGTATAAATTCAGTGCAACATGGACCTACAGCTTGAATCTAGCATTTAGCATAGAATTTTACCTTAGGAAAAAAAAAAAAGAATTTTACCTTAGGAATATTAATAAATGTTAAGAAAAGATGTTTTCTAATTTTTTTCCGTGGGTTTGTCTGAAACATGTGGATTAGATTTCTGAGATTCTAACACTTGGAATGGACTTGCTTAGTTAGCCAGGGGAAGTTTTGAGCTTGGAATTTATTTCTGGATATTTGCTTTGTGAACTCTTGTTACGTGTTGAGTTCCTTATTGTTTGTGACAACTTTGCTCCTATTTCTTTTTCTTATTTTAAACTTTCTATCTTGCTCCCTGTTCACTATTATGAAGAGAAGAAATGTCTACATAAGTCATGCAAGTCAGATTTGTGACAAGATCAGCCAGATCTGTAACTTTTTATACTACATAGTCAATAATCTGTGCTGATACAGAAGGCAATTATCTGTCATTATAACCTGCTAATTAAAGATTGGGTAACTGGAAGCATCAATGGGGCATAAGGAAAAAAAAAACCCAGCATTGTTGAATGTCTACCTTCACGTAAGGCACTGTGTTAAGCAATTCTCTTGAATGTTTTATGCATTCCACATAGCAGCAACACTATGAAGTAGACACTGTTATTATCCTTGTGTTTTGAATAAGTAAATAGAGTTGCAGAGGGACCTTATTCCATAACCTCCATACTTTAACATACTATATATTAAAAAGAAAATAATTGAATTCACCTAGTCATAATAAGGTTGGGGAAGGCAGTCCTAGTTCTTTCATTTATTATTCCTTACTGAAGATGTTGGACTAATAATCTCTGAAATACCTTGCAGGTTTAATAATCTATGATTCTGTGGATGGGAGAAGAAAGGGACAAGTATTTCCCAAAGGATCAAGCCTTTTTTTTTTTTAAGTTTTTATTTTAGTTCCAGGTAACAAACAGTGTTATATTAGTTTCAGGTGTACAGTATAGTGACTCAGCACTTACATACATCATCCTGTGCTCATGACAAGTGCCCTCCTTAATCCCTATCACCTATTTAACCGATCCCCCACCCACCTCCTCTCTGATAACCATCAGATTGTTCTCTATAATTGAGTCTGTTTCTTGATTTGTCTCTCTCATTTTTCCCCTTTGTTTGTTAAATTCCACATCTGAGTGAAATCATATGGTATCTGACTTTTTTCACTTAGCATTATACTCTCTAGCTTCATCCATGTTGTTGCAAATGGTAAGACTCCATTCTTTTTATGGATGAGTAATATTCCATTGTATATACATACTGCATCTTCTTTATCCATTCATTCATCAATTGGTGGACACTTCAGCTGCTTCTATATCTTAGATATTAGAAATAATTTGGCTGTAACATAAGGGTGCATGTATCCCTTTGAGTTAGAATTTTTCTGTTCTTTGGGTACATACCCAGTAGTGCAGTGGCTGGATCATAAGGTAGTTCTGTTTTTAACTTTTTGAGGAACCTCCTTACTGTTTTCCACAGTGGCTGCACCAGTTGCATTTTCACCAACAGTGCAGGATGGTTCCCCTTTCTCCACATCCTTGTCAACAACTGTTGTTTCTTATGCTGTTGATTTTAGTCATTCTGACAGGTGTGAGGTGATATCTCATTGTAGTTTCAGTTTGCATTTCCCTGATGATCAGTAATGAGCATCTTTTCATGTTTCTGTTAGGACCAAGCCTTCTTAAATAAAATAATCCACATACTTACCTACATCTCTTCAGCGCTCTAAGGTATTATATCATGTAAGAGTTGTGGCTCTTCATTGCTCTCCTTAGAAAAGCATGCTTTTGAGATTATATAAAGAGTTTCACTTTTTTTTTTATTTATTCATGAGAGACCCAGAGAGAGAGAGAGAGAGAGAGAGGCAGAGACACAGGCAGAGGGAGAAGCAGGCTCCATGCAGGGAGCCTGATGTGGGACTTGATCCTGGGTCTCCAGGATCACGCCCTGGACTGAAGGTGGCGCTTAAACGGCTGAGCCACCGGGGCTGCCCACTTTTTTTTTTTTTTAAAGATTTTTATTTATTCATGAGAATACACAGAGAGGAGAGAGAGAGGCAGAGATGCAGGCAGAAGGAGGAGCAGGCTCCATGCAGGGTGCCTGATGTGGAACTCGATCTCGGGTCCCCAGGATCAAGCCCTGGGCTGAAGGCGGTGCTAAACCGCTGAGCCACCTGGGCTGCCCAAGAGTTTCACTTTCTTTTTTTCTTTTTCTTTTCTTTTCTTTTATTTTTTTAAGAGTTTCACATTTAATGACTTTATGAAAACCTTTTTATGGGATATAAGTGAAACCACAATTTATGCTGCATCTGTATTTCAAAGGAAGTACTTAAATTTAGTTTTAGGAATTAATCTCATTTGGTCTGGAATTTCCTAGGCAGTCTCCTACTTTTTTCCAGTCTGGATCTGCTTTTTACCCTTCTCTTTTGGCCTATCTGAATCGTCTTGGATTCCTCCACGACCAGTTATACATTACTCTATTAGCCTGAGATTTTTTTTGTAGAAAAAAGAAAAGTGTTTTTCAAACTATGTTTGGTAAAGGATCTATTTTTGTTCTATTTTTAAAAATTTCCAATCCACCATGGACCAATATTTATATAAACTACAATAGAAGTAACTATTAGAGGGGATCCCTGGGTGGCTCAGCAGTTTGGTGCCTGCCTTTGGCCCAGGGCGCGATCCTGGAGTCCTGGGATCGAGTCCCACACCGGGCTCCCGGCATGGAGCCTGCTTCTCCCTCCTCCTGTGTCTCTGCCTCTTTATCTCTCTCTCTCTCTGTGTCTATCATAAATAAAAATAAATACATAAATAAATCTTAAAAAAAAAAAAAGAAGAAGTAACTATTAGAAAAATGAAAGGCCTCTCCCTGGGGGTTAAAAAAAAAAACATGGTACAAGATCCCTGATCGTTTGCCTGGATGTCATGGCAATGTCAAATTATCATAATTTCTAAATGCTTACTGTGCTTATTTTGTCATAAACTGGCTTCTTTTGGGAACCACACTTAGAGAGTAGCACTGTTCTAGAGCAGCAGTTCTCAGATATTTGTTCCCAGAACCCTTTTAACTCTTACTATTTGAAGACTCTAAAAAGCTTTTGTTTACATGGGTTATATCTATTACTATTTATTTTAATTTGGAAATTAAAACTAAGAGAATTTTAAAATATTTACTGATTAATATAAAAATAATCCATTATGTTTTTTTATAAAAAATAACTATTTTCTCAAACAAAAATATTAATGAGGGATCCCTGGGTGGCGCAGCGGTTTGGCGCCTGCCTTTGGCCCAGGGCACGATCCTGGAGACCTGGGATCGAATCCCACGTCGGGCTCCCGATGCATGGAGCCTGCTTCTCCCTCTGCCTGTGTCTCTGCCTCTCTCTCTCTCTCTCTCTGTGACTATCATAAAATAAATAAACATTTTTAAAAAAATTAATGAGAAGAACAGTATCATTTACCTCATTGAAGATCTCTTTAATGTCTGGCTTAAGTGAAGTTACTAGATTCTTATATCTGCTTCTATATTCGATCTGTTATGATTTGGGGTTTTTTGGTTTAATTATTTGAAGATAATCTGGCTTCAGGCAGATGTGTAGTTGAAAAGGGATAGTGTATTTTAATAGCCTTTTGAGGTAATTGTGGATATATTTCTTTGATATTACACTAAAACTCAACAAGTGGTAGGTTAGTTGCAATACAGAATATGAAATCATATCCATAAACTTTTTGTACTTTGTTACATTGGAATCCATTGGTTCTGTCTTGCAGTTTGAGTGAATCTTTTACCTTTCATGATTTTGTAATTTTGTATATTGGCCATTTAAAAAATACTGGTTTTGGGGTGCCTGGGTGGCTCAGTCAAGCATCTGGCTTCAGCATAGGTCATGAACTCAGGATCCTGGGATTGAGCCCCGCCCCTGTGGGGCTCCACACTAGGCCACTAAGCACAGACTATGCTTATATTCTCCCCTCAACCCCTTGGAGGCACACTTTCTCTCTCTCAAATAAATCTTAAAAAAATAAAAATTGGTTTTATGAAGTGAGACTTATATTCCAAATGTGGACACGTTCCTCTAGTTTTTTTGTTTTGTTTTTGTTTTTGTCTTTAGATCAAGAGTACACTGGGGGGTGGAGTAGAGGGGGCACAGGGAGAGAGAATCTCAAGCAGGCTCCACACCCAGTTGTTTTGACTGACCACACAGGGGCCCCATCCTCTATACATATTTTAAAAATCACATTAGTTTATATGACCAGTTATTTCATCAGAAAATCTTTGATTATTGAGAAGTTGGAAGACTCATAGGGGTAGATACTAGTTTTCCAAAATTCTAATTTTAGCTTGAAAGATCAAATTTTATCTTTGACAACAAATACTGTCAGTTGATTTGCTTGAAATAGCAAACTTGCTAAGTTTGTTTTTAAGGAAATACCTGCCAGATGGTCAAGTTCAAATAATCATAGTTTTTCTTTCAGTCATTCTTTTTTTTTTCCTTTAAGATTTTATTTACTTATTCATGTGAGAGAGAGAGGCAGTAACCCAGGTAGAGGGAGAAGCAGGCTCCATGCAGGGAGCCCGATGTGGGACTTGATCCGGGGACTCCAGGATCATGCCCTGGGCTGAAGGCAGGGGCTAAACTGCTGAGCCACCCAGGGATCCTCGTCAGTCATTCTTTCAAATAAAAATGATGTTTTATGAAAAAGTGGCTAGTGATTTTGCAACTTAAACAATCATACAAGTACTTTTTCTCAAGATAACTGTTATACTTCAGTGTGTAAAAGTGCTTTATGCATACTTCTCATTTCATCATGTAGAATATTAAAAGACAGTGTCCAAAGGTTGAAAGTTAATGAAATTAATCATTCTTACCACTTCAACAAGGACATTAAATAAAACTGGCTTTTGTTTTATTTTAGCTGCCAGTGTATGACTGTGAAGAATGTGATACTAGTATAGTTTGGTGTCAATCACTTTTTATTTGTGCTAACATGCCAGCAGTCTTATCCACCATTGTTCTTGCAGTATGAAGTGCAAATGCCAACACAGTGAAAAGACAATAGCATCTTGGTATTATTATGAAGATAGTTTTGACCTCACAGGACCCCTGAGAGAGTCAGTGACCTCTTCTCCACCCCAAATCTGTATAGCTCACTTTCATATAGACAGAAAAGCAATTCAACTAATACTTTTAAAGTCCAAGAATAGGGGATCCCTGGGTGGCTCAGCAGTTTAGCGCCTGACTTTGGCCCGGGGCACAATCCTGGAATCCCGGGATCAAGTCCCATGTCGGGCTCCCGGCATGGAGCCTGCTTCTCCCTCCTGTGTCTCTGCCCCTCTCTCTCTCTTTCTATGTCTATCATTAAAAAAATTTTTTTAATTAATTAAAAAAAAATAAAGTCCAAGAATATATGTCATACATTTTAAAAGATTTTATTTAGGGATCCCTGGGTGGCGCAGCGGTTTGGTGCCTGCCTTTGGCCCAGGGTGCGATCCTGGAGACCCGGGATTGAATCCCACATCGGGCTGCCGGTGCATGGAGCCTGCTTCTCCCTCTGCCTGTGTCTCTGCCTCTCTCTCTCTCTCTCTCTCTCTCTCTATCATAAATAAATAAATTTTAAAAAATTTAAAAAAAGAAAAGATTTATTTATTTATTTATTTATTTATTTATTTATTTATTTATTTAAAAGAGAGTGCTTGCATATGAGTAGGGGGAGGAGCAAAGGGAGAGGAAGAAGCAGGCTCCCTGTTGAGCAGGGAGCCTGATGTGGGGCTCTATCCTAGGACCTTGGGGGGGACCATGACCTGAACCAAAAGCAGATGCTCAACTGACTGAGCTACCCAGTGCCCCTGTTACACATTTTTTTTTTAAAGGAAAAACTATTTACCTCTTCCCAGACTTGTTTGCAAAAATGTTTGAGACAAGTAAAAATAAGTTGTGTAACCAGGGTAACAAATCTGATAATTAGCAGAATTTCTGATTTTCTTTTTCTTAAAAATTGTGGAACTAATTTTAATCATTTGGAAGTGATATTTTACAGTAACTATTATGTAATTGGCAAGTGTATTCTATCTTTGGACAGTCCAAAGTGTACAAATTTTAATAGGAGTAATGCTAGGGAACTTGGCTTGGATTCATATCTTTGGCAGTGTATATGTGAATGCTTATTTTCTGAAATGGTTAATAAGAACTTTTGCTTACAGGTGCCCGGGAATATCACGTCCAGTTTTTTAGCAACCAGCCAGAGAGGGCATGGGTTCATGAAAAGCGAGTACGAGAGTATAAAGGTCATAAACAGTATGAAGAATTATTGGCTGAAGCAACCAAACAAGCCAGCAATCACTCTGAGAAACAAAAGGTATCTGACAACATATTAACATTACCAATCGAACATGGTTTTTATAGGACTTAATAATTTAGTAGAAGTTTTCATACTTGAATTTAGACAGCTGTTAGGATGATTTATTATTTTAACCTAAGTTCAGTTTTAATAATTTATTGTAAGTATGTCAATAAGTTTTATATTTCATATAAACAACATTAGAATACTGTTAAAAACTTGAACTCTGCTTAATGCAACATTGGATTCTATTTTTGAATTGAATTAATGTATGTAAGACTAGTACATGCTAGTAAAATGTGGATTTTGCCAGGGAGTTTAATTCATTTTCCTATTTCAGTATCTTTCCATAATATCCTTTATTCTTACTTGGTAAAATTGTTTTGTAGAAGTAAAGTTTCTAAGATATTTAGTGAACACCTACTGTGAGGTGTATTTTAAGCATTTTAGGTATATTAATTCATTTAATCTTCATAACAACTTAAGTGGTGTAGATATTATTATTCCTATTTCTACAGATGAAGAAATTAAGACACAGACAGGTTAAGTAACTGGTTTAGCCAAGGTTACACTTAGTGATGGAACCAAGAGATATCTTTGTGGTAGTGGATATTTTAGAATTATGACATCAACTCCTGATAATCTTTCTGGTTGACATTTTTAAACTCAACTAATTTTAGGATGAGTCTCTTGTGATTCAGAAATTTGTCATATTTTTACACTTTAAAAGCCAAATTTTATCACAGACTATTTTAATTAATTTTATCAGATACCATTTGACAGACTTATACATCAGTGTTTTACATATACTGCCCCTTCTCATAGTTTCATAGCTAATTTTGGGCTGCTTCTGTCCAAGCTTCTGGATAATTCCTGATGGCTTTGGTCATCTCACATACTTTCATTCAAAGTCTTCTTATCTGTCTTACCAACTTGCCAGATTGTCTTACTTGTCAAAAGTCTTCTGATCAACAATGTTAGAGACCTATGGAAACTGATTCAGGTTTAATTTTCTCTCATACATTTTTTCTTTCCTATGTCTTGTCAACTTTCATTTGTTCCTCCAGGCTCTCTCCTTCCTCTTCATCCTGCCTCCATTTACATTATGGTACAAACTACCAGCACCACTTTAAATGCTGACTGTGCCATTTGGTTTGGTTGTGATCTCTGCAGCACCTCTGAGCTTTAGGGTATCATTTTTAATGTGAGTGTTTTATTAGCCACTGAGAATAATGGTTCTGTAATCTCTCTTCCCTTTGCCCTCATTATTGCTGTTTTTTTTATGAACATTATGCGAGAGGGATGGCTCCCTCTTTGAGGGACTTGTCCAGCAGAGTGGTCAACAAAAAAGGATATATAAGAGAGAGTAGACCTGCATATCATCAGATAGTAATATCAACTATCAGAGTTGGGGAGTTAGAACATTTCAGGTATTTGACTAAAGATATTTATGCCACGTGCAAAGGTGACAGGATCAATGGGAAGTCATAGTGGTTTAAATGTACAAATTAGGTTAAAGGGTATCTGATAATGCTTATGTATTTTTTTAGATTCGGAAACCCCGACCTCAGAGAGAACGTGCTCAGTGGGATATTGGCATTGCCCATGCAGAGAAGGCATTGAAAATGACCCGAGAAGAAAGAATAGAACAGTATACTTTTATCTATATTGATAAACAGCCTGAGGAGGCTTTGTCCCAAGGGAAAAAGAATGTTGCTTCCAAAGCCGAAGTTAAGAAAACCCGAAGACCAAGGTCAGTGCTGAATACCCAGCTGGAACAGACCAATGCAGGTGAGGTGGCCTCCTCGCTCTCAAGTACTGAAATTCGGAGACAGAGCCAAAGGCGGCACACAAGTGTGGAAGAGGAAGAACCACCTCCTGTTAAAATAGCCTGGAAAACGGCCGCCGCAAGGAAATCTTTACCAGCTTCTATTACAATGCACAAAGGGAGCCTGGATTTGCAGAAGTGTAACATGTCTCCAGTCGTGAAGATTGAACAAGTGTTTGCTCTTCAGAATGCTACAGGAGATGGGAAATTTATTGATCAGTTTGTTTATTCTACGAAGGTACCTCCTTTTTTCATGGGTGTTTTGGGGGAACAGTATTTAATAAGTAGGCAACCTTGGCACTTAAAACCCACAAACAGCACAAAGTCATAATTTAAATATCTTTTTATCTGCTGCACGGGAAATGTTCAGTTTTCTGTTTAAGAGGGGGTAAAACAGGCAAAAAGGCTATGTTTTCCTTTTTTTTCCCTCTTTTGTAATATCCCCATCTGTAATAGATTATCTTGAGCTGTGCAGCCAAAATTGAGCTTAGCTCCTTAAAGCTGTGGAAAAAAACTCGGCAATTTGCCTGTTTCTAGTTTGTATAGTTAGTTTTTCTTAGCTGCAAAGTGTGCTTCCTTATTAAATTATTTTTGTCAGTTATTTGAATTAACCACCGTAATAATTATACTTGCTGATCTATTTGGTTGCACCAGCAATTTTGTTAGGTTCATTTTGGCTTGGGGTAGCTGATGCATTTTAGGGAAATTCCGGAACTGTGTTTGTTCTATAACAATTAACTGTGGTGATAGCATGGGTAATGGGGTGGAAATACCTTTTCAAATTGCATACCTCCACCAGCCAGCCCGGAGCCTCCATTTAGGGCACTTATATTTTAGCTTTTAGACTTTAAAACTGTGTCATAACATTTATAATGCTTATTCCACATACCTTTTCACTCTCCTCCCAACCCTTATCACAGTTATGGGTTTGTGAATTCAATTTATGGCACCTCATGAGTATGTGCTTTTAAAGAATTCTGCTTAATTTTCTAACATTGTCATATGCATGTGAAAATACTTAAATATAGGTATGCATCATTAGTGACATATCTTTCCAAGTTTTTATTTAAATTCCAGGTAGTTGGGCAGCCCAGGTGGCTCAGCGATTTAGCGCCTACCTTCAGCCCAGGGCATGATTCTGGAGTCCTGAGACTGAGTCCCTCATTGGGCTCCCTGCATGGAGCCTGCTCCTTCCTCTGCCTGTGTCTCTGCCTCTCTCTCTCTCTGTCTCTCAAGAATAAATAAAATCTTAAAAAAAAAAAAAATCCAGGTAGTTAACATACAGTGTAATATTAGTTTCAGATGTAGAAACTGAATGAAGATGTTAGTGATTGAACACTTACATACAGCACCCAGTGCTTGAATGATAATATTTTACTAGAGAGAAATATGATGGTTCTTTATTCATCTGTTTGTGACTGTAGGTTCAACTGAGTTCAATAAGACTAAGCTACTTGGAAAAACTTAAGTTACAGTCTCCACTTAGCTCTACTGACAGCTTTGCATAGCAAATGAATACGCTGCAATTTTTTTTTTTTTTTTACTGCTAATTGGCTTCATTCTTGGAGCTAGTTTTTATCTGCATTTGGATAGACAAATCAGAGTTTGTCACCACACTCCAAAGAGTGCTATTTAAATGAAATTTGAGATGATACTGATCTTTTTATTTATTTATTTAAAAAAAATTTTTAAGCTGTGTTTATTTATTAGAGTGTGCCCCACACATGAGGGGGACGGACAGGAAGGGGCAGAGGGAGAGGGAGAAAGAAAATCTCAAACAGATTCCCTGCTGAGCATGGGGGAGGGGTGCTCAATCTCACGACCCTAAGATCATGACCTGAGCCAAAATCAAGAGTTGATGCTTAACCAACTGAGCCAACCAGGTGTTGTCCTAAAACTGATCTTTTTAAAATGAAGACCTTAAAAATACATATATTTACAAATCACTCGTTTATTTTATTGTGTTAAAACACCTAAGATGAGATAGAACTATAATTGTACCTCCCTTCTGTCTGCTCCAAACTGCTTTGGGTACACATTTTGGTCACCATGAATATCAAATTTCTGTATCTAAGGATATCCTTTTAAGACATGTTGACATTTTTATATGTATAGTAGGGTACTTTACCAAATGAAAATGACTCGAGGGCAGCCTGGGTGGCTCAGCAGTTTAACACTGCCTTCAGCCCAGGGTGTGATCCTGGAGACCTGGGATCCCACGTCAGGCTCCCTGCATGGAGCCTGCTTCTCCCTCTGCCTGTGTCTCTGCCCCTCTCTCTCTCTCTGTGTGCCTCTCATGAATAAATAAATAAATAAATAAATAAATAATTTTTTTAAAAAGGTTGACACATTTAAAAAAAAAAAGAAAATGACTCGAGTTCTTTTCCTGTGATGACTTAAAGGGAGAGATTGTTCAGACCAGAAGACATTTTATTTTTGACAGAAAGCTAGGTGATACAGGTTCATTTTTTAGTGATATGCCTCATGTGGAGTTGTGTTGGTTTCTTTTTTTTTAAACATAATGTCATTGTACATTTTAGAATACATCCTGATGATTTAATAAAATTGCTCTGGTAATGGCAAAGATGATAAATCAACTGCAATCAAAGACCGTGTAAAATTCAAGCAAATGATGATCATCTTAAGCTGTCTTTGTAAGCCGATGATGCCATTTGCCTAGTAATCAGCTATTTTTTATTTTGTCTTATTTTGAAGGGAATTGGTAACAAAACAGAAATAAGTGTCAGGGGACAGGACAGACTTATAATTTCTACACCAAACCAGAGAAATGAAAAGGCAACTCAGAATATATCATCTGAAGCAACATCTGGTCCTACAGGTGGGTAATGAATGAAAGTATGTAGATCCATTTTGAGAGGTCATAGTTCTTTTCTGCTAATAACATGGTAGCTATATTTCTAAGAAAATTTTACTTATCAAAATCAAATTATATTTTTAAAAATTAAGTGGTAAAAGCAATTACGTCAATAGAAAAGAATGACTTAAGGGACTAGGAAGCTTTATTCATTGTTATTTTTCCTACAAGAGTTTTAGTAATAAGAGAACTGTGTAATTAAACAAGGATAGTTCTGAAATCTGTACATAACTGAGTAAATGCACCATTTGTTTAGCTCTCTTTGAATGAAAATGACAGCTTTACTTTTCTAGCACCATTAACACATTCTTACCATTTCCTCCTTCATCTCTTATTAGAAACTAATTGACAGATGCCGTGCTCCTTTTATTATTCTTAGGTATCCTAACAGTTAGTAAGTAGGGAATTAGGGCCTAATTCTCCTATTATAATCTGTTCTCTGATTAACAGATACTATTCTGATTAACAGATTTCTTGTTTAAAAGAGAAATGCATATATTCAGTAAAGTTGTGCCTGTGAATGGTCAAAGTAACTTTTTTTTTTTTAATAACTTTTGTTAAGGGACTGACATACTAAGGATCTTATAGTTTAATTGAGTGTCTGGTGGGGTTTATATAACTGTATTATTGCTTTATTATAGCCATCAAGAAAAGAGATTGTCAACTGGCTGATCATTTGGAATCTTAGTTTAGGAGAAAGGGGTTTGTTTCACCTTGTTCTTTAAAAAATTTTTTGGAATCAAATCAGAGAAGGGACCAAGCAATTTTCTAGAAGGATTAAGCTCTTGAGAACTTAGGTAGTAACTCTGAATCAGTAATAACTCAGGCAGAACTGTGGTTGAGTGGCACAAAGGGGCAAATATTTTTGTAAGGGAAATTTTAAGATTCTTCTTATTAAAAAGAGCAAAAATAAAAGCAGTCATTGTTCAGGAAAGAACTTGGGCTAGCTTCCTTTAAAAAAAAATTGGGGGGGGTGGTTTACAGGACAGAAAGAAGAGGTAGCAGGGAAAATGGGGCATACTTTGGGGGGCATACAAAACATTATGCCTTTATCCAAAATTGAGTTGGGAAGGGAATGCTTTAAAGTAGGGAGAGAGTAGCAAAGTCCAGAACCAGATTTGCAATTTGTCTCATTTCAAAATACTGCATAAAAAAAGGAAAGAATGATGTTAAAGAAATGAATAAGTGGACTTAAAAGATTTTGCATTAATTAGTTATAACTGAAAACATTTGTTCCCTACTTTGAAGATTAAAAGAATCTTTTGGCCTTAGCTCTTTATAGTCAGGTATTTTGACTATACCTGACTATACCTGACAATTTTGTTATCTTTCTTTACACTAAACTGTTGGTAATTTGTCTGAATTTAAGTGTGATACCTAGCCTAGGTGAATCTTTATTTAAATAAATCTCCTAATTAGGGAGGAAGTAAACTTCATTTTAGACTCATCTTAAATATTATACTTTTATTTAATAGGACTTATGTTTTTCCTTCCCCTCGGCTACTGAGCATTTTATTTTCATGTAGTCTTTTCACTGTAGATTTAAGTTTTGCTATGAATTTTTTTCTTTTTTAAGTGAAAGGTACAATGGAAGGTTCTATTCTTTAGATCTGGAAAAAGCTCAATTCCTTCTTTAGGCAGGCACTATATTTAGGTTGTAAATTAATGAGTGCTCTAAAGCTTTGATTTTGGTTTAAATTTGGTTACCAGCTGTGGTTGATGAGCATATTTTGCTTTTTTAAATGACCATTTTGTTTCTTGTGGAAATAATTTTAGTAGAAAAGTGAGAGAAGAGACTTGATCTCCCTTGAGAAGCCAGTTATATCATCATCTCAGTTGTTGTTAATTACTTAGGGAGAATTCTTGAGCCTTTTCCAAGTGAATTTAAGGGGTGCATAGAGGGTATAGCACTGCTAATTTCTGTGATTTGAAGAATTGTATTTGCCTTTATACTAGATTTTTAAGCTATTTTCCACTTCCAGAGATGCTCACCTCCTCTCTCTTAGGACATAAATGCAGTACTTTTTGGGGTTTTAAACGTAGTAGAATTTTTTTTATTAAAGATTTTATTTATTTATTCATAGACAAAGAGAGAGAGAGTCAGAGACACAGGCAGAGGGAGAAGCAGGCTCCACGCAGGGAGCCCGATGTGGGACTCGATCCTAGCTCTCTAGGATCACACCCTGGGCTGCAGGCGGCGCCAAACCACTGCGCCACCGGGGCTGCCCTAAACGTAGTAGAATTTATGTGTTCTTCAGATAGCTTTCAGAACAATTTTAAGAAATTACATTGCCTTATTTCGTATAAGATAGTAGATCAAATACTGTCTGTACTTACTGGAACAGTTATGTTGTCATCCTCAAAGCAAGTAAAGCTACTTTGTTTTAGGCAGTTTTATTTTCATTTTCCTCTTCCCGGATAGCTACTTGAATATTAATAATTTTACTAAAGTCTGGATTTCTGGAATACTCAGGTGTCTGTGAGGGTAGGTTATTTGTTGTCTTAGTGAACATTTTTAACAATGTAAGAAGCAGAGTGAGCCTGAAGGAAGGAGCCAACATCTTCATTTGTGACTTTTCTGCTAGAAGTCAACACTTTTCTGCTAGAAGTCTTCTGCTAGAAGAAACTCTGCTAGAGTTTCTGCTAGAAGCTCAGGAACCATAAATTAGTTTCAGACTACTTCCTCCCTCCTGAAAACAGATATAGTGGGATCCTTCTTTGTTTTGACTTTGAACTAAGGTGAAGGAAACCATTTACACATAGACAAGAACAATGAAATCATGAAATATAAAGATAATGTGGAAGGCTTTATTGAAGTAGCTTCTGCCTGCTTTGAGGAGCTTTCTCCTGTGGCAAGGTGTGGAAGGGTGATTATTATGTAGGAAGGACCATGTAGGAGTCCAAGCCCTGAGAAGATGGAGAACATGCTGCCGGCATCCTTTCTTCTCAGGATCACAGAATGAATCACTCCTGACTTAGTGTTCTTTCAAGATGTGGTCTTTAGTCTAAGTTTTATCCTGTCCAAAATGGGGTCCATGTGAGTTTTCTTTCTGTTTACTTCCAAAGAATTTTACTGTTTAAAAATATGAATAGTTTCTGTTTCACTATTTAACATGAAAAACCTTGCTAATTTGTTTCCAAGAGTTTTTCATGACTCGTTATTTCTAAGACATAACCAGTCCCTTGACATCCAAATTAATGATTTGCTTTTGGCCATATCTTTGTGCCTTTTTCCCCCTTTGTTCATAATATAACAGTAACCAAAACTCATATGGGTACACCAAGCACCATTAAACATTTTACATATATAATTAGTTTAATTCATTTGTTAAAATGCAAAATATGTAGGACTGATTGAATTTTTAGTGATTTATAATTAAAAGACCAAAAGTAAAAAAACAAAACAAAACAAAAAAAGTAATGAGTAAGAAAAACATGGAATTGGGTCAAATCTTAATTACATAATTGTCAAGTCATCCTTAAATGAGTGTTTGTTTGTTCCTTTAAATCATCTCTTAGGCTCAGTAGAAAAGAAGCAACAGAGAAGATCGATTAGAACTCGTTCTGAATCAGAGAAATCCACTGAGGTTGTGCCAAAGAAGAAGATCAAAAAGGAGCAGGTTGGCTTCCTACATGTAGAGAGTTAAAACATTGTATTTGTAAATGTTGTGGCTTTTATGGTATCTTAAAAGAAAGAGAAACTTTCCCTAAGCTGAGTTCCTCTTTCTGGACTATTTTATGCTTCTGTGTTGGTGAGTTCCAGTGCCCAATTCTAACACAGCCATCCCTGTGATTCTGCTTCAAGCATTTTCACAAAAAACAGTCAGGCTTCAGGAGATGGGAAGCCAGTACAAGACTCTTAAAGAATTCCTCACATTTATTTTGAAATTTCTGTTATGAGCAAAATGATTTCATGTTTTCATGATTTTTATTTGGAACCATCATTAAGTCCCCCCTGCCTTTTTAAATTTTGATTTTTTTGTTTAAGCCGCTGGTATGTATTGTTTTTATTTTTTTAAACAAATCAAATTAACAATGAGAGTTATATTTAAGACACAAATAATCATATATGATCTGGTTTTTCTGTCAGTATCACAGATTTTTTGGAATGTTACTTTCCCAGTGGAATGGCACTCACCTATGATTGGGTGATCAGAAACACCATTGAAGTAAAAACAAAAAAGGGGAGGGACATTTGACTGAAGGGTATTAAACCAGTGTAATCAACGTAGTAATGTGCATATAAAATTACCTGTTCAAAGAAATTTTTAGAAACCATTACTCCTTTAAATTAAACTCACAATAAGAATTTTTCTTGATTTTTTTTTTAAAGTGGAAAAATATCCATTTTTTATAGCTCAGAAAGCTACAGTTAAACAAAAAGAATTCTGAAGAGTATTAGTTCCAATAAGCTTTATATTTTTAAGACCACTTGATATGGAAGTGCAGACTTTTCTATTCAGATTATTTCCTTCATAATTTTAAACTTCCAAACTTACAAGGTGTGATTTTGTGGGTGCTCTGTGGTATCTCCAAGCGTGTAAAACAATTTTCCCAGAAACATTTAACCAAAATTTAAATAATATACTAATTTGTCATTCATTTACCATAATTAACTTTCATACTTAGGAAATTATATTCCAAAAAATCTTTCTAAGCTCTTGCAAATCTATAGCATTCATTACCAAAACAAAGTTGTGATTTTTCCAGCTGGTTCCCAAATTCAGTCTGTGACTAGTCAGTTTAAAATTAATAAGCAGAATGAGTATAAAAAGTGGGACAAATTGTTAATGCCACTGTGTTATAGTTAGTAGTAGAACAATACCCGTGATTGTTTAGAAGATTTTATATTTGTATTACTAATTGTATCTTATAAAAGCGCTTCTGTTGTATGTTTTTTTACTTGTTGTAAAAAAAATAAAAATTTTTTAAAAAGCTTAGAACAATCCTTAAATATTTACAAAATGTGTTTCAACATGCATATTTCACTACATCTTAAAGAAACATAAAATTCAATTCATAGCTAAAACAGGAACTCCTCCAAACAGCATCCTTTCTTTAATTCCAATGGTTCAATCCTCAGATTACCACGTGTTTTACATAGACATTGGCAGAATAACTTCTGATCTCGCTCTCCTGATGTAGGATCAAGACACTGTTCATAAGACACTCAAGAAAGTGCTTTTGCAATATCACAAACTTATTTTCTTAAGTTTGTACTAGCAGCAAAAGTATTGAGCTTCCAGCTGTATGGAGCCCTGTAGCACTCTCTACAGAGAGGGTCCTGATTCCCAGCAACTTAGCTGTGAGTGCAGGCGCGGAAGGGTCTTAAAGTGGCGTGAGTTACATTAACCTGAGTATCATAGTAAGTAAAAATTTATCCTAACGTCTTTGGGGCGGGAGGGGTTTATAGCAACATCCGGGCTGGTTGCAGAAACAACCCCTCTCCTGCCTCCCAGACACTGAGGAAAGGATTCTTGTTCTCGTCATTTACCAAGGGATTGGTGGGAAAAGTCTTTGCTAGAGAGCATGTGGCTGTGTGTTGTCACTTGGAATTCAGCATAGGCAGCTAGGATTTAAACCCTCCCTGACCTTGAGACAGAACTTTACCCAGAAGATGGGATGGAGTTCAGATTTCAGATACATTAATCACTCATCATTACTTAGATTGATGGAAGTATTATTTTTTTCCCTCTGTTAATTAAAAGTGAAATAAAATCCTCGTTAATGGTATATTTTTCTGTCCAAACAGGTTGAAACAGTTCCTCAGGCTACAGTGAAGACTGGATTACAGAAAGGTGAGTTATTATAATGTTGCCTTGCATTTACTTGATTAAAACCAGATTTTAAGAATTACTTATTTGTACTTCATGTATTTTTGTGTGTCTCTGTAAATCACTGTTGTTGCTCTTCAGTCAAAAAAATTTGTGTGAAATTGAAGTATTTGTGTGTGTGTGTGTGTGTGTGTGTATGTGTATATTTTAGAGTTGATCTTATTCTGTACCTCCATGTGTGAAGTCTTACTTGTTTTGGTAAATTGGAGAACACCATGTAGACTTGATACTGTTTCCGGCTTTTCTCCATAAGATTCTGGGGTTTCACTGGTTTATAAACTAGGGATGTGACGAATCCACTTTTTTTGGTATTCGACTGAATACCGAATAGTAGCTATTAATGTTTGTCAAACATGGACTATGACAAATCAGACAAGACAACCTGATTACAAAAAAATCTTACCACGTTTATTTTGACAGTGCTGTAAAATCTTTTTTTTTTAATTAAAAATGATTCGTAGCATATTTATGGCCATTATTAGATGACCTTATGCAAATCTATTTGAGATATGCACAAAGTTTAAGAAACCTTAAACTTATATCCGTATTTTCTGTGTGCAATTTGACTACAGTACAAACTCCATAGCATGATTCGTGCGTTTTTGGTGAAATCATTCAAACTGTATTTAATACCCGTAGTTTACTCTGGGCAAATTGCATTATTTAAAAAAAAAAAAAAAAAAAAAAAAACACCAGCCTCTCTGCATTCTCGGGGAGAAGTCTGCAGCGATGGTCTCCGTGGAGATCCTCAGCAGAACTGAACAGCCTCTCGGAGGGAACACTGCTTGGCGGAGCTCCAAGAAAAGACATCGCGATCGCTGCGAGATTAGGAGGCCTGATTGCGTTGTGTTTCCACCATTCCACAGGGTCGGCGGACCGGGGAGTGCAGGGCTCTGTCAGATTCAGTGACAGCTCCGTCTCCGCAGCGATTGAGGAAACTGTGGACTGAGATTCCTGTACAATTTCATCCCAGAAACTCCAGACTTGGAGTCTCCATGCAAGATTTCTTTGTCGGCGGCTCGATAAACAGTTTCTTTGTTTTCAATTTTGATTTCGCCAATCATCATTATTGGCATTTTCCTGCCTGGTTTCTTCTTCAAGACTCTGAACAATTGCTTTAACATTCAGATGATTTTTTTTGGTCTGAGCTGGATGGGTACAGCTTAAATCATGGGTCCAGCCTAAAAACCACCGTTTAACTTACACTGATCAATTTCAACATGGACTGTTTTTGTTTTTTTGGTTTTTGTTTTTAAATAAAGCATCATTAATGCACATCTGCAGGGTTTTGCCAAACAGCCCAAACTGTATACATTACAATCATTAAAAGCTCTTATTTTTTTTAATATTAGTGCCGTTATCATGGAGAACAGCATGGCAGCTGTCTTTGGCAGTCTGTCATTTTTCTAGCATTTTCAGAAACTCATCGGAAATGGCGGTACCTGTGTTTTCCCTTCGAAAGCCTCTCAGTACAGCACTCCTGTTCCTCTGTTAAAACTCCTTGTTAATCCAGTGATCTTTTAGGCCAAGGAAATACTTTGTGGTGGTGTTCTGGGTCCACACACCAGCAATGAAGGAGATAGATTTGTGTACTTGTGTTTTTTAATCAGCGTTAACATGGGCAGGCACCCTCATTTATAGATGTAAGGAAACATTCAGTGAAAAAACTTGTAGAATGGGATATGATAACAAGGTTCCGGTAATCTGAGCAGTCTAAAGAGACCCACATCCTCCACCACAGAACATGGCTATATACCAAGTGCTACTCTCACTCAGCCTGTTGCGGATCTTCATGGCCTCAGGAGACTTGTTTCTCCATGGTCTCTTCTGGACTGCACACTTCCACCATAGCTTGCTGGGCTGATCTAGATGTCTGTTTGTTGTATGGAAAGTGTGGGGGAAAAAATCCAAAACACAAACTGTGGGTTGAAATATTAACCGTCTCCTTGGTTCCCTGGTATTCACCGTGCCTGATCTGCACATTTCATCGTGGCTGTTTCTGTATAGCCTATACTGCATTAGCCCAAGAGATTGTTGCTTTGTAACTTTTTGCACTATTGTTTTGGCTGGATTTGTATTACACACAGTTTTAAAAAAAATTCCACACTATTCTCTGCCTTTTTTTTTTTTTCATATTTATTCCTTCCCGCACAAATTCCACATAGAGGCCTCTCATCCAGCTCTTCGTGATTTGGCTGCATTTGAACATTGATTGTCCGTTACAACCCTCAGCAATGTGCCTCCTAAATGGCATGACATATGTAGATGTGCTGCAGCACTTGTTAATGGTCACAATAAATGCCACTTCACCAAGGAAGTCTCAGATGAACAATTATGAACATCCAAAATTTACGCGGGGGGCAATAATCAACTGAATTGCAAAATTCGGGGGAAAATGGCACTATCCGTGTACGAATCGAATACAAATCAAAGATTTGTCACATCCCTAATAAAAACAAGATGGAGGTGTCTCTGCGACCATATTTGTAAGCTACACAGTGTGTTGGGTTTTATGTCTTCCCCCTCCAAATTGAATGGTTCTTTGGATTGCTCCAAATCAATCAGCTATCCTATAGTTTTGATAGAATTGGTTTTTAGCTTGGAACTTGGGCTCTGTTGACTGAAAATAGCTTTAGAGCAGAAGCACTGAATTAAATGTTTTAATAGAGCGGTTGTAAATTAAATCACTCACTATCAGGAAGGTCAGAAGCTTACGAAGTTTTGATTCGTGACTTCAGTGTTACAAAGAGAGCTGTGCTTTTTTTCACACTACAGATGAGTTTGGGGAAAGAAATAATCTCCCACAAAAAAAATTAAAACAACAAACCTTAAGCACTATTTTAGGATTAATTTCAGTGTGTTGTATTAAGGTGCCAGCGAGATTTCAGATTCCTGTAAACCACTAAAGAAAAGGAGTCGCGCCTCAACTGATGTAGAAATGACTAGCTCAGCATACAGAGACACATCTGACTCCGATTCTAGAGGACTGAGTGACCTGCAGGTAAATATGTTCAAGTCTCGGGGCACATTACTCTCTTTTGCTTTGCAAAATGAAGTAACAATGCTTTGCCTGATTTGTTTGGGGAGCAGGGAATTTTTTAAATACTCAGAGAACAAATCATTTTGGTTATTTTGTAACTTACAAATGTCTTCATTTTGCTGATTTCTTATGTAACAGAAGCATGGTTTCTGTCTTTTTAAATTTTAACTACAGTTTCTCTCAAAACACCAGGCATATAGCATCCAGGGGTTTTAGAAAGAAAAAGAAAAAAAAGAGGTATTAGGTTTATTTGAGCAAATCTTGCTAGGATTTTCATAGCACTTCACTTTGAGGAAATTTTTGTTTTATTTTTCTTAAAAAGTACTATGTTTTCCATGTAGGTAGGCTTTGGAAAGCAAGTAGATAGCCCTTCCGCTACTGCAGATGCAGATGTTTCTGACGTGCAGTCCGTGGATTCAAGTTTGTCAAGAAGAGGCATTGGAGTCAGTAAGAAGGACACTGTGTGTCAGGTAGGCAAACAACGGATAGCTTGAAATAACTGCTGTAGTATTTTGCCAATAACATACTTACCTCCTGCTGGAGAGAGTAGTATCTTTCTAAATTATATTATTTTAAAGCCGTAATATCTAAAAGCCATTTCTGGCTTTTCACATTACAAGTGCCAATATTCATTGTGATACTCAAGTTATTAATTAGAAGTAAATGGGAGGTGCCTGGCTGGCTCAGTCAGTAAAGCATGCAGCTCTTGATCCTTGGGGTTGTGAGTTCAAGTCCCATGTTGGGCCTAAAGCTTATTTAAAAGTAAATGACAGGGCAGCCCTGGTGGCTCAGCAGTTTAGCACCGCCTTCAGTCCAGGGCCTGATCCTGGAGACCCAGGATTGAGTGCCACATCAGACTCCTGGCATGGAGCCTGCTTCTCCCTCTGCCTGTGTCTCTGCCTCTGTGTGTGTGTGTGTGTGTGTCTCTCATGAATAAATAAATAAAATCTTTAAAAAAAAAAAAAAAGGAAATGACAGATGATTTATTTCAAAATTTTTCTTTAATTTAAATTCAGTTAATTAACATATAGTGTATTATTAGTTTCAGAGATAAGAGTCAGTGATTCATCAGTCTTACATAATACCCAGTGCTCATTACATCATGTACCCTTCTTAATGTCCATCACCCAGTTACCCTGTCCCCCTACCCACCTCCGCTCCAGTGACCATCAGTTTTTTCCCTGTAAGAATCTCTTATAGTTTGTCTCCCTTTCTGATTTTGTCTTGTTTTATTTTTTTCTCCTCTTCCCCTATGATCCTCCACTTTGTTACCTTTTTTAATGTATAAATATACATTAAAATGTAATAATGTATAAATACTCAGTACCCTTTTTGAAAAATAGTTTTACTCTGTGAAGAAAAAGTATTGTAGATTCCAAAGAAGAAATCTTGAAAGATCAAGTATGACTTTAAACTTTATACCATTTTGGGTCTGGAAATAGTTATCTAATTCAGTATTTGTTTTTTTTTAATGTATTAAATATACAGGTCTTCCTATATTCTTACTATTTTTGTCATGATGAATACTGCGTGATATATGTAGAATTGTTGAATCACTATATTGTACACCTGAAACTAATATAACACTGTGTTAACTAACTGGAATTAAAAACTTTTTTAAAATTTTAAAAAAATAACTTACCTCAGTAGTTCTTAAAGTGAGGGCTAAGGATCAGCAGCATCAGCATTGTCAGGATACCTGTTAGAAATGCAAATTCATGAGCCTCACTGTAGACCTGCTGAATCAGAAACTGTGGGAGAGGGACCCAGTAATCTGTGTCTTAACAGGCCCTCCAAGTGATTCTGATACCTGCTGAAGTTTAAGAACTCCTGCTTTTTGCCCTATTACAGATCTGTGAAAGCTCTGGTGACTCTCTGATTCCTTGTGAGGGAGAGTGCTGCAAACACTTTCACCTGGAGTGCCTGGGATTGGCATCAGTCCCTGATGGAAAGTTCATCTGCATAGAATGTAAAACTGGTAAGTTTATTTAGTTTGATAGATACAAAAAGACAGGTAGAAAGGAATGTGCCATGGCAGCATCCACCATGACATCTAACTACTTTTATGTAGCTCTCATCCTCCACTCCCATAGATATTTCAACAAATTAAGACCATCCAGTGATTGGGATTCCCAAGATCAAAGGAGTAGTTAGCAATATTATTGTCAAATTTTCTTCTACTGATCCTTTTGCCATAAAATCTATCAAATCATTAAGATGGATTTATGTTTTATCTAAACAGCTATGCAAAATATGTAGACTGAGATATTTTTGAGATGGGTTTGAGAGTTTTGTGTTAAATAATAAATAAATAAATATATAAATAAATAGTTAAAGAACCCTTGACTTGGGGTGCCTTGTTGGCTCAATCAGTTAAGTATCTGCCATCACCTCAGGTTGTGGTCTCAGGGTCCTGGGATCAAGGTCCTCATCAGACTTTATCACTCTGATAGAGAGCAGGGAGCCTGCTTCTCCCTCTGTCTCTCTCTCTCTGTCTCTCATGAATAAATAAATAAAATCATTAAAAAAAAAAAAAAGAAAGAAAAAAAATCCCTTGACTTTAATGGACTGGAATAAGCATCAATCACAAAGTATGACCGTGATGAATATATTTTTATTGGAAAGATGGAAATTGTTTTTTAGACATTGCAGGTTTTCGATTTACCTTTTTTTTTCTTATCCCTCCAGCTCATATAAACTACTACCAATCAAAACAATTTATAGAGAAAGAAAATTTAACACCTTACCCAAAGTCAAAAGACAACATATGATGAAACAGGGATTTAAACCCAGGAAATAGCTTAACCCCTGATTCCTTACTGTTTACTGTTGCCTTCTACCACCTTGACTAAGTAGGGTGAAGATTATATTTCATATGTCATATGTCCTAACACAGACACACACATACACATGTGAAAATTAAGCTTATTATAAAAGCTGTTTTGAACATATAACTTATATTTTTCCCTATATAAAATATTACTTATCACATTTAGACTCTGCAGTAAAACTTTTGAACAGTTTGCCAGCTGGCAACCTCAGGGTCAGATTATCTGCACATTGTTTTATTTGGCTCTCAAAATATGCTTTGAACGTGTGAATATGGGTCAGGTACATATTTCTGGTTCCCCACATTGTCTACCATTCCCTTTTCTAAAACCCTATCACTCCAGTCATTTATGTAATCTGCCTGGCCCCTTTAAGCACTTAAATTGTAATCTCTGATCTAAACTAGTGATATGAAGGACTATGTTTTGGTAGTATTAGAATACTCTGAGGGCTTTTCTCCTGACTCTAGAACTCAGCAGAGCAGAATTCTACCAACAAAGGCTAGATAAAATCTAATTTGGCACACATCTTTTAGAAAAGTTAAAAGAGAAATTTGCTTTAAAAATAAGTAGAGGGACTTTGGGTGGCTCAGTGATTGAGCATTTTCCTTTGGCTCAGGGCATGATTCTGGAGTCCTGGGATTGAGTTCCACATTGGGCTTCCTGCATGGAGCCTGCTTCTTCCTGTGCCTATGTCTCTGCCTCTCTCTCTCTCTCTCTCTCTCTGTGTCTCTTGTGAATAAATAAATAATCTTTTAAAAAAATAATAAGTAGAGCAAAGTTGGAAGATTTAATTCCTGATTTAAAAATTTGCTACAAAGCAAAGATAAAAAATAAACAATTTTTTAATCTAAAAAATAAAAATTGGGGATCCCTGGGTGGCGCAGCGGTTTAGCGCCTGCCTTTGGCCCAGGGCGCGATCCTGGAGACCCGGAATCAAATCCCACGTCGGGCTCCCGGTGCATGGAGCCTGCTTCTCCCTCAACTATGTCTCTGCCTCTCTCTCTCTCTCACTGTGTGCCTATCATAAATAAAAAAAAATAAAATAAAATAAAATAAAATAAAATAAAATAAAATAAAATAAAATAAAATAAAATAAAATAAAATAAAATAAAATAAAATAAAATAAAATAAAATAAAATAAAAATAAAAATTTACTACAAAGCTACAGCAATTAAAACAGTGTGATACTGGCATGAAGACAGAAATATAAAGCAGTGGAATAGAATAGGGCACCCAGATCTCGGGCTCCCTGCATGGATCCTGCTTCTTTCTCTGCCTGTTTTTCTGCCTGTTTATTTATTCTTATGAATAAATAAATAAAATCTTAAAAAAAAAAAAAAAGAATAGGGCACCCAGAAACAAATATTCACACATTTGGTCAAATGGTTTTTTTGACAAGGATGCAAAACCATTCAGTGGGAAAGGACCAGTCTTTTCAACAAACGGTGCTAGGAAAATTGGATATCCACATGCAAAAGAATGAAGTTAGACCTTTACCTAACAACAGCATACAAAATTAATTCAAATGGATCAAAGACCAAAATTAAGAGCTAAAACTATAAAAATCCTAGAAGGAAACATAGGGGAAAAGCTTTATGATAATAGATTTGACACTGATCTCCTAGATGTAACACCAAAGGCATAGCCAACAAAAGAAAAAATAAACAAATTGGGCTTTATCAAAATTAAAAACTTTGTATACCATTAACAGACTAAAAAAGCAACCCACAAAATGGGAGAAAGTTTTGGCAAGTTCCATGTCTGATAAGAGACTAATATCCAGATTATATAAAGAACTACAACTCAACAAAAAAACAAACACCCCAATTGGGCAAAGGACTTGAATAGACATTTCTCCAAAGAAAATCAACAAATGGGTTAGTAAGCACATGAAAAAATATTCAAAATCATTAGTAATCAGGGAAATGCAAATTAAAATCACATGAGATGCCACTTCGTACTTACTAAAATGGCTATTATAAAATTTTTAAAAGTGGAAGTGTTGGTCAGGATACGGAGAAATTGGAAGCTTTATTCACCTTTGGCAGGAATGTAACATGGTACAACCTCTATGGAAAATAGTACGGCAGTTCCTCAAAAAATTAAACATAGACTTACTGTATGATCTAGCAATTCCACTTTTGGATAAATACCCAAAAGAACTGAAAGCAGAAACTCAAACAGATAATTGTATATACACCCATGTTCACTGCAGCATTATTCACAATAGCAAAATGTGGAAATGACCCAAGTGTCCACTGATGAATGAATGGATGAATAAAATGTGGTGTGTATATGCAATAGAATGTTTTTTTAAATGAAAAAAAAATGAGATAAAAAATGAAATTCTAATACATAATGGATGAAATACAAAAGGACAAACATTATTTGATTCCACTTATATGAGTTACATAGTCAAATTTATTAGAGACAGAAAGAACAGTTTTTACCAAGTTTGTTTGTTTATTTATTTATTCATTTATTTATTTATTTTTACTAGTTTTTAGCAGGAATGGGGAGTTATCATTTAAATGGGTACAGAATTTCAGGATGGGATGATGAAAAAATCCTGGAGATGGTGGTGATAGTTGCAAAATGATGAGTACTTAATTCACTACTTTCACAAATGGTTAAAATGGTAAATTTTATGTTACATACTTTTAACCACAGTTTAAAATCAATTATTTTTTAATTTTTAAAAAGTTGCTTTTGAGGGCACCTGGGTGTCTGGGTGTCCCACTGTTGGTTTTGGCTCAGAACATGACCTTGGGGTCATGGTATCAGACCCTGTCAGGCTCCACACTCAGCATGAATCTGCCTGAGACTCTTTTCCCCTCCCTCCCGTCTGCCCCTCCCCCTGCTCACACACATACTCTCTAAAGTAAATTAATTAAAGTTTTTTAATTGCTTTTGATTTATTTATATCACATGAAAAATTAGTTTGAAACTAATTTGTTACCCTCCAACATGTTAGTAGTAAAAACTTCATTTATGTTTAAGGTCATTTAGAAAGGTGTTTTTTTTTTTTTATCAAAAGATAGATACTTTGCATATAAAAATATTATAGGATACATGCCCAATAAATTCTTATACTATCACTTTTTATTGTTTAAGACAAATGTGATTTCTGGAGAGAAGGCACTTTAATTTGACCTTGTGAATAAAGTATGTAATAATCAGGGTAACTTACTAATTATTATAAACAAAAACCATGTACTACTAAGAAGGGAGGGAATTAGAAACACTCATATCCTACGGCTCTAACCTTAAGTCTTAAAGGAGTTTGATAGTTTGGCTAATAGTATAAGTGTCACTGGTTATAACAATTTTCATTTATATTAGACCTATTTTGATCATTATGTAAGTGAAAGCCTTTCTTTTTTTCATAAGACAATTTATGGATTTAGGCAAAGCTGTAAAGTCAAACCTCTTAACCTTTAAAATAATTTATTTTAATTTTTTAATTTCTAAAAATTATTTTTAAAACAATACTATTGCTTTCCTATCTACATGCATGTTAAAATATAATTTGAAATTAAATACAGCAAAACAACAACAACAAACCTTGCTGTACTTTTACAACAATGCCAGTTTAAAAAAAAATCACACACTTTTGAACATCATGGTTTTAAGTACTAATTTTAAGGCATTTTTATAATTCAGCCCATTTGCAAAGTTTAGGTACTTCCAAAATCAAATCTGTCTGTAAAAAGTCAAAACAAAAAACTATTCCATTTAAAAAAGTTATTCCATTTTTTTCTTTCAGATTTTCTATATTATAAGAAAAATGGGCAAAAGACTTGAACACTTTCCAAAAGATGATATCCCAGTAGTCACTTAAGATTCTGTATGTAAAATGAACACACAATGAACTCATATCCTAATAAAAGAGGCAGAAAATTACCCACAGAAAAGACAATTACCTTCAAAGAATAACAAAACAACAAAATTATTATAATTTGCAGTTCTGTGTTTACAACTGAACATCTTTTTCTGTATGTATCTCTGTTGACTCTCTTGTGAATGATACATTCTTGTTTTGTCCATTTGTATATTGTGGTAAAGGTGTTCTTAGCATTTAATATTTTAAAGGTATTTCTAATTACACAAATGGAATATAAGTATAATTCTATGAAAATATTATAATAGGTCAACCATGTGTGTGTGCACATACATGTGTATGTAACATTTTTTTGTGTATTGTAACAAAAATGTATTAATTGTTCTGCAGCTTCCTTTTTTCACTATCTTGGAGCTCTTTTTTTTTTGTTTAATTCTTTTTTTAATTTTTTATTTATTTATGATAGTCACACAGAGAGAGAGAGAGAGGCAGAGACATGGGCAGAGGGAGAAGCAGGCTCCATGCACTGGGAGCCCGATGTGGGATTCGATCCCGGGTCTCCAGGATCGCGCCCTGGGCCAAAGACAGGCGCTAAACCGCTGCGCCACCCAGGGATCCCTGGAGCTCTTTTTATGTCAATTCTATTTAATTACTGCATAGTGTTCCATAGCATATATTATAGTTTAACGATTCTGTTGAAGGATGTTTGAATTGCTTTCAGTTTTTTGCAGTTACAAACAGTGCTTCAGCCAATATCCTTTTAAATGTACAAGTCTTCCCTAATGCAGACAGCAAATGCAGAATTTCTAGGTCACAGAAAGTGAATGTGCGATTATTGGATACTGCCATGTAGCCTTCTAAGGTAGTTTCTTCCAACCTAACTCCTACACAGTATGTAAGAGTACCTGTTTCCTATACCCCATCAACAGTTTATATCATCAAACTCTTTTTCTTATTTGATGAATTTTTAAATATTACTTGGGTTTAATTAGCATTTATCTGAGTATTAGTTGAGAAGTTGACAGTTCTTTTTTTTTTTTTTTTTTTATTTATTTATGATAGTCACACAGAGAGAGAGAGAGGCAGAGACACAGTCAGAGGGAGAAGCAGGCTCCATGCAGCGGGAGCCCGATGTGGGATTCGATCCCCGGTCTCCAGGATCGCACCCTGGGCCAAAGGCAGGCGCCAAACCACTGCGCCACCCAGGGATCCCCGACAGTTCTTTTTTATATGCTTATTGGCTGTTTGCCTTTCTGCTTTCTGTAAGTCGCCTCTTCATATTCTGTCCACTTTATTTATTCATTCATTCAATCAGTCATTTTTAAGTAAGCCCTTTGCTCAATGTGGGGCTTAACCTTACCACTCCAAGATCAAGAGTCACAAACTCTACTGTCCAAGCCAGGAGATGCTCCTGCCAACTTTTATATCAGGCTGTTCTGCTTCTATATTTCTATATTGATTTGTAGTTTTTTTTTTTTTTTGTTTTGTTTTTTTTTTTTTAAGATTTTACTTATTTATTCATGAGAGATACAGAGAGAGGCAGAGACATACGCAGAGGGAGAAGCAGGTTCCATGCAGGGAGTTTGATGTGGGACTCGATTCTGGGACTCCAGGATCATGCTCTGGGCCAAAGGCAGGCACCAAACTGCTGAGCCACCCAGGCGCCCCTGATTTGTAGTTCTGTATATATCTTGTTCATATTGCATGTATTTTCTCCACATGTGAACTCTTTTTGTAACAAAACATAATCCTTTGTTCATCTTTGTTGCATATATTTTTCCACATCTGCCTTGTTTCTTCTTTTTATCCTTTTCTATAATTATTATTTCTAACTTTAAATGTTTGACAGATTGACCAGTGGAGGCCCTCTAAGCTTAAAGTTTTCTTTGTAGGGAGGTTTTTAATTATAGTTTCAATTTTTTTAATGCTTCATAGAATTATTCATATTTTCTGCTTATTTTTGTGTGTTGGTAATTATGCATTTCTAAGAATCTGTTCATGTCAATTTTCAAATTTATTAGCAAAAATATACTCAAATAGTTATAAGATTTATAGTGATGTACACTAGTTCTCATATTGTTAATATTGTAGCTTTTTCTTTTTTTGTCATTCTTGTCAGAGATACCAGTTTTATTAATCTTTTTCAAAAAAAAGAACTTTTGGGTTTTTTAATCCTCCCAATGTATATTAATTTCACTTCATTCTTAAAGAGTGCTTTCACTGGATATTGAATGGTGGCTTAGTAACAGTTTTCTTTCAGCCCTTTGAAAATAATATCCCACTGTGTCCTGGCTCCCATTTGTCCCTTGCTGTCAGCTCACAGTCTTATTGTTGCTTCTTTGGAGGTCATTGTCTTTTCTGTGGTTAATATTAATATTTTCTCTTTGTTCTTGGTTTACTACAGTTTGAATATGTAGCTGTAATTTTCTGTGTTTTGTATTCGGATTATGAGTTTTCATTGTGTGTCTGTTTTACATATGGAAATTGTTAAGTGACTAATGGAATCTGTCTTGTCTTTGGTAATTTATTTATTCTTGGTTGGGAAGACCTTCCCACTCTCCAGTGTGTTGAAAAATTCTGTTCTGGGTTTTTTTATGGATTAATTTTATTATAGAATGAGAAGTGAAGATCTAAATTGTTTTTCCTGCCTTATCTCTAAACTGATGTTCAGTTATTCTAGCAAATCAATAATTCTAGTTAAGCATTCTAATTAATAATTCTAATTAATAATTAATTAATAATTAATTAATTAATAATTAATTAATTAATAATTCTAATTAATAATTCTAATTAAGCATTCCATGCTTGTGGGTTGGAAGAACATTGTTAAAATTTCTGTACTATACAAATCAGTCTACACATTTAATGCAAATCCCTATCAAAATACCATCAGCATTTTTCACAGAGCTAGAATAAACAATCCTAAAATTTGTATGGAATCACAAAAGACCCCAAATAGCCAAAGCAATGTTGGAAAAGAAAAACAAAACTGGAGGCATCACAATTCCAGATTTCAAGCTATATTACAAAGCTATAGTTATCAAGACAGTATGGTACTGGCACAAAAACAGAACACAGATCAGTGGAGCAGAATAGAGAACCCAGAAATGGACCCACAACTATATGGTCAACTAATCTTTGACAAAGTAGGAAAGAATATCCAAAAAAAGACCGTCTCTTCAACAAATGTTGTTGGGAAACCTGGACAGCCACATGCAGAAGAATGAAACTGGACCGCTTTCTTACACCATACACAAAAATGAATGCAAAATGGATGAAAGACCTGAATGTGAAACAGGAAGCCGTCAGAATCCTAGAGGAGAACATAGGCAGAAACCTCTTTGACCATAGCCATAGCAACTCCTTATTGGACACATTGCCAGAGGCAAGGAAAACAAAAGCAAAAATGAGCTATTGGGACTTCATCAAGGTAAAAAACTTCTGCACAGACAAGGAAACAACAAAACTAAAAGGCAATCTACAGAATGGGAGAAGGTATTTGCAAATGACATATCTGATAGAGAATTAGTATCCAAAATCTATAAAGAACTTCTCAAACTCAAAACCCAAAACAGTCCAGTTAATAAATGGGCATAAGACATGAATAGAAACTTTTCCAAAGAAGATATCCAGATGGCTAACAGACACATGAAAAGATGCTCAACATCATTCATCATCAGGGAAATGCAAATCAAAACCATGATGAGAAACCATGTCACATCTGTCAGAATGACTGAAATTAGCAACACAAGAAACAACGGGTGTTGGCAAGGACGCAGAGAAAGGGGAACCTTCTGGTAGGATGCAAACTGGTGCAGCCACTCTGGAGAACAGTTTGGAGGCTCCTTCAAAAGTTAAAAATAGAGCTACCCTACAGTCCAGCAATTGCACTACTAGGTATTTACCCAAAGGATAAAACAATACTGATTTGAAAGGATACATGCACCCCCGATGTTTATAGCAGCATTATCAACAATAGCCAAACTATGGAGAGAGCCCAAATGTCCATCAACTGATGAATGGATAAAGAAGATATGGGAAGGGTGTGTGTGTGTGTGTGTGTGTATTTATATATATAATATTTCTACTATATATACATATATATGTATAATAGAATATTATTCAGCCATCAAAAGAAATGAAACCTTGCCGTTTCCAATGAGGTGGATGAAACTAGAGTGTATTATGCTAAGTGAAATAAGTCAGAAAGATAAGAACGATATGATCTCACTCATGTGGAATTTAAGAAAACAGATGAACATATGGGAAGAGGAAAAGGAAAGAAAAAGGAGAGAGGGAAACAAGCCGTAAGTGACTCTTAACTATAGAGAACAAACTGAAGGATGATGGAGAGAGGTGGGTGGGAGATGGGCTAGATGAGTGGTGAGTATTAAAGAGGGCACTTGTGATGAGCACCAGGTGTCATATGTAAGTGATGAATCACTAAATTCCACTCCAGGAACCAGTATTGCACTGTATGTTAACTAAAATTCAAATTAAAAAATAAATTTAAACAAATAAATAACTTTTTAATTTAGCCATTTATTTTCAGTGCCTTTTTTTGCATGTGAAGTTCTTATGTGTAATAGTAGAGTCTCTTTGGTGTCATTAGCTGCTTCTATTTAAAAAGAATATGCTTTAAAAAATAAAAAGAAAAAGAATATGTTTTAAAAAAATAAAAAAAAGAATATGCTTTAATCAGATTTTATTTAATCTGTGTTCTTCAATCAATTTTTCAGGACAGCACCCATGTTTTTCATGTAAAGTGTCTGGTACAGATGTGAAGCGTTGCTCTGTTGGTGCTTGTGGGAAATTTTATCATGAAGCCTGTGTCCGCAAATTCCCCACTGCCATCTTTGAATCAAAAGGATTCCGTTGTCCCCAGCACTGTTGCTCTGCCTGTTCCATGGAAAAAGATATCTACAAAGCAAGTAAAGGTAAAACAGAACAAAAAAAAAGGGGGGGGGGACTAAGGTTTTGGTTTTTTTTTTTTTCAGTGCAGTAGCAAATAATAAGCACATTATTTTAAAGAATATTTGGTATTATACCTCCATGTATCTGTAGATATAACTGCACAGCCACAATTAATAGCATGATAAGTAGAGAATTGGTTCTAATTTAGATCATGAGAAGAAAATTCCATATATTCAAAATTACCCTTGAAAATTTGTTTCACGGGTGACATTGAGATCACCATCTCTCCGTCACTGGAGCAAACAAGTTTTTCTTTGAGTGATCTCTCGATGGGCACTGCATTAAGGATCCTGCACAGGAATGACAGAACCAAACATTGTGGAGAAAAATATTATCTTCAAATAACCACATCACATGAAACCCAAAAGAGCCCAGCTTCAAAAAACTTGTTTTATATCCAACTGATGTCTACTTATGTAGATTTTGTTTCTTCTGATTTGTCTTTAAACAGGTCGCATGATGCGATGTTTGAGATGTCCAGTAGCCTATCACTCTGGAGATGCTTGCATTGCTGCTGGCAGCATATTTATATCCTCCTACAATCTCATCTGTAGTAATCATTCCAAACGGAAAAGCAGTTCTTCCTCTGCCATAAATGTAGGCTTTTGTTTCGTTTGTGCAAGAGGTGAGTGTCAGTACTTTCTCTTTATGTCTTTGAGTTCATTGGCATATTTCCCCATCAAATAAGAGTTTCAGTAATATCCCTGAGAGATTGACATTTTCAGTAGTCCCTTTTATAATAGTAAACAGATTATTAGCATATTACTTCTCTAAATTAAGCTAATATCTGCATTTCTTTTAATAACTGAGAATTACTGACAAGTTCTTATTGTTCCTGTATGGAGCATCTAAAGATTCATCTGTTCTCTTCTGCAAACAGTTCTCATATTCAAAGTAAACTCTTCCCATGTCATATTCTTTAATCCAGAGTTTTCAACTAATTTGAGATATCACTTGGAAGACAAGATGAGCACATTTATGTTTTATTTTTTATTTTATTTTTTTTAAGATTTTATTTATTTATTCATAGACACAGAGGCAGAGACACAGGCAGAGGGAGAAGCAGGCATCATACAGAGAGCCTGACGTGGGACTCTATCCAGGGTCTCCAGGATCACGCCCTGGGCTGCAGGCGGCACTAAACCGCTGCGCCATCGGGGCTGCCCACATTTATGTTTTAATTGTTTATGTTGTATTTTATCATGTTTTGGTCTGGCACTGAAGAAGGGCTGATGCGATACAGCCAAGGCAACATATGTGGTGATGGTAGCTAAGAGCCAGCAATACAAGCTTTCTTACTTGCCAGCTGTTGATATTTAAGTATGCCAAGAGATTGATCAAGTAAAAACATTATTGTGTCCCTGAGGGGTCAGTGAACTTCAGTTTGTGATAAATATGAAACAGAATTTCTTTAGTTGAATATACAGAGTATTCAGTTTTACAGCTGTATTATAATAAATAATAAAACAATTTTTAGTATTTGTTAAACATTTTAGAAATTAATATTCCCTAATTTGTTTTTTTTTAAATACAAGGGCTAAGTTTTCTGAACTTACCTTAGTATGAAATATTTGGAAGGACTCCATGGTGTATCAGGCCTATTAAATTATATTTAGACTACACTGAAGATAAGGTGTTTGGTTTGGTTTTGGTTTTATTTGGTTTTTGCTTTAGAAGATAGTTCTTTTAATTTGGTGAAAGTACTCAAGTATTTTTAAGCAGAATTTAGGTAATGTGACAGATCTTGAGTTGTTTTGGTTTTGTGTCTTTTGTTTTTAAAAAAATAACCAGAGGAGGTTGGCAGTAAAAAATTTAAGTAAATGGCAATCCTTCTTCTGGCAGCCAGCTGAGTCCTTGTATGTATAGCTTTCAGTTTGCCAGAGTTTGTGGTAAGCACTTGGGGCTCTCTGCCATTAGAGGAGAAGCATTGTGTCTTTCTTTACTAGAGCAATTACAACTGTATTCTGCTCTGAAACCTGGCCAGTACATGGAGGAATAGATCTGTAATGTTTTGTGCCACGTTATAACAAGTGGCAGAAAGGATTAAAATAGTCAAATAAAAAGTCACCCCTGGTGACATATTTGTGAAATGAAAATGAATAAAGACCTCATGATAAAAATATCTTGATTTTCATCACTATAATTGAGCATTATTGTCTTTTCCATCTCCCCACCTGCAAGGAAGTAATGATAGTATGGAAATAAATTATCAAATGAATGGCTAGCTTTAGATACTTTAAAGAGATGAGTGTCAGTGATAAGATGAAGTCTCTCTCGCTTTGTTAAATATTTTATTCTACCTTGTTAGGCGCTTAATGTTACTCGCTTTTACTAAGAGGGGTGTGTGTGTGTGTGTGTGCGTGCACTAGAGTGTGTAAACTGAGCCAACTTTTTTTTTTTTTTTAAGATTTTATTTACTTATTTGATAGTGAGTGCTCACGTGCAAGTCGGGGGAAGGGGCAGAGGGAGAGGGAGAAGCAGACTCCCTGCTAAACAAGGAGCCTGACATAGGGCTGGATCTCAGGGCCCTGAGATCATGACTTGAGCCGAAGGCAGACTCTTAACTGACTGAGCCACCCACACGCCCCTGAGCCAACATTTTAAATGTCAAGTTAATAACTATCATGTTGGCTTACATGGAGTACATTCTGAATCAAGTACCATCAGTATATTAACCACTACTTTCTTTTCATTCAGCAATTGGAAAACTTCTAAAATAGGTATTTTCAATGTAAGATAAGCAGAAAATGACCCATTATCAAGGAATCCAGTTTTATAGAGACTTTAACCATTTTAAGTTTAACTTAGATGCCTTGATTAAAAGATTGAAATAATGGAAATGAGGGAAAACTCATGTTTTACAGGATCTGTATTTGTATCTTACCAATTTGACAGATATCTGAAAGATAGACTGTATTTAAATACCTGTGTAATCAAGATTATTTAATTCCCAAATATTTTAACTCAAACTTTATGCAGTAAACACTTTCATTTTCCTTTTCAACATTTTACAGAAATTTATTCTAACTAGATCAGAAATTGGGATTTAAGCCTTAAGTCAATAGTTTACACAAGTAAATATTATGTGTTCTCTCATCAGTTTTTACAGAGGTCTCCTTTTTTTTTTAAGAGACCTTAAAAAAAGGTATAATTTATTTATTATAATAAATCCACACATAAAAAAGGAGGCTTAGATTGAGTATGTTTTAGTATTAGAAAACTTTGTTTTGCTTTTGTTTCTTGCCTAATATGGGCCTTACAAAGGATTTTTCTCTTAGTTCCTGGTTATTGGTTATTTAAAATTATTCAGCTCATTCTTAAGGACTGAATATCTAGAAATGTTTTTAGAAATGTTTCAAGATTTAGAAGAACATTGGTCCTCCCCTGATCCTTGTGATGCCACAGAAAATGTTCAGTCATATTTCAGTGTAGTATATATTATATAGGGTTTCCTTCCATCTGGGTGGGTGGGGGTAGAAGGGAGGGAGGAGGTATTGTAAAATAAAAGTTACTTAACATTCTCTGCCTTTCTTTGTAATGGTAATTTATAATGGAGAGGATAGATTAGGGCTTTTTTAAAAATTTTAATAATAGCAAATTTTTTGTGTGTCTGTAAATCAAACTCTACTTAGATACACTATCTGAGTGAATTGTCAACAGTTGCCTTAAGGAGTTATTTTCCCCATTTTATATGGTTGGGAACACTGAAGCACAGATTATATCATTTACCTGAAGGTCACAAAAGTTGTTAAATAGATGGACTAACCTTTGTACCTAATCTTTCTCATTTCAAACCCCCTGTTTTTTACACTACACTGCTTCTTTCTATTAAATGTATGAAATTCATTTGACATTATATAACTTTTGTTAGATTTTTATGCTATTACAAATTAGCAATTTTAAGTTCCATTCTCTCCAGGTCGGAGATGTTTCTTGAATCTTTCTCAGTGTAGGGTAGCACCAAATGAAGATAACACCCATGGCAAAAAGTAAATGGTAACCCTTTTAAAAACAAAAGTCTTGCCTCTTCTCAAAATGATCTCTATGTAACTGCTGTAACTGCTGTCATGATCCTTTTTTTTTTTTTTTTTTTTTTAGTTTTTAGTTTTTTATTTATTTATGATAGTCACACAGAGAGAGAGAGAGGCAGAGACACAGGCAGAGGGAGAAGCAGGCTTCATGCACCAGGAGCCCGACGTGGGATTCGATCCCGGGTCTCCAGGATCGCGCCCTGGGCCAAAGGCAGGCGCTAAACCACTGCACCACCCAGGGATCCTTGTCATGATCCTTATTGTAAAGTACAGATCATTGTAAACTATCTAGTAGATGTCTAGAAATGTTCCCTGGCCTCACACTTCCCTAGGTTTAGGAGTAGCCTATAGTGAACTCAGCAAAGAGGGAATGAGATGGGAGGGAGAAGAGAAGTGGCTGTCACAAGTGGGTTAGAGCAGATCTTCTATTTCCCTCCAAACAGGATAACTGGATTGGTAGGTCAGAAGAACTGTCTTTATAAACCCTTAGGTTAGTAATCACTTTATATCATGGCAGGGAAAAAATGTAAATGGTTTGCATTACCTTAGTGAAGTTTAACAAATTATGGCTCCTTCAAAGCCACATATTTAGGGCAGCCCCGGTGGCGCAGCGGTTTAGCACCGCCTGCAGCCCAGGGCATGATCCTGGGGACCCTGGATCGAGTCCCACGTCGGGCTCTCTGTATGATGCCTGCTTCTCCCTCTGCCTCTCTCTCTCTCTGTCTCTATGAATAAATAAATAAATTGGGCTTTATCAAAATTAAAAACTTTGTATACCATTAACAGACTAAAAAAGCAACCCACAAAATGGGAGAAAGTTTTGGCAAGTTCCATGTCTGATAAGAGACTAATATCCAGATTATATAAAGAACTACAACTCAACAAAAAAACAAACACCCCAATTGGGCAAAGGACTTGAATAGACATTTCTCCAAAGAAAATCAACAAATGGGTTAGTAAGCACATGAAAAAATATTCAAAATCATTAGTAATCAGGGAAATGCAAATTAAAATCACACGAGATGCCACTTCGTACTTACTAAAATAGCTATTATAAAATTTTTAAAAGTGGAAGTGTTGGTCAGGATACGGAGAAATTGGAAGCTTTATTCACCTTTGGCAGGAATGTAACATGAATAAATAAATATGAATAAATAAATAAATCTTTAAAAAAAAAGCCATATATATATTTTTTTTTTTAATTAAAGATTTCTATTTATTCATGAGAGACACACAGAGAGAGAGGCAGAGACATAGGCAGAGGAGAAGTAGGCTCTCCATGGGGAGCCAGATGTAGGACTCAATCCTAGGACCCCGGGGTCATGACTTGAGGCAAACGCAGACCTTCAACCACTGAGCCACCCAGGTGTCCTAAAACCATGTATTATATTGATAAAGAATAGCTTCATTGTCTGGCAGAGAAAGCTAGAATTTGTGTATAGCTCAAGATATGACTAGAGAAGAGGAGAGACTCAGTTCTGCCTTCTGGTACTACTTGATACATTGAAGGTAGATCAGTGTCTCTACCATGTCATATAAATAATTCTTATTTACTCTTAAGTGACATGTCATTTTGTTCTTTGGATTGTGATCTTAGTACTTCTAAATATTAGGGAATATAGCTTTGTCTTTCAAATGGGGTTTTAAGTACAACATCAAATGCCGTTTACATCTCCAAATTAACTTGCAGTTTTCTTCTGGGTGTGTCGGTTTTTATGGGATAAGGCACCGAGTAGTACAAACTCTCTTTAATAACTCTGGCAAGAAAAAAAAATAAAATAAATAAAAAATAAAGTTAAAAAAATAACTCTGGCAAGAGTTTTCTGTCAGGTTTTTATTTTTCTTCATATTCTCTCCCCCACATGCAATTTATAGCACAGCTACATAATAGGTGTTGATTTATTTTTTTTCCCTCATGGAATCATGGGTAGTTTCATTGCAGCTCATCTCTTTCTGTTTGTTTCGTATAGGGCTGATAGTTCAGGACCATTCAGACCCCATGTTCAGTTCATATGCCTATAAGTCCCACTACCTACTGAATGAATCAAATCGTGCAGAGTTGATGAAATTACCTATGATTCCTTCTTCGTCAGCTTCCAAAAAGAAATGTGAGAAAGGTAATAATCAAAATAGTTTATCTCTTGCTTTTATTTTTGCATTTCCTTTTCTTTTTTTTTTTTCTCTTTAAATGAAGGGGGGAAATGTATGCCTGTCAAGCACCATCTGTTACTTTTGGTAAATTCTACCTTGGTGGTTGTCACTGTGTCTTCATATGGCTGCAACATTATTAAAAAGGGCTTAAAATAATTCCATTATTGCAAATTTTTATACTTTTCTCTTTAAGTAAATTCTCACACATTCCGTATATCTGTGGATTATTAAAATTGCAAGCTAGGATTTTGCTTAATATAGAAAGATACTCTAAAGGCTCTTTCTTTTCTGCCTGACATAGAACTACCATTCACGTCAGAAAAGAATAGACATGATATCAATCGTTATGAACTTTCAACTAAAAAACCAGGGTAGGTTATTAAAAGAGGGAAACAAAGATGTTGATACTTAAAATTTCGATTTTAAGATACATGTTATCCTTTTGTTTCTTAAATGTTTCTGTTAAGATGCTATGAAAATTAGTTGCCCTTCTCTTAGGAGACAGTAGGCAGCTGGGAAGATTAACCCAAATATTGGATATTGAAAGGCACAGACCAGCTCAGCTGAAAAATTGCTTATGGATAATTTATTCACAGAGAACCAAGAGCTAAGTGTATATTTATATTCTCCCAATTAATTTAATCTATAGAAGAAAACCATACGTTGTATTTAGCTTTACATAGCCTACTTGTAATAAACAGAAAAAAGTAATTTAACAGTACTATATTATTTGGGGAGTTATTGTCCCAGAAGATAAAATGAATAACCTGGAAGGTAAAGGCCCTTCCCTGTATACATTCCCATTATGATCTGGGGGCCAGGTTCAGAATGTTTAAAGGAAAACTAATCCATACTTAATATACTGGGCATATTTGAAATAAGGTATTTTTCCAATTTTTTTTTGTTGCCTGCTTAATATGTTTTTGCTCCTTGTCAAACATCTGAAGTGGCAACTCATGACTTAAAGAAAATACAACTAACTAAGCAGGGTGACTAGAACCTCTGGAGAAGTAGGTTGGAGAGAGTATTGGCTTGTTTGTTGGCTTGCTTGCTTGTTTGTTTTCAACTGAAGTCAGATGATGTCACCTGACTGGTGTAATACCACCTACTTTGAAAACAAAGATGGACAGAGGCGCCTGACTGACTCCATAATGCAGTAAAATGAGACTACCCGAGGTATTCATTTTAGGAAATGCCTTATTTCCTACTGGCACCTTTATAAAATTAGATTAATTCAATTGTTTCTTACTTTGTTTTCAGTACTCAGTATTGACCTTGACATGAATTGAAATTATTTTGAGCCCTCTGTTTGCTTAGCTTGAACCATATCTTACCTCTTCTTGCATCCTAAGGCAGTTTTCTTGTATAGCACCAAGGTGGATTGTTCATATTTTCATTTTTCTATTTTTCTTGTGTATTTTTTGTCAAAAAATTGTGATTATTTTCACTGACGATTCTGGGTCTGTATTTCCTCTGAAATAAGACTTAAAATTAAGGAGTATTCCATTACATTAAAAATGGCCAGGCTGACTTTTCCACATTGGCTCTAATAATCACATGTCCTCTACAGTTGTTTGCAAAGACTGCTCCCCCTGCCAGTCATTCCTTTCTGATGGAGAAGTCAGTTATCTCATTTTACTTGAAACTTACAGAATTCCCTACATAGGCTAAGAGCACTCAGGCAGCTAATCTGCAGATTGGAGAATTGGAACAATGAATCCATACTGAGATCTGCAAAGGCAAAAATCTTACTGATTAAAGCAAAAGCTTTTAAGCAGAGGAAATATAGTAATTTATTTCATCACTGATTGTATATAGATTTTGTTTTTGTTTTTATGTTAATCAGTTAGAAATTTTAAAGTCTACAGGAAGAAAAGATTTTCTGGAACATTGATAGCAAACCTCAAAAGGTTGGAGCTGTGATTTCATAAAGTTGTGTAGAGGCTCTTAACCTTTTGCTTATGAGATTTTAAATATCAGTACATTCGTGGATTATAGACCTGATTTTCCAATAGAATTCATTTTTGCTTGCAGTAAATGTCTTTATTATATTTCATCTTTAGTAATTAACATCCTTCTTTATGACGTATTGAAATACCTATTAGAAATACCTAATCTCCCCCCCCAAATCTCTTTTATTTCTTTGCATTTAAAAATATTCTTTTGTTTTGTTTGCTGCACTTGTTTTGGTCTTAATCCAGAGATCATTTTGTGTATTCCAAAGGAGAGGATTTTCCTAGGGAACTTGGAGAGGGATCTCCTTGTGTGTGGTACTTCATTCTACAGTGACATTTACTTAGTTTTATGCTATAAAGCAGTGGTTCTCTCAATATGAAGTCAGAAAAACTTATGTAAACAATTTTTGAACTATGTGTAATATTTCAGAAAATCTAACAGAATCACACACACATTTGCACAAAATAAGGCTGCATACATTTCTTTGTATTTGGCTATGATTTGAACAACTTAATATAAGACTAGTTTCATTATTGGGACCAGAAGCTCAATTGGCAGTCATATATTTCTCTGGTTAATAAAAACAGTATAAATTGTTACCTTTAACAGGGGTTTTGATTCTGTTTTTTGTTTTGTTTTGTTTTGGGTTTTTTTTGGTTTGAGGAGGGGTTTTTTTGGATAAAATATTCAAAAACATGGTTCCCCGAGGAAGGGAAAGGGGATCCTTGGTGATGAAAAAGTTGCAAACCACTGCTGTATAGCCTGTTTGACTTTCTTTATCTTTACTGGAAAGGGAAATGATAATGTAGTCACCAATTTGAGAAAGTAAAATCCTTTGCTTTTTTTTTTTTTTTTTTTTTTTGCATTCTTTTATGGAAAGAAAAAAGTACTGGTCAACCTATTGGCTATTTTCATTCTTGCTAATTTTATTATAAAGGGATTTAGTTAACTGTGGCATTGGATTAAAATACAAAGATGACCATTGCTTTCTTTCTTAGCTCTCAAGGAGAAAAGAAAGTAAGTTGCTACATATTTCTTTGAAAATCTGTTTTCAAATCTACTCAGTCTAAAGATTTTATGCATCTGTTTTGTTATCTGTTAAGAGTTTTAGCTGCCTGCTAAACATTTTAGAGGGGTAAAGACTACAGAAATGTTTTTCATAGTACTCAAAAGCTTCGAGTCTCTGGCCACTGCAGCCCTGGAAAGGGACTGAAGTAACTAAATTGTTCATTTGCTTTCTATTTTAATCCATCACTATAAACCTGACTCAGTCCCTTTACTTTCCCCAATTTGAATCAAAGTTAATGCACTTAAAAAATAACTTTCTCTTTTCTCTTTTTCTCTTTCCTCTTTTCTTAGTTATTAAGACTGTTTATTTGTTTCAAGGTGGAAGATTGCTCTGCTGTGAATCGTGCCCAGCTTCATTCCACCCGGAATGCCTAAGCATAGAAATGCCAGAAGGCTGCTGGAATTGTAATGACTGTAAAGCTGGCAAGAAACTACATTACAAGCAGATTGTTTGGGTCAAATTGGGAAATTACAGGCAAGTTTTTCCAAGGACAATGTTCAGACACAGGTTCATAATCTGTATACAAACTGGCTAGGAGATAGGTAGAACAGCACAGAGCTATTTCCTTAAAACAAGAAAGAGAAAAGAAACCTATTTTGAATTGGTTTTTAGAGGATTGGGAAGGTTAGTTGTTGGAATTATTTTTTGGATTGGTTGGTTGGCTTGTTTCTATGTTTTGAAAATTATACTAATGAACGATGTACTACTCGATTTTGGAATAAAAAGTCTTAATGTAGGTAGTAGGGAAGATGTTTTCTTTGTGTTCTAATACATTTATATTGATTTCTAATGAAATCAAGATTTTATATCCTGGCCGGAATAGTTCTCTTTGCCCATTTTAGTTCCTTGTTTGAAGCTTTAAACCGATTGCAAGGAGAGAGCTCTTTAAGATTTAAAGAGAAATTATTTCATTAAAAGGTTTTAGAGGCACCTGGGTGGGTTAGCAGATAAGCGCCTGCCTTCAGCCCAGGGCGTGATCCTGGAATCCGTAGATCAAGTCCCACATCGGTCTCCCTGCATGGAGCCTGCTTCTCTCTCTGTGTCTCTGCCTCTATGTGTGTCTTTCATGAATAAATATATAAAATCTTTGTTTAAAAAAAGAAAAAAGCTTTTAGATCTTAATAGAATAGTGTAAGAAGTATGTGTGATTGCCATTATTTTCCTAAAACTTTCTCCTTCTAAGAAGCCTGTCCTTAACAAACCTTTACTGAGCAAGGTTAGTGATATTTTTTAAAAACTGTACATTTTACAGGCATATATGTTTATCATTTTACTAAGAAAACAGATACTATTTAAGAGAGCACAATAGGGTCTGCTTTTCAATTAGAATACCGAGTTAAATATATTTCTATAGAATTTCAAACATACTGTAATTTTTTAGCAATAGCTATGTCATTTGTTTTAAATATGCTGCTTGCTTACCTATTTAACTTGAAAAATTTTGTTTTTAGCTGAAATAAGGGGCCTTGAGGTTGAGAAGCAGTCCCCCACACACACTATTTTTTTTAACATATGATAGAAAACCTTGAAGTCCCTCCCCCACCCCAAAATTTGGCAGTTAAATACATAAACAATTTTATATTATCTGGCAAAAGATACAAAGTTTTAAAAGGCAAATGTCAAACCAAACTAAAGTGTTTGCACTTCTAACAATAAAAGACAAATACCTTACCTAGAACAGTAGTAAAGGAGAGAGAGCCAGTTTGCTGAAGAATAGCAAATAGACAATAAACTCATAAAAAATGCTGAGCCTCACTAAAAATAACTGTATGTTAAAAAAGAAGAGTTTTTTTTTTTGTTTTTTTTCAATCAACAGATTGGCAAAGATATAAGACAATTTTTTGGCTAGAGAAGGCATACGGAAAGGAGTGCCCTCCCCCCCATAGAGCAGTCTGGCATTGCATATTAAGACTGTCTACCCTTTGACTTAGCACTTCCTCTTCGAGGAATTTAAGGAAAAAAAATTGGACAGGTAGGCAAAAGTATATTTATAAAGGTTTTCATTGCAGTATTATTTTTAATTGCAAAAATTTGAAATAACCCAAATGCCCAGTCAGTGAGGGATTTGTCAAATAAATAACAGTATATCCATATCCATAAGAGGATAATGCTGATCTCTGTAGTATATGAGATGATATTCACGGTATACAGTTGAGTTTAGAAGGCATGTTAGATAGCATATGCATTATCTTTCCATGTGTCTAAACAGTTTTAAAAAAATTATAGATCTAGATATGTTTTTCATACCCAGAAAGAAATATATCTAATGTTAATGTATGAGGCATAAGATGAAAAAGGAGGCATTTTCTATTTTTCTCTTATACATTTCTGCATTGTTTAATTTTTAAAAGAAACACACTGCTTTTTGTAATTAACAATCTATCTTTCTATCCCCCTCTTGCCTATGTTTTTAATTAATTTTTAAGATATACTGTAGAGTACCTTTGAGATGAAACATGTTCAAGTTCTGTACTATAAATCTGAAGTGTAATCATGCCTTGTTTATCTTTTGAATAATATAATTATTCACTAAGTAAATGGTTTTATCAGGCATCTGTAAAAGACTGAAAAAACTTAAGTTTTTGTATATTTACTCTTCATAGTGATTCTTTTATAAACTACCAAAAACTTAACCTTTCAATGTCTAACTTGCCCAGTTGTTGAAAACTATCAGATGTACCACACTGATTATTTAATGTAGTGATTCAGTCTGTGCACGAAACAATTATGTTTTCATTCCACCCCACATCCCACATTATTATGATGTAAGATGAATTAGATTCTGAAATACATACTAACATAAACCTAGTACATTTGACCAAAAGTACTTACGCTGGTTGATTAGAGAGAAGATGATGTGTATTTGAATGGAAGTGGTCGTTCTTCACAATAGCATCGGTTTATTCTCAAAGGATTCCCTTGACTACTAGAAATAAGCTTTTATACCTTGAAAGACAATTTTAGTATTGAGAATGTCAAATTTGGGGGATCCCTGGGTGGCGCAGCGGTTTAGCGCCTGCCTTTGGCCTAGGGCGCGATCCTGGAGACCCGGGATCGAATCCCACGTCAGGCTCCCAGTGCATGGAGCCTGCTTCTCCCTCTGCCTCTCTCTCTCTCTCTCTCTCTCTCTCTCTCTCACTGTGTGCCTATCATAAATAAAAATTTTAAAAAATTTTTTAAAAAAAAGAATGTCAAATTTGGAGGAACACAGAACTTTTCTAGGATTGACATTATGTTTGGAATTGTACTGGTAAATTGTTAATTCTTTTTCTTTTTGTAAATTCTAATTCTTAAATTGGGTAGCAAGTTCATTGTTATTTTGTTATGCTTTATAACTTGTATGCTTGTGATACATATTCCTTTATATCAAATATTAATTTTTTGAAAGATTTTATTTATTTATTAATGAGAGACAGAGAGAGGCAGAGACACAAGCAGAGGGAGAAGCAGGCTCCCTCAGGGAACCTGATGTGGACCCCAGGATCACGCCCCCAGCCCAAGGCAGGCGCTAAATCACTGAGCCACCCGGGCTGCCCTCAAGTATTAATTTTTAAAGAAAAAACTAGATTGGGTGCTTCGAGTATAGTTTGCTTAGTCTGTATTCACTGTCTCATTAATTCACTAATCAGTATGTTTTTAAATGATGTGTGATTTGAGCAGGATTAAAGATAAACAAGGAATTTTGTATCCTTAGAATCTGAAAGAAAATTGCAAAGGACAAAACCTTTTTCTCCCACCCCGCCTCCTGCTAGCCATGGTAAGAACAGTATGATTTGTCCATTCTCTTGATCTAAAATCACTTCTGTTTTCAGATGGTGGCCAGCAGAGATCTGCAATCCCAGGTCTGTGCCACTGAACATCCAGGGCCTTAAACATGACTTGGGGGATTTCCCAGTGTTCTTCTTTGGTTCTCATGACTACTACTGGGTACACCAGGGCAGAGTGTTCCCTTATGTTGAAGGAGACAAAAGCTTTGCTGAGGGACAGACTAGTATTAACAAGACCTTCAAAAAAGGTAAGTGGTATGATGTTTACAGTGGCTCAAAACTAAGACTTCTGACTTACGTATGACATGGTTCTGGTATTAGAGAACTTTCACCGGGTGTTATGATCCAGCATCCATAAGTATCCAGTCACGTTAGAGCCACATTTTATCCAGTTAGAAAAGTACATTTGAGTATGGTAGACTCTGCCATCTGTTGAAAGGAGTTTCTTCATTGATCTTTCTACAAACATAGAGATTATTTTGGAAATAGCCTTCTTAAGCGAAGCCCCTTTGCCACAGAAGAGTAGTAAAAGCTTCTCAAGAAGAGATTTAACTGTTTTTACAAAAAGTTTCCAGGAAGTTTGGCTTTCTGGGTAAGAGTATAATGAATTTAAATCTAGTACAACGTAAAAAGGTGGGGTGGGGTGGTTGGTTGGTGTGTTATTTTGGTTTTTTGTTTTTGCTTTACTTGGAAGCGTCTCATTATTGAAGTAGGGCCTCTTCAGCAGCTTGCACAGAGTACAGCACTGAGCCAGAAATGAGTTATGTCCTATTTGAGTTACCCTGTCCTGGTGAAAAACAGTCATTTCCAGAATAATTTCAAAATTTCAAAGAAAAAAAGCTCAGGCCAGATTTAGGGCATTGGGAAGGCAATGTAAAACTGTTCTCCTAACAGTTTTTGTTTGTTTTTTCGGTATTTATGTACTTTGTTTGGTCTTATTGGCAGCACTGGAAGAAGCTGCAAAGCGTTTCCAGGAATTGAAAGCACAAAGAGAAAGCAGAGAAGCGCTAGAGATTGAAAAAAACTCAAGAAAACCTCCTCCTTACAAACACATCAAAGTGAGTTTCTGCCCATGAAAACATTAGTATTTAACAGGCAAGAGGAAATGCATCACTCTTAAGTCATTAGAAGGCACTTTTTGACTTAGGAAAACTTTTGCCAGATATCACCTAGTCTTCTATAGAACAAACTGAGAGCTCTTGTTGGAAGCATAAAATGAGTGCCATGGCTGCTGTGCTATGGGATCTTTGATAAGCCCTCTCGTACCTAGGAGCAACATGTTCCGTGTGAAATCCTGGTCTTCCCTACCAGGCTGTGCAGCCAAATGAGACTATAAGTGTTTGGCTCCCCTTCTTCCAGAAAGCCCTCAGTTGTATTCGTTATGAAATTCCCATCAACTAGTAGAAGAAATACACAGGATAAATAAGGGAGAAATTTCATCAGACTTTGATATTTCTGTCCACTAAGGAGAGACGATTTTATTCTTAGTTTATTCATGGGGAAATGGAAGTCAAGATATAAAGAGCCTTTCTCAGAGTCGTACCACAATGCAGTAGCAGAGCCAGAAATTACATGGATATGTCTAATGTTCCTCTTATTTTGTGGCTTTGTTTTATAGGCTAACAAAGTAATAGGAAAGGTACAGATCCATGTTGCAGACCTGTCAGAGATTCCCCGCTGCAACTGCAAGCCAGCTGATGAAAACCCCTGTGGCTTGGAGTCAGAGTGCCTGAATAGAATGTTGCAGTATGAGTGCCACCCGCAGGTGTGCCCTGCTGGAGAGCGTTGCCAGAACCAGTGCTTTACAAAGAGGCTCTACCCTGATGCAGAAATCATCAAAACAGAGCGAAGAGGCTGGGGCCTCAGGACCAAAAGGAGCATTAAGAAGGTAGCATGGGGTGAGGGCCTGGGGGGTGGTGAGACAGACCAGGGCCTGTGCCTCTTAGCAGATGCTTCATCTTCTCTTAGGGATAAAATACATAGGAATTCAAGGCAAAATTTTGAAACTTCTCAAGGTGAAAGTTTGGCACTTCTCGAGCAAAGCAGAAGTGGTAGGAAGAGGCAGTAATAAAATATACATAGTCTTTGGGTGTCCTGTGATCAGTCAGAAAAAGGAGAAAGGACATTGGTCATTTTCTATTTGAAATATTTTTTACCCTTTAAGCAAAAGAGCATAAAAGGTTTAGCAGAGTCAAAAGAGTGCAAAGGTCAGAATGTACTGGGATGGGAACTAGCAAAAAACTGCAGGACTTCATGCCCACATCACAGTTCTTTGACCGAGTCACTAACAACCCAAGCCTCAGTTTCATCTGCGCTCTTGAGCACACATGGTAATCCCTCTTCTACATATTTAAAAGGATTGCTGCCAGTCTCAAATTATATTATATATGCAAAAGCAACTGGCAAAAGTTGAAGTCTTTGACACTTATAAATTATCTGCATTCTTATACTTTGAAGCAGTTTCTCCAAGCAGTCTCTTTGTAGAAAAAATTTTTAATGCGAATACCTCAAAGAAAAATGAAAATCCTACTGTTTAAACAGTGGCCCTCAAACTTCAGAGATCCTGGGAATCTCCTGGGATCCTTACCAAAAACAGTGTCTTAGTGAAATATGTGGGACAGGCCTGAACAGTGTGCATTTTAAAACCAGGTCCCCAGCCCACCCGCACTCCCACCCTTCCCCCTGGTTACCTAGTGCCCACAGAGAGGCTTTCACTGAGGGAAGGTAGGTCTGGTGGGCATTTAAAGCTATTCTTGACATTTTTGCACCTGTAAAAAAAAATAAAATAAAATAAAAATCACCTTTGCAATTAAAAAGTACCATATAATGTAGGAAAGAGAATCAAACAATACAAAAAAAGATAATAAAGAGTAAAATTCCTCATTTCTTCAGTCCGGGGTCTCCTCACCAAGGATGACCATTGTTAAGAGGGTATCATGTAGCCTTTCATAGCTTTTTCTACACAGTTATAAATGTAAATGTGTATTTAAATACATATTCTGAAATTCAATACTTATAGGGTTTTTAAAAACATAAATATGATACATATTATTTTGTCCCACTTCATATATCATAAATACACCTTCATGACAATACATAGATTCCTCCTCATTCTTTGTAACAGTCCTATTGTATCCTATAGTAAAATGTACCATAACTTATTTCACCTATTTTCTAATAAATTTACATATATATTTAATTCTGTAATGAACATTCTTGGTCATCTATCTTCATGCATGCATTTTTTTTTTTATTATTTCATTTATTTGAGAAAGAGAGAACAGGAGCAGGACAAGAGGCAGGAGAGGGAGAAGCAGACTCCATGCTGAGCAGGGAGCCCCGTGCAGCCCATCCCAGGACCCTGAGATCATGACCTGAGCCAAAGGCAGATGCTTAACTGACTGAGCCAGCTGGGCTCCCCTCCAGGCATCCATTTCTTCTTTTTTTTTTTTTTTTTTTAACTTTTATTTATTTATGATAGTCACACAGAGAGAGAGACAGAGAGGCAGAGACATAGGCAGAGGGAGAAGTAGGCTCCATGCACCGGGAGCCCGATGTGGGATTCGATCCTGGGTCTCCAGGATCGTGCCTTGGGCCAAAGGCAGGCGCTAAACCGCTGCGCCACCCAGGGATCCCCCAGGCATCCATTTCTATAGGTTAGATTGCTTAAGGTAAAACTCAGTCTTTAAGCACGTGTTTGTGAAGTTGCCTTTGTGTGCCAGGTACTACTCTGGGCATTTGGAAAAACAGTGTTAAACAAGACACCTTTGTGAGTCTGCTAGAGACAGACAATAAACAGGTATATAATGTTGAATACCACTAAAATGGTGCAAAGAACAATAATGTGATCAAAGGGGACGGCTGGTGACAGGGATTGTTATTTTAAACTGCTTGGTTGAGGAGGGCTGAAGAGTTGCCATTTGACATGAACATGAGGGAGAAAACCATGCAGGTATGTAAGGGAGCATAACATTTCAGACTGAAGAGGAAGCAAGGACAGAGCTTTAGCATTCTCCAGGAAAGGAGGAGAGCCAGGACACCTGGAGGAGGAGGAGGAGACAGGGATGGTGGGTAGGTAGGAGAGGGAAGGGGTGGGGGCTAGATCTCATGCAGCCTTAGAGGCCACAGGAGTGAGGCTTCTGGAAGATTTTAGTGGGAAGTGACTTGACCTGACCTGGTGTGCTCATTTTCTGTTGCTGCTTAACAATAATACTACAAATTTAGGAACTTAAAATGTGACACACATTTTATTTTCTCACAATTTCTGGGGGTCAGGAGACAGGCACTGCATGGCTGAGCCCTCTACTTAGGGTCTCACAAGGTTTCAGTTGAGATGTTGCCCAGGGCTAGATTCTCATTCTTGTGCCTTAAGTGGAGAAGGATGATCCACTTTCCAGATTACATGGCTGTTGGCAGAATTCTACTCTTTGCACTTGTAGGTCTGAGAGCTTCAGGTGTTTTTTGTTTCGTGGGGCTCAAACTCATGATCCCGAGATCACTTCCAACTGAGCCAGCCAGGTGCCCCTAGAGTGTAACATTTTTGATGTTATTTTAATGCCATGCATATCACGTATACAAATTTTTGCCTCTGACTTCATGGGAGTTTTAGGGACTATCCTGAAATCTATCCAGCTTAATATCATGTTAACATCTTTTAATAGTAATTGCATTTATTTTAAAATGTATTCTAAAAATAAAAATAAAAAAAATAAAAATAAAATGTATTCTAATTTATTAATTGATACAATCAAGAGAAAAGAAAGTATAGCCAGGATATTCTGCCCATTAGCTCTTAAGAAATTGCTAATGTAAAACAGTTGGTCTCTTACAAAATAGTTTTAAGTATATATTCCTGAAATGCAAAATCATAAAGACTTAGTAGCAACATGGAAAAGATTTTTGGTACATTGAGGGGACAGGAGCCAAATATGAAATTGATTGTCCACAGCCAGTTCTCTTCTTTTCACACGTAACAGATTCCTGAAAATGTGTGCCAGAACCAAAAAAGAAACTTATAAAAAATTTTTAAAATATATATTAAATGCTGAATTACACCCTCCTTTTTTTGCTGTAGTCCTTAAGGACAGATTTCTAGCATTTTAAAACGTTTTTCTTGGTTATTTTTGTTGACAATTGAATTCACAGTTAATTGGTATTTTTGTTTTTATTTTTTGGGGGGGTTTTATTTGAAGATTTTATTTTTTTAAGTGATCTCTCCACCCAGTGTGGGGCTCAAACTCTCAACCCCGAAATCAAAAGTCCCATGCTCTACTGACTGAGCCAGCCAGGCACCCCACAGTTAATGGCTTTAAGTCCAGTTAGCAACTCTTTGAAGCTGAAGTTTGTCACCTTTAGGACATATGAAATATTTCTTTTACAAAATAGCTAGGAATATTTATTTACCATGGTATCAAATGTATGAGACTTGCACTCTTCTGTTTGATATCAGCACTTTAACTTTCCTGTATTGGCTCATTTTCATAGAACAGTAAATATAAGCCATAAGACATGATACTCAGGCTTTTACAGACACAGAACCATTTCTTCAAGTGAAATCTTACCTTGAATCCCAGGATGTGGAAAAGATGACATACAGCCTATTTGGTTGCAGTTCTGCTCTATGGATTTAACCTGGTGTTAAATAAGTATAGTAACACCGGGGCGGGGCCGGGGGGGCGGCGAGGAAGTCTACCAGTGAAGGTGATGGTCCCACATGATGGTGCGAGTTGTTCATCAGCTATGTCCCAGCTGATGGAGGAAAGGCCTGGGAAGGTGACAGTGCATGGCACACCAGTGTGCAGACCATCCTCTGTCATTCGTGAGACAGAACTGGAAGGAAAAAGCAGAGAAAATAAACTGTTCTGTTATAGTATTGCAGTTACCAATGAAACCCATTTTTTTCTTTTATTTGTGTATTTCTTTTTCTAACCTAATTCTTTGTCATAGCTTGTATGGTCAGTAAAATAGGAGGGAGTAAAAGCCAGAGGTGAACTTCTGGGGCGACCATTCCCCAGTGGAAACAAGTGTGTAGCTCCTTGCGGCTGACTCAGAGCCCACTGACCTCACTAACAGCCAAGGGAAGGGGGTTAGTCCCGGGGTTGCCCGGGAACGTTAGGTGGGTTCCTTCCAATGTGGCCCCGTAACTTTTTTCTTATTTTCAGAAATGACAATCTTTTGTTTTTATCAATAGAAAAAGATTAAGTATTCATAAGAGCGTTGGCCTATGTTCTTAATGATTTGCCCAAATCAGAATATACGGTACTTCTCTTTAGATTACTGGTATTTACTATCAGTTCTGTGATTCGAAGAACCATGTGGAGGGCTAGTAAAAATTTGTGTGGTGGAGGAGGTCAGGTGGGAGGGAGAACAGGTCTGGTGAAACAATAAACAAATTTTTGTTGCCCAAGACATTTCTTTTCCTAGAAGACTGAAAAATTCTATAGATAATGCTCTTGTCCTAGAGTGAGTCAGCCATGTTTTCAAGGTAAAAGGGTTAATGGACTCTGCATTTATAAATACCAGATATTAAGATGTTGAATATAGAGTATTTACCCTCATTTTAAAAGAAGCTATTTATGGGGCGCCCCAGTGGTGCTGTCGGTTAAGATCCTGATCTGGACATTTTGAGATTTGAGCCCCGTGTTGGGCTCCATGCTCCACAGGGAGTCTTGCTTGGGATTCTCTCTCTCTCTCTCCTTCTACCCCCCACCCCTGCATGTGCACTCTTTTTTTCTCTCTTTCAAATCTTTAAGAAATAAATAAATAGAAGAAGCTAATCACCACACACCTATGAGAACAGCAGTATGAAAACTAGTTGGCAATACCAGCTACTGGCAAGAATGTGGAGAAACTGGGTCTCTCCTACAGTGGGAAAGTATGGTGGGGATGCAAAATGGTGCATATACTCTGGAAAATAGTTTCTTAAAAAATTAACTCAAACTCACCATTTGACCCAACAAATTGTACTCCTGGCCATTTATCCCACAAAAATGAAAACCTATGTCTGCATAAAAACTTTTACCGGAATGTTCACAACAGCTTCATTTGTAATAGCCAAAATATGAAAACAATTCAGACATTCCTCAGTAGGGTGAAAGGCTAAACCACAGTACATCCATAGTGTGAACAAGTACTCAGCAGGAAAAAACAGATTTAACTATTGACACATAACAAATCAGACAGATCTCAAGAGAATTAAGAGAATTTGCCAACCTCAAAAGATTACATACTGTATACTTTCATTTATAGAACATCCTCAAGATGACAAAATAATGCCGATGGAGAACAAGTTAGTGATGGGATGGGTTAAGGGAGAGAAGAAGGATGGGTGTGATTATAAAGAACTGTACAAGGGGTCTGTGTGGTGCTGGAATGCTTCTGTATCTCAACTGTAGTGGTGGTTACACAGTTGATTCTACAACTGACCAAATTCCATAGAACTAACACACACACACAACGTTGATGCAATCTGAATAAGATCTGTAGACTGTACCAGTGTCAGCTCTCTAGTTTTAATATAGTACTATAGCTCTCTAGCATGTTGCCATCGGGGATTAGTAGGTGATGAATACACAGATCCTCTCTGTACTATTTTTGCAACCTCCTGTGAATATGTAGAATTACTCTAGAATAAATTTTTTTTTTAATGAATTCATTTGTTTCAGATTGAGCTCTTTAATAGGCATCAACTCCACAGCTGCAAACTTAGTAAAAGTCTGTTGTAAGACAGCCTCAAAGACTTGAGTTAGCCATCTCTCCAGCTCCTATAATTATGTCACTTGGACTATAAAATCATATTGTCAAAAAAAAAAAAACAAAACATATTGTCAGCAAGAAAAGACCAGTTATCACCTTGTGAGACACTGCTAGCAGAAAACTCGCTACCTGAATGCCAGTGAATGACAACTACTATTTGTTTCTAGTGTTAAAGTTAGATTTCCAGGATTCTTTTTGGTTACTTCTCTTGGATTACATACATAGTGTTAAAGAATGCTTTCAAAGAGAGTACATTGTCTTATATTTACATATTGCATGCTTCTCTGCAGGGCGAATTTGTAAATGAATATGTTGGTGAATTAATTGATGAAGAAGAATGCAGATTGCGAATCAAGCGAGCCCACGAGAACAGTGTAACTAATTTTTATATGTTAACTGTTACCAAGGTAAAATTGATTTTATTTTGTAAGAAAAAAGGATTTTTGGTTTTTGTGTCATGGTCTTAAATGCAGTTTCCTCTAATTTGATTGTTTTTTTCAGGAGAATGAGAACACTTTGCAGTAGCCAGTATGATAGTTCTTATAATGTGGTGATTATTGCACAGTACACAAAGGCTAATTATTGAAACCTTGCACATGGCATATGAGACAGCGCTGTGAGTGGACAGATGGCCAGGAACAGGGCAGACACACGGGGCTTTCCGTCTCAGCTCTTCTTAGTCACTGAAAGACCTGGCCCTCGGTTTCTCAAGTTAGAAAGCACCACAAAATTATGGTTTAGCCAAAATTCTAACTGAATTTTTCTGTGTACTGGAACTTTGTGTCTGAGTTAGGACAAATGGATGTAGTCCTAAGCAGAATGACAGTAAAACTACTCAATTAATTGTGTATGCTCCTAAGTCCCATTTGCTACACGTCTGATGTATCTGTTACCTTGTGTCATTTCTTTAGCAGTCCTCTGACTTGCAGAGGACAAGAGACTGAGGTCCAGCCCTGACAAGCAGTCTGTTGGATAGCTTGTCACAGTCTGGTGAAGGCCAGGACTAGTAGCCATGTCTCGTGGTCCAGGCTCTCCCCGAAACTGAGAGAATATCATTATAAGTAAGAACTAGAAATCACTTACAAGAAGTTTATTTGAACTGATATGCATTGTTTAACAGTTTTATAACTTTCATGAACATCAATTTAATAAACAGAAAATGCCATTTATTTCTGATAGCTGAATAGCCCTTTAGATCTACTCCTCACTGTCAGGGGCCCCTCCAGCCATCTTGATGACATTTGGGAGGCTCTGTCTTCCAGGGCTCATTGAGATGACCGGAACTTGCATTCAGGGGCCACCAAAATGGTGAACCTTTTACTGTGTCCTGAACATCAGTAGAAGTAAAATGGAAGGAACAGGTGACTTCCTGGAGAGTACGTTCTACGCTAGAGCCCTTCCATCAATCAAAGGTCCAAATCTTCACCCAGAGGAAAGCCGTACATATTTCCTTGTCTCTCTTTATGGCCTACGCTCTTTTCCATTTACTCCCATACTAGTTTCGCTGCTTGTACAGAGCAGGAAAGGAGGGCTGATGGCAGAGCACCGTGGTTCCCAGCCCAAGTGCCTGGCTGAACTCCACGCTCTGGCATCACCTGTGATCAGTTCATCTTCTAAGTAGTAGTATTCTGTGGGCTATGTGTAGAGACAAACTTAAAAAAAAAAAAAAAAACCACCTAAATTGCATTTTATCTCAGTTGCTTTGACTTGAAGCTCATCAAATAAGATAGAGAACTCAATCACCAGCCCGGAGAGCAGAGCGTGCATTGTGGGAGTTGTGTAGCGAAACACTGTTTGTTGCTTGTGGCCCTCAACAGAGTTGGATATATCTGAGATAAGCTCTTACTTAGTTTCATGTCAAGGGTACCTTTCATTTCTTTTTTTTCTGAAGGACCGTATAATTGATGCTGGCCCCAAAGGAAATTACTCTCGCTTCATGAACCACAGTTGTAATCCAAACTGTGAAACACAAAAGTGGACAGTGAATGGAGATATTCGAGTTGGACTGTTTGCCCTTTGTGATATTCCTGCAGGTAAAAAAGCTACTTGCTCCCCCCTCCCCTGCACAGGATATTCTTCAAGGTTCCATGCTCAAGTATTTATTCAAATAAGATAGGATTATATTTGGAATTGTTACCTGCCATTAAAAAGTGAAAATCCATGTCCTGCAAAAGGGAGTTTTGTAAGAGCCTTTGTTTCGGGGAGGACGTTCCAGAATCCTGTATGTCCGGGACCCTCCTGAAGGACCTCTCCAAATTATTGCTGTCTGCACAATATAACCAGATGTTTAAGCTTTTGTTTTCTACTTAAAGTATTAACATACTGTGTTAACATCAGCTGGTTTCTTGGTTTGTTTGTGGGGATTTCTGTTTGTTTGGGTTTTTTTTAGTTGAAAGATCTGTTTCAAATTAGGCACAAAAAGCTTCCGAAGCCAGTTATTGCTTCCATGTTTCCTCAGCCATCCAGCATCTTACCAGTGGCACTTAGTTTCTTCTCTGCCAGGTTGGTAGGGAAATGGGTAAAAAGGGAAGAGATGTAGCTCAGTGAGGTTCAACTGCAGTCCTGGAACTTGTTGCAGGCTGTTCAGGATCAGCCAGAAGCAAGCTTGGGCCTCCCAGTTCGAATCCTTGGGTCTTCAGTGTAAACAGTGAATCTGCGCTGTGAACTCTCTGCAGAGCGTACTCTAAATCATGAATTACTGGAGCTGCACAGTCACCATGATTCCGTGGGCCTACTGTTGGTTCAGAAATTCGTATAAATTAGGGCAACCCCAGTGGCGCAGCGGTTTAGCGCTGCCTGCAGCCCAGGGCGTGATCCTGGAGACCCTGGATCGAGTCCCACGTCAGGCTCCCTGGATGGGGCCTGCTTCTCCCTCTGCCTGTGTCTCTGCCTCTCTCTCTCTCTCTCTCTCTCTCTCTGTCTCTATGAATAAATAAATAAAATCTTTAAAAAAAATTCGTGTAAATTAGCTTTAGAAAAGCAAGCTAGACCAGAACCCTTTTTTTTGTTTTGTTTTTTAGCACAGATTTCAGATTCTTAGTCTCCATTACATAATTTTTGACCACTTCAGTAAGAAGGCTGTGACAACTTTTACAGAGTGTTTTGGCCGTAATTCTTGGTGGCTGGGGATTTTTTCCTCTGTTGTTTCCCCTGGCCCACCTCAGTTTGCAGCAAGGCCTTCAGGTCAGAATTAGGTCTCTTTTGCCAGTAGGAGAGTGTGTCTGACAGCATTTTTCTTCCCTGGGACTTGAGTATGAATAATTTTGTCTCCCATTGTAGGGATGGAGTTAACATTTAATTATAACCTGGATTGTCTGGGCAACGGCCGAACGGAGTGCCACTGTGGAGCAGAAAACTGTAGCGGCTTTCTGGGGGTGCGGCCAAAGGTCAGTTGGTGGGCAGGGAGCACCCCAGGCTGGTGGGGAGTCAGGAGTGGGGCTGTTGGAAGTGTGGGACCATCTCAGGAAAAGGCCGGTGAACAAATGGGGCCCTGGTTCACTTCACGGGACGGCTGTCATGTTAACCAGAGTGTAGATGCTCTGACTTTCCAATGAAGCAAATCTTAAGTAAGATCTGTCAGGTTCGGAAGATGTGTTTGTATTTCTGATTGAATCTGAAGTGATCAACATCTGTTCAGAATCTTCTTTAAAATTCACACTATACCAAAAACCACTGAATCAGCCACTTGAAAATGGTGAGTTGTATGGTATGTGAATTATATCTCAGTATCCTTGCAATTGAAAAAACAAAGCACCTGATTCAAAAGTCAGTGAAAAAAAAAAAGGAAAAAAAAAAGTCAGTGAAAATGTAGCCTTATTTTTAGCACAGTACTGTCATGGGATAAGTCGTCCTGATGGATTTAGGTAATTGAACAACAGAGTTGAAGAGAACTTAAGTGATTGTGTCAGGTTCTGGGAGCTCACTTTCCACGTAGAGTCTCACACATTGTGTTCATCCTTCTTCCTGCCAGTCAACATGTGTGTCAACGACCGAAGAAAAGGCCAAAAATGCTAAGTTAAAGCAGAAGAGGCGAAAAATCAAAGCAGAACCAAAGCAGATGCATGAAGATTACTGTTTTCAATGTGGAGATGGTGGGGAGCTGGTCATGTGTGACAAAAAAGACTGTCCCAAAGCGTACCACCTCTTATGCCTTAACCTGACTCAGCCACCATATGGTAAGCCAGCCTCTCGGGGCCCCTTCTTTGATGTGGGTCTTTGCTGACAGCGCTGTGTAACCTAGCATGTACTTCCCTCTCCTTCGTGGAGCCATGGAACGGATAACGTGGAGTAGAACCACCAACACTAGCAGACAAAAAGTATGCTGGTGAAGAATCTGTCTGCAGATAGGGGTTAGGTGCGGGCCAGTAAGCATTGGCTTTTGTGGGTGAGCAGGGGCCCCTATGGCGTGGAGTTTGGGGTGCTTGTGCACCTCCAGACTCAGTAGTAGGCTCAGACGTAAGTTTGGCTGAAATTTGGTGTTTGATCAAATTCGGTCTCCAATCAGAGCAGACGGTGGGAACTTGGGTTTCTCGTGAGTAGTCAAGACGGACACTAACGGGGCTGTTTTACCTGTCCTACCCCAACCCCCCCACCAGGAAAGTGGGAATGCCCGTGGCATCAGTGCGAGGAGTGCAGCAGTGCTGCGGTCTCCTTCTGTGAGTTCTGCCCTCACTCGTTTTGTAAAGATCACGAGGAGGGTGCCCTGGTTCCCTCTGCTCTGGAAGGCCGTCTCTGCTGCTCGGAGCACGACCCTGCATGTCCTGTGTCTGCAGAGTACTGGAGCAAGATCAAATGCAAATTGGAATCACAAGATCATGGAGAAGAACTGAAAGAATAAATGGGCGGTGATTTCTTTTTTTTTGCTTTTTATTGAGATAAAAAAAAGGAAAAGGAGCAAGGGACTCGATGGCACGTTAGTGGGAGAGGAGCTGCTGCAGTGCGCACAGCCTTCACCCCCGCCCCGCCTTATTGACGCGCCGACGGGGAGCCAGTGGGTGCAAGCAGAAGCAGTGGGTGGTATCTGTTTTTCTGTTTTCTTGGGTTGGGGATTCTTTTATGGTGGGCCAAATTCCCTTGGTCTTCTCTTGCCTTTTATTACACTTCCATGCCTTTGCAGCTGGAAAAAGAGATGTCTTCGCTTTTAAAATAAGAACAAAGAGAAAAGAAATTTTGTTAATGAGATTAATTTAAAGCCTAGGATGTGTTCCTTGGGTGTAAAAAGCAAAAGTAGCCCTCATTCCTTTATTTATTTTCATTTTTTAAAAATTTGGAGAAGTGTAGTTCAGATAGTCTATTCAGTGTACGTGTGTGTGTGCGTTTTAAGTAGCAGTTGGAGCAAGCCCTCTAGAAAAGGCTATGATGATCTTTATATACCTCTTTGCTGAGCAGTAGGTAGGCTAACTTCTCTTTCCCTTCCAAATGTTTTTCATAATCCTAGAGAAGGGCTCTGTGGGAGTACTGAATCTGGCCTCTTGAAAACAAAATGCCTCAGTGGATTTTACCTCTGTGGTCTTAACCTAGGTGGGCTTTATGATGTGATAATTTTACCTACAAAGGTATATGATGTGGTTTTCGGTTTTGGAGAAAAACAGAAATGGGTGCACTAACTGAGTTTGAAATGTTTTCCATTGACTGAACATTTTTGATGAAGCGTGTTTATGTGGATGTGAATGCAGTTAGAATGGTCATCCCTGTTGCCCTGACACATGGACAAAGGCAGCTAGAGGGAGACAAAGGCCCAGACCCAAAGTTGGATCATAACGACTGCCATCCCCCATGCAGTGTAATGGAGCCCCTTGTCCAACCTCGGGGGCTGTCCTGTCTCTGTTCCCCTCTCCTAATCAAACATTCCCATTGCCACCTGGCTGCCCATTCAGCCAGGTTTCCTGGTGAAAATGACACAAGCAAATTGAAGTTGTATCTGAGTCAGTCTTTTTGGTTTAGTTCCTCATTTGGGGGGTGGAAGGGGTAGGGGCATCCCTTGGTCATATGTAAACAATTTCTATTTAGTATTATCTACTAACTAAAACTGCCCCCAGGAGGGAGGGGAAGCACTTCTACAGAGTATATTAGAGCCACACAAACACACTTCATCTGAGGAAGCACTTAGGGGAGTTCCCAAGGAAGCAGTGTTAGCAAAAATGGTTGGTTGTGATGCTTGGATATCATAGATGCAAGTGTGCCAAGATGTCTGCCCACAAAATTCACTTGCATTTAATGCTTAAGAATATGTATTTTCCAGTATTCCTGTATGAGTAATTAGTAATTTCAGGCTTTGTTGTGGCACTGTACTAAGTAGAAGTCTGGGGCTAGCTTGAATGGATGTTAACTTTCTCTGTGAATTTTGACTGCTTACAATTGCTGGTACCTGGTGGCATTTATTTTCCCTTAAGAAGTACCGAGGAACCTTATGAAGGTAGAGAGGGTAGATGCTCGGCCACATTCCTTCCGTTGTGTTGTGTGTTCCTTTTTCCTTATTAATTTAGAGTTCTTCTCTAGAAAAAGGAAGAAAAAAAGTTGTGCCTCTCCTTTTTTAATGTAAATGTGCAATTGTACTGGATTTTCTCTTGTAAAAAAAAAAAAAAAAACATAAAACAAAACAACAACAAAAAAGCACCACACTACAGTTCCTTTACTTAAGCTCCTAAACTGCCATTTGCCTGATTCCAGCAATTAATTCTGAGGTAACTTACTGGGCCTCCAGGAATTATCTTGATTAAATATGATCCCAGGAGAAAGAGCAAAATGGAAAACGCTATGCATGTTACCAAATCGAACATGCAGCACAGCTCACCAAAACACTAGACTTTGCTCTTGAGCAATTATATAGTTTGATAGCCTTTTAAAAAATAATTTAAGAAAATCTAGGTTTTATCATACTAAGACTTTATTTTATATATGTGTGTGTGTGTATATATATATATGAGATAAATGTTTGCTTTTTTAAAAACTAACATGAAGGATTTCCTTTAACATTTGAAATGTAACTCTTGTTGAAACCGTACCCACATGAAATCTTATCTCCTTGTTTTGGACTGAATAATCTTTACTATCCGATGACTTTTCTATGGTAAGCCAGGGTACATCCTCTATACTTAAAAATATCTTAGGTTTCAATATTTTTATGCAGCTTCTTCATCATGTCACATTTTGTTTGCGTATCTAGAGCAGCTCTGCTGAGATTTTTTTTAATCTTTTTTGGGGGGTTGGGGGGCACCCGATAGGATCATTCTGCCATTTCAGAAATCAGATTAGAAACCAAAACAGCTAACCACAGCTCTGGAGTCTTCGTCCCTGAGTGCTCTGCAATGGTTCGAACAGCGGTTTTCGCCCTGCCGGAGCCCAGGAACTCTCCTCACACCTCCACGGTGTCACCACCTACCTAGTTTATGTATTTTCAAGTCACAGGCTATGGAGGCAGCGAGGGAGGGGGAAAGTTGTGCTTTCTGTGTGCATAGCATATATGCCCTGTGCCCGGCTGCCCTTCAATGAAATCATCCAGAAAACGTGTTACTCTCTCATAGTCCATAGTTGGTATTTGTTAACTTTTAAATCTGTATGTGGTCAGAGCATAAATAGTTGGTTTTGATTCTTGTCCAAAAATGAAATGACTTAAAGCAGCATGGGATAATGGTGGTGTTTTGTTTCATATTTTTTTTTAGCCTCGTGTTAATTCTTTGGAAGAAGTGAATGTAAAGTTTTGGATAATCAGCATAAAACTTCAGAAATCAGATCGGTAACAACTACAGAGGAAATCCTGGGCAGCCTTCCAGGCATGTGTGGTGCATGAAGGGGCTGGCCCACGGCTGGCACTGCAAGGAGGAGGGCTGCCCAGAGCCAGCTCTAGGGGGGTGGCCCGCCCTTCCTTCCTGGAAGGCCCAAGCAGCTGGAGGAAGTGATTCACTTCTTTAATATCTAATCAAGGCTAGAGTCAGGAGGGAAGTGGGTTTTATTTTCATTTTTAACAAGTTCTTACTCTACCTTAATTCTCAAAACTGATCTGGCCTAAGGTGTAGAATAGGCTTTTAGAATCACTGAACCTTGGAGCTATCAGTGTGTTCAAGTCAGGAACATACGTAAAAACTAAACTAAAAATAATAATAATGGGAGGGGTGGCTCCAGCTCCCTTCTGCCATTTCCACATAATCTTTGGAAACATGATTATAAATCATGTTTTGAAATTCTGAGAGAATCATGGAAAGGACTCTCAGAGACGGCAGGCTGTTAGGCAGGTTTCTTTCCTGCCTCATGAAGTTGGGTTTTGTTGTGGCCTCATTATACGGTCTGTGCTTCCGTCAGGGTCAGAGCTGCAGTGTGGACGGCAGGGAGCAGCCCTGCGGAACGAACCCTCTGGGCACTCCGGCTTCGGGCCAGGCCGGGCCTCCCATTCATTCTTAAGTGCAAAGCTCTTCCTCTAGTGTTGACCTTGAAGGGGAGGTGCTGCTGCAGGTCCCACCAGGAGGAGTGGACAGGTGGGCTTGGGGAGCCTACATTCCCTGCACTTCGGTCAGGGGAGGTATGATGACTCTGCCAGGGCTGATGTGTCCAGCCACCTGGGCTTCGAGCTGCCGCAGACGCAAAGTGACCGTTTGGAACGATTTCCGTCAGCCTAGGGCCACCTACAGTCGGTCCCCGGTCGTCTGTAAACCAAGAGTAGGACTCGCTTGCATTTTCAGGCAAGCAGGGAACAGATATAATTAGACGGCTTTGCCGTGTGTGCGTGAATATTGAAAAGTTGGAGATTTGTATATAGTGAAACCCACCAACTCTCCCCGGGGCGGGCAGCGGGAGCAGGGACGTTGGCACAGGGCGAGGGAGGGGGATGTTCACCGCAGGTACGAAGTAGTCACTTTAACACTGAGACCTCTGCCTCATCGAATTCAGGTTTTTTAAGTACTTGAAACTCTTCAGATTCCCCTTATTTTACAGTTCTTAAGTTTGTGAAGTAGAGAGCATTGTTTGTACACCATTTTTGAAAACAGCCTCGTCTCTTGTCCTCTTTCACTTGGGTTGAGGGCAGGGCTCTGCCCACGGGAGGGAGCGCCCGGCACGTAGCTCAGATTTCCTGGACGCATCTGAGGAGGAGACTCTTGCATGAACTGCCAGCAGCTTGTTCATGAGTATTTCCTTTGTGCGTTCTCTACTTTGTCATTTTGTCAGCCCTGTCCCCACACACCTCCTCTTCCCCTGTAATATATATGCCTGTGTAGGGAAAAAAACAAAAATTTGCACTTAACGTTACGCTCCTTGAACCGCGGGGTGTAATCTGTGTGTTGCAGAAACCATTTCCTTTCTTTTCTCCGTCAGTCCATTGCTTAAGTGACAAGGTCAGGTGCTTGTGGCACCTACGTGTGAGGGGGCTGGTGGGGGGAGTGCGACCTGCCCTTCAGTGGCCTGTGAGAGTCAGTTACGTGTAAGAGAAAGGGAAAAGATGAACAGTTGCCAAAGTCGTGTATTCAGTCCTCAGTTTTCTTCCGTGACCTTCTCCATCTGCTCATTGGCAAGAAAGCCCTCCAGGTGCCAGTGCTCCCCTCTCCTGCCTGCCACAGACCTCGACGTGTGCACATGGCCCACGGCGTCCACCAGACCACCGAGACGAGGTATGTATGAGGTATTCTTGTCAGGTTAGGAGTGGACTGGATAAAATTTACTTTTTTACTCTGTTGTCATTAATATTGCTCTTTATCTCATTTGTGCTATCACATACCCTCTGTTAAAAAAAGAAAATCACATTGTCTCCCATGACCAAGATGCTAAATAATGATTACAACTGGCTAAGAAGATCCTTTTTTCTATACAAGGGTGTGTGCATAATTGGAATTGATACAAGAAATTCATTTGTAACCACTTGTGATATTGCACAACAAACACAGATACCTACAGATTGTTTTCTTTTTCTTGTGATCTTTATCTATAATGACCTTTGTAGATTGGTTATTTCTGTACTTTGTTTATCTGTAATAAACTTTGTAGATCCTGTGAAATGTTTTTTTGCCTAAATCACTTGAGACTTGAGTCTTTAATAACAAAGCATCAATATTCACTAAAGTCAATCTCTTTTGAGTTTCTGTGACTTGACTAGAAGCTCTTTGACACTAAGGGATTAGTGTCCATTTTCCCTGGGGGGCGTTCCACTAGGGCATTACTGTATAATGACTTGATGTTGCCACATAGACTTCAAGATATATGATATTTTGGGGATTTGTTGATTGGCCTATGTTTTACTGCATAGTGTGAAACGTGTAAAGCTTGGTTAACCTGTATATAGATAGCTTTATTGTTGACTAGTTACAGCGTATTTAGGATTGCCTGTAATTACTACTGTGTGTGCTGGTAGGAACATACATTTTTGTATATTATATTTACTGAGATACTGCCTTTTTTTATTTTACAAATACTTTGAAATCCAGATGTGTTTTTTGCTTCCGTGAGGATTAATTTGGAAAGCTTCTTAATGACATTCCACTGACTTCAGATTTTGCTTGAGATTGACTTCAATAAATTGTCCTGTATGTTCCAAATTAAACTGTGGGCTTGTTCATTGCCTGTAGTTAGTTGCTTGCCACAACTCCTGGACAAGAGGTCATGATGGGAGGGAGGGCGTCGGTTGCAGGGCTGGATGACCCAGACGTACACACACACACACACACACCCGGCTGGTGGGGCCTGCAGCACAGAGAGGTCCTTCAAAATGCTGCAGGCTGCAAGTAAACTTGGTGCCCAATGCGTGCGGTTTGGTTGTGTTTGCCGGGCGGGGGCGGGCCTCGGAGAAGGGGCGACGGGGCGACGGGCGGCGAGGAGGGACGCGGGTCACCTGCATCTCGTTCTTCCGTCAGGCTCCACGTGCGCTGCTGCCGGGCTGGACCGCGGGAGGCGGCTCGCCGTCTGGGTGCTCCGGACGGGGCGGGGGCGGGGGCGGCGGCGGGGGCCCCGCCTTCCTCGGGTGCAGTTCCCGCGGCGGCCGCCAGCCGGCGCTCAGAGCAGAGGCCCGGCCCCCCGGCTCGGCCCTCCCGGGGACCGCCTCGGGTCCCGCCGCGGCTCCGCGGCTGCCACGTCAGCGCAGCGTCCGTCGGTCCGTCCGCAGCGAGCGGCAGGATGGGGAAGGTGGCGGCGGCCCTCGGCGCGGAGCTGGGCGTGCGGCTCGCCCTGTTCGCGGCCTTCCTGTAAGCGCCCCTCGCTCGGGCCCGGGTCCCGGGGCGCCGCCGCAGCCCGGCCGAGGCCTGGGGCCAGCGGGGGAGCCCCCCGAGCCGCCGCGGGCCCAGGAAGCAAGCCGACGCGCCCTGCACGTGTCTCCCCTCCAGGGTAACGGAGCTCCTCCCGCCTTTCCAGAGGCGGATCCAGCCGGAGGAGATGTGGCTTTACCGGAATCCGTTTGTGGAAGCGGAGTATTTCCCCACCAAGCCCCTGTTTGTGCGTGGAGAGCGAGCCTTCCTCGGCCCCTTGATCCCTAGTGCTGAGCTTGCGGCTCGAGGACGCCCGCGGGGTTCCGACTGCTCCCTCGGACGGTGTGCTCAGCGCTTTAAGGCCCAAATTTAGAGCAAGATGTCCATTTTGGCTCCAGAGACCCGTTTCGTGAGCTCCGCCCCGCAGGGTGGCCTGAGGTGCCCGGTCACTTAGAACATCCTGGCCGGTGGCGCTGCCGTGCCCAGTGCGCCCAGTTCACGCGCAGACGCCGCCGCCGCTCGTAGGCACGGGGGGTCGGGGGTCGGGGGTCGGGGGTCGGGGGCGTCCTTAGGTCTGCCGCGAGCCTCCTGCGGTCCCGTCCCCGCTGCTGCCCTGTGGGAGCTGCTGTAACCGCGAACCCCGCGGCTTTATTGCGGGGGTTGGTTTGGCTCTGTTAACCTCTGCCCTTTTCCGGTTCAGGTCATTGCATTTCTCTCCCCGCTGTCTCTGATCCTCCTGGCCAGATGTCTCAGGAAGGCAGGCCCCACAGACAGCAGGCAGGCCTGCCTGGGTAAGCGGCCCTCTCCGGGCTCGTGTTCCTCGGGTGGGCCCGGCCACGGGCGTGCGACCGCGCGGAGGCCGCCGAGTTGTGTCCCTCGGGTCCTCCTCTCTTCCCTGTCCCCACGCTGTCCCCACGAGACAGAAGCCTGCCCTGGGACCAGAGTTCACACGGGTGTGTCTGCAGGCACTGGATACTCTGGACCGAAGTTCCCGGTGCTCCAGCGCGCGGGGGGCCTGCCCATCCCTGTCTGGGAAAGTCCAAGCCGCTCTCTCAAGGCGGCGAGCGCAAGTCCCCATAGGCTGAAACCACCCTCAGCACGTTTCTTTGCTTTCCAGCTGCCAGCCTCGCCCTGGCCCTGAGCGGGGTCTTTACCAACACAGTAAAACTGATCGTGGGCAGGTAAGTGACCAGTGCCCGCCTCGGCCCTCAGGTCCGTCTGCCGGCGGCTAATGGCCCGCATCGCGCCCTTCCTCCGCTCCCCTCCTGCAGTCTAACCTCGCTCCTCTCGCCTGCTTCCCGTTGCCTCCCTCCCCTGTGGCTGGCCTGCGGGTGCCGGGTGACGCCGGGCTCTCTGCGGCCCCGCCCCGAGCGGCATTCCTCCCTGCTCCCGGACCAGCACAGCAGCACCCCCCGCCCCCAACACCCCGGGGCTGCAGCGTGACTTGCTCTGTGCCCTTGGAAGTACTCTGCGCTGCACCGCCCCCCTCCGTTTCCGCGTGGGCCCTGGCAACGCCGCCCTTCCCACCGTGCCTATCCAATCCGGTTTCATTATTTTGCCTGCGACGCTGTTTGACCAACCGTGAACAGGTTTACGGTGTCTGAGACAACCAGAAACTAATTTCCGGAGTTTTAAAGTGATCTGTGTGGAGACCATGTTGGGTTCTTTTTCAGGCCACGCCCAGACTTCTTCTACCGCTGCTTCCCTGATGGGCAAGCCCATTCTGACTTGACGTGCACCGGGGAGAAGGACGTGGTGAACGAGGGGCGCAAGAGCTTCCCCAGTGGACATTCCTCCTGTATGAACGCCACATGCACTCAGCATCTCTGCTTTTTTGGGATCACTGAATTTAACCCAGGACGCTTATGAGAATGGGGACATCTCACTACTCTTATCCTTGTATCTAGAAACAATCCCCCCTTCTTTAATAACCCCAAGATTTTACAAGCCTGCGCCTCAAATATTAGGGTAGATATTCAAGGACAGAGGAAGGAGTTTGCTTTCATGAGATTTGAACATTTTATGATTCTTGTATCATTTGCCTAGATCCTGTAATCTGGAATTAGTTAGAAAAATATGAACTAAACTTTATTGAAGGTGCTTTGAAAAGCATTTTTGATTCTTCTCATTTGATACCATAATAGCCCAAAGAGGTGGATACTATTAGTTTTATGATTCCCATTTATACATGAGGAAGCCAAGGCATCAAGAAGAAGTTACCTGCCCAAAGTCCTATTGCTAGTATCCAAACACTATTCCCAGGGTAAATATTAACTTTGGGACACACAGTGAAGTCCATTTTTCCTTTTGTTTCCCCCTCCCTCATTGATGATCTACACCAGAAGCATTACCAAAAGAGGATAAAACATGTTCATGGAGATCCCTGGGTGGCTCAGCGGTTTAGCGCTTGCCTTTGGCCCCGGGCGCGATCCTAGAGTCCCGGGATCGAGTCCCACATCAGGCTCCCTGCATGGAGCCTGCTTCATTCACCCTCTGCCTGTGTCTCTGCCTCTCTCTCTCTCTCTCTCTATCATGAATAAATAAAAAATTTTTAAAGAATCTTTAAAAAAAAAAAACATATTCGTGCCCCCAGCCACTTATCTGCGGATGAATGAGGGAGGTTCCTTTATAAGATAGATACTTATAGATTTTCCCTCTTCTAGTTGCATTTGCTGGTCTGGCCTTCGCTTCCTTCTACCTGGCTGGCAAGTTACATTGCTTTACCCCACAAGGCCGTGGCAAGTCTTGGAGGCTCTGTGCTGTTCTGTTGCCTCTCCTCCTTGCATCTGTGATTGCGCTGTCCCGCACCTGTGACTATAAGCATCACTGGCAAGGTAAGCAAGGTATTCCTGCCATGGAAGTCTGCATGTGTCTCCTGCCATCTCATCCCTAGCGTTCGGCACAGAGGAGACGTGGACTGTATCTGTTAAATGATTAAACAAATGAGTATGGGATGGTCTGGGTTTCTGAACCAAGAGTATGTATAGCTATGTGGAAGATGAGAAAACACAGTTTCCTTTTAAATCCCTAAGGAGAAATGTCCCAATTTTTCCATTATCCTGAAGCAGTGTAAGTTCAGAATTAACTCTTTAAGGTTTTTTCTCTCAGAAATATTTTACAACAAACCTCAGAGGTCAGTTTACTTACTGTCTTAAAATAAAAATCAAGTCCATAAAAAAATCAAGTTCACTTCATGAGATTTTTGTTAGAAACTAAAGTGAAATTCAAGAAATCATAAAATTATAAACCAAAGAAATTTTAAGTTGAATGATATATAGTAAAACATTCAAATAACAGTATCTTTATGGAAAACCTATAATTCAAAAAAAGCTGACAGTATTGGCCCAGAAGTCCCTAGGAGCCCTGTTTTAAAGAATAAGCTAATTTTTTGCAAAGAGGGGCGGGCAACTCCTTAAGAGTTTATTGCTTCCTCTAGAACTCTTAAAATGTGAAAAAGGGGTTAATATGGCATTAAATGAAACTTTATTATTCTGAGGTTTTTAAAAATTCAGCCTAGTGGGAGGTGGGTGGGGATGGGGTAACTTGGTGATGGGCATTAAGGGGGACACGTGATGTGATGAGCACTGGGTGTTATACATGCAACTGATGAAAAACTGAACTCTAAATCTGAAACTAATGATGTACTATATGTTGGCTAGTTGAATTTTTAAAAATTCAGTCTCGGTGCCTGGGTGGCTCTGTCGGTTTAGCATCTGCCGTTGGCTCAGGTCATGATCCCAAGTACCTGGGATCGAGCCTCATGTAGGGCTCCTTGCTCGGCAGGGTATTCACCGCTCCCTCTTCCCCCTGCTCACGATCTCTCTCTCAAATAAATAAAATCGTTTAAAAAAAAATTCAATCTTGCGTAAACTTGGAAAAAGGCTTATTATAGTTATTTAACTAAAGATGTGTTTTAACTTGGTGTTTAGGAAGGAAAGAACCTGATGATAATCCTGTTAACTATATGATAAAATTGAGAAAGCCTAAAAAGGAATCCCTGGGTGGCGCAGCGGTTTAGCGCCTGCCTTTGGCCCAGGGCGCAATCCTGGAGACCCGGGATCAAATCCCACGTCGGGCTGCCGGTGCATGGAGCCTGCTTCTCCCTCTGCCTGTCTCTGCCCCCCTCTCTCTCTCACTGTGTGCCTATCATTCATAAATAAATAAATAAGAGAAAGCCTAAAAAAAACCACTGAAATTGAGGTTTTCTGCACCCAAACAAGTAGAGTAACCTGGACGCCCAGGTTCTCAATACAGATGTCCCCCATCATCCTGCACTGAACAGAGAGCTGTCTCTCTCACCAATGGAAGGTTGTGGCAAACCTGTACTGAGCAGGCTGGCACTGTATTTCCAATAGCATTAGCTCACCTTGTGTTTGTGCATCACATTTTGGTAACTCTTGCAATGTTTCAAACTTCTTCATTATATTTGTTACGGTGACTTGTGATTAGGACTTGCTGAAAGCTCAGGTGATAGCATTTTTTAGCAATAAAGTATATACTTTTTTTTTTTAGACAGTGCTGTTGCACTTAACAGACACAAGATAGTGTTAGCATAACTTTTATATGCACTGGGCAACAAAAAAATTGATCTGACTTGCTTTATTGAGAATACTTGCTTTATTGCAGTGATCTAGAATCCTACCAAGTATCAGAATGCCAGTAGTGTGTGGTATTTTAACATGATTTAAGAGTCTAATATGATTAAGTGAAGACTTTATCTCCTCTCTTTTAGATGTACTAGTCGGATCCATGATTGGCCTGACATTTGCCTACGTCTGCTACAGGCAATATTATCCTCCTCTGACGGATGCAGAATGCCATAAACCATTTCAGGACACACTTGTACTTCCCACTATACAGAAGCCTGCTGATCCGCATCATTTTAGTATTTAGAAATTGGTACTACCTCAATTGAGATTACGTGAATCAGCCCCTCTTAACTGCCCAAGAAGAATGTCTGACCTTTTTACTCTGAAGAGATACAAGCAAGGACATAAGCACTTCATCTGTCTCCATATATTAATGCAGTTTTGCTCACATGCATTTATCATGAGTCAAGGTTCAAGGTTCTTTTTCATGACTCTCTGCCTCACATTCTGATAAAAAGATCTTCTGTAGAGTCCATTGGATTGGTATTCTAATATCTACAGTGTTTTACACTTAAATGCCATTCTTGGAAGGGTCTTTGTTCACAAAGAAGCCTTTACATATCCTAGGACCTAGAGTTAAATTTCCATTTTCCATAGTTCAAAATCTTAAAACCCAGGACATGACCAACTCAATTATTTTGGCTCTGTTTACTTTCTCTGGTGATAATTCCATGAAAACTTAAATAGGAAAATGTCCAGTTCTGGCTTTTTTTTTTTTTTTTTTTTTACCACTTTACACATGTATCTTATATTGCTGTCCATTTTGAATACTGTGGGCATAGATTATTTATTGAATTACTAAATAATTTATTTTTTTATTTTTTTAAATTTCTTTAAATGGTAAAACAAACACCAGTTGCTAGTATTGAAACCACACTCCTGACCTGTGTTCACAAGCTTCTTTCCCTCCATGCAGGACTGAAGATCTGCCCAAATGCATCAACTCTGAGAATTGGCATTATAGATGTCACTACCCGGAAGACAAATGAACTTTTCCTGTCCCTTCTTCCTAATGGGATATAAGGGACAATTACAGGACGTTATCAGAACCGATGCTATAGGACCTACAACTGCCCTTCTCTTTGTGATTATGCTTTAAATATGACCTTGTCTTACATGCTTCTTTCTATATTTTCAGTGTATCTTTTTCCTTCAGAAAATGTGACAAAGAAAATGTGACAAAGAAAATGGTGAATGTGGGTGTTTTTGGTATGTAAAGTACCATGCGAGAGCTGGAACATTTCCAAAGTAAAACACTGGATTTCCCATCTGACCATCCGACATAAGTGATAGAACAGCCAGAGCAGAGACTGATATCTGTAAATACCGAAGAACAGTCTCAGTATTGACTTGTAACTGCCATGCCTTAAATTCTGAACTATATCTGCCTGTGATAATGAAAACACCAGTCAAGGGAAAAGAACTTAAATATTAGGTCTTTTGCCCCAAACTTGTATTTTTAAATTTGCTTTAATAATATAAGGGAGAAAAAAATGGTTATGGTATTAATTTTCAGTATAATGGATCCAATCAGGTAAAAGGCAACTGGTCAATAAGGTTTTATTTCAGTATTTCATAAACTTTTAAATATAATCATGTAAAAAACAAACATTTCAAAAAGTGCAAAATATTAGAAAGCTAATCAGTGCTATTAACCTTTCCATGCAGACAATCTCTTGTTGAGATAAGCAATACAAATTCCGTAGCAGGAAATATGTATAAAATGATACTCTATTGAGTTTAAAATTAGGCTTGGTCAAGAGATTGCATGTAATACAACTGAAGTAGTGCAAACAATATACAACTAAATAAAGAATTTAAATCAAGCTTATTATTCTGTGTAATATACAACCATGATGATACCACAGGTAGAGAGACAAGATAAAAGCTCTTTTACAGTTGCCTGCCCCTCACCAAAAAACATTTCTTAGTACCAACACAGTGGTTTATCTAGCTATCCACAGTTATGCTGTTGAGCTGTTCATCTTTGGTTACAGGGACTCATTCTTGCTTTTCCTTTGGTTTACTCTTAAATACTATCTATTCTGCTAATATGAAGAATAAATGTAAATTGACAAGTTGACAAAAGCTTCCCCTTTAAAATATAATTGAACACTACTTAATTCTCAGTAATCCTTACTTCAAATTCAGTTCATATGGTAAAGAAAAGTATTCCATATACCTGACACTTCTTAGTGGCTCAGCATTAGTCTATAAGCAGATGGACAAGTAAAGGCCAGCCACGGATCTTGCACCCAGCCTCACCTCTGTCATCTCCAAGGTGACGGTGATTAAAGGGATGGAGACCACTGCTGTTGAAGGGATGGCTTAAGTGAATGTTACATACCAATACACTAGACACCATGATATATTTACAAAAAAACATTGTTTATAAAGAAACGCAGCTTACCTGCCTGTACCACGCTATAAAACAGAGAGGCCTATGGAAGTTGGAGAGGAGGGTAAAGGACTATCACAAAGAAAAGTGCAAAAACAATGACAAATAACCAATGAGATAGGAAATATAGCCCTGTGGTGAGCAGATGCCCTCGGGAAAAAAAAAAAATTGGTCACTATTCAAGGTACACTTCACTTTGAATGTTCTGATGTATACTCTGCACAGGCTGTTCCTTGACTCCTACAGGCATAAGTTTTTCTTTCAGAATAAGAAACATTTCCCTTAGCCAAAGCCTCCTGCCCAGCCAACAATGCCTGTGCCATGAGGCTTTTAAATAAGCTCCTGGATCATGGGTACCTAAGCAAGCAATGGTGTTTATAAAGGGTTTTCAAAGAGGACACACAACACTGCCCTCACCCAAGTGGATACAATGGTTGACTCGCACAAATTCTAGTTCACCTTAAATGTACTACTGAGAGATTTTATTCATAACCAGAGAGCCTGTTAAGGCTGCGTGATTTCAGGTTTGCCAGCCTTTATAACTTTGCCCTCAAAAAGAGAAGTTACTATCAAATAACTAAGATTTCAGAGTCTCCCCATTTGAAATATGGTATAAAAGGACAGGTCTAGGATATATAACATCTTTGCTTTATAAAATGCACCTAATGGGAACTAAACTATCTGCTGCAGACTCTGAGAGCAGCTCAAACAGCTGTGAAAACAATAAACAGCATCAGTGATTCCTTGCAATCAAAGGTCAGTCAGCTATAGAGAGTAAACAATACTCTGTAAGCTACATTTTAGTCCTTCACACAGTACTTGTAGGAAAGAAATGCCGGCTCAAAAGAAGTTGCCTAGAAGTCTTTTCCTTTAACTACTTAGCCTTCAAATACAGAGAATACCAATGAGAGATGAGTGTACCCAAAATGCCTTCTGAATCACCGGAGCCGTGCTCGCTTCAGCAGCACATATACTAAGATTTAATCTCCAGAGCCTGCTTCCAAACTAGAACATTTTCTAAAGAGAAACAATAATTTCCTAGAAAAAATTTCTACTCAAACCAAAATAAACTCAAAACAGACTTTATACTATCTCAAATAATAAGCAATGAAGGGTGGCATCTATCATCCAAGTATTAGAGCTGCAAATAACCCCTGCTATGAAGAGTGGCAAATGCTTCTATGAAGCCAGTGGTCTTCCCTTTGTTCTTCCACTCACTTCCAAGATAACAAGTCCTCCAAAGATCCCAGTAGTAAGTAAGTGGCAGGCAACATGCAGGAAATGACGCAGCTGAGGAGAGGGAAACTGCAGCAACAAGCAGGTGGCTTTTCTGGGGGAGGATCCTGCAGTGTCCGTCTAGGGAAGAGTGGAACAGAGGTCATGAGGCAGTCAGAACTGGAAGCAGGGATCCCTGGGTGGCGCAGCGGTTTAGCGCCTGCCTTTGGCCCAGGGTGCGATCCTGGAGACCCGGGATCGAATCCCACATCAGGCTCCCGGTGCATGGAGCCTGCTTCTCCCTCTGCCTATGTCTCTGCCTCTCTCTCTCTCTCTGTGTGACTATCATAAATAAATGAAAAAAAAAAAAAAAAAAAAAGAACTGGAAGCAAACAGAACACCAGAGTCCAATGCATGAACTTTCTAGTTACACATCTAAAAGGCAGAGTAACTTTATCTCAGGATGGGCTGTTGCCATGGTAACTCTTAGATGATCAGAACTATTTAGATTCTGAGTTTAGATCCTAAAAAATAACAGGTGTTACGGGACCAAGTCACTTGCAAAAACACATGGACATTAACTTTCTCTAAGTGAGCTATTGCACTTTTTCCTCAGAAATTTTAACCAGAGTCCCTCTAAAAGTGAATCATAACCTAGATCTTGGTGACAGGTAACAGGAAAGCACATTTATAAAGAGTTCAAGGCTACCCTGTTCCTCATAACATGTTAATATAGGAACTATGCTACATTCATGACATTTAAAAACTTACATTAAGCAGCCATACATGGTTCATTTTTATTGTAAAGGCTGATCAAGGAAGATGCCCTGGGTTTGGTAGATTTCTTTGAGGACCAACAATACTGTATCTTCAGACTCCCTGTAAAGAGAAAAACTTAAGTTGTAAAAAGAAGAACCTAACAGTTATACTGGATGTTTTACATATATTATCTCATGTAATCTACAAAACCACTGTACAAGTTCATTTTGTACAAACGTTCATTTTATGGTGGAATATTACTCAGCCATAAAGAATAATGAAATCTTGCCATTTGCAATAACATGGATGGACCTAGAGGATATTAAGTGATATAAGAGACAAATACCATAGGATTTCACTTATATGTGGAATCTAAAAACCAAATGAACAGGGACACCTGGGTAGCTGAATGGTTGACTGCCTTCAGCTCAGGGCATGATCCCAGGGTCCTGGGATCGAGTCCCACATCTGGCTCCCCACAGGGAGCCTGCTTCTCCCTTTGCCTATGTCTTTGCCTCTCTCTATTTCTCTCATGAACAAATAAATAAAATCTTTTTAAAAATTAATTTTAAAAAATGAATAAAACCAGCGTCTCATATATACGGAGAACAAACATGGTTGCCAAAAGGCAGATAGGTGGGAGGATGGGTGAAATAGGTGAAGGGGATTAAGAGATACAAACTTCCAGTTATAAAGTAAGTAAGTCATGGAGATAAAAGTACAGCACAGGGAATATAGTCGATAATACTGTAATAAGGGCAGCCTGGGTGGCTCAGCGGATTAGCGCTGCCTTCAGCCCAGGTTGTGATCCTGGAGACCTGGGATCGAGTCCCACATCAGACTCCCTGCATGGAGTCTCCCTCTCCCTCTCCCTCTGCCTCTCCCTCCCTCTCTCGCTCTGTGTCTCTCATGAATAAATAAATTAAATCTTTAAAAAAAATACTGTAATAATGTATGATGGCTACACTTATCATGGTGAGCACTGAGTAATATACAGAACTATCAATTCACAAAAAAAGAATTATCAATTCACGATGCAGTGATTCACCTGAAACTAATATTGTATGTCAACTACAATTAAAAAAAAAAAAAAGTCTAGCATTACATCTGGTAATACAAAAAGACTAGTAATAAATGACCAACCAAGAACCTTTCCACAGAGTTCATTCTCAGAACACAGAAAGCCATCTAATTGGTCACCTTAAATTTTTTTAATGTTATTTATCTTTTTAAAAAGAGAATACAATCTTAAGATTCAAAATTTAAGATACAAAAGGGTATAATAATGAAGTTTCCTTTCTACCTCTGTTTCTTAACATTGATTGTCAGAGGATGGGAACTAGTGGTTATCAACTTCTCGTGCATCTTCCAGATATTATTCTGTGTGTGCTTAGGCAATTACTTACATCCAGTTCATAAAGACACCTGATTATAAAAAAATAACATCATGAAGGACTGCCTTAAGGATGTATAGCTCAAATATTTCTCTAGTTTCATGGTTCAACATTTTTTGAATCATGTATCTACTTTGAATCATGTATCTACTTCAGAATCTAATGAAACCAATGGATTTCTCCCCTAAAAAGATCACATATACATATATACCCAAAATTATAGATAAAATTTCATTGGATTCATATACTTTTTCTATCCCCCAGAAACCCTATACACAGGTTAAGAGATTCCTCCTATGCCAGTGAGGGGGCATTAGCTAAACTAAATATTAAAATGGTATGATCCTGGTGCATAAATGAGTAGATCAAAAGAAAAGAAGTTCAGAAACAGTCCTAAATCTATATAGGAATTTAATAAAGTGAGACCAAAAAAAAAAAAAAAAAAGTGAGACAAACTAGCAGTATTGTGACAAATGGATAGCCATCTGAAAAATGACCTGAATCAATCTATAACTATTATGAGAATAAATCCAAAATGAATCAAACATCCACATGTAAAAATGAAACCATAAAATATCAAAATAAACTACAGTAAGGAATTCTTCAGAGGATAAGGAAGATCTAAGAAACCAGATATTCCAGAAACCAGAAAGGAAAAATCATCAAATATGACCACATAAAAATCAATCTTCTCTACTTAGCAAAACCAATGTTTGCAATGCCAAAGACAAACTGGGGAAAAGTAATTTGCAACTCATCACAGACTAATCAACTAAAACAACAAAGACAAATATTTCAATATAAAAGAGAATAGGGCAGCCCTGGTGGCTCAGTGGTTTAGCGCTGCCTTCAGCCCAGGGCCTGATCCTGGAGACCCAGGATCAAGTCCCACGTCGGGCTCCCTGCATGGAGCCTGCTTCTCCCTCTGCCTGTGTCTCTGCCTCTCTCTCTGTGTGTGTCTCTCATGAATAAATAAATAAAATCTTTAAAAAAATAAATAAATAAAAGAGAATAAAGAATATAAATAACTCCTAAAAAAGGAAATAAAAATGCTCCTGAAATGTATGTCAAAATGCTCAATCTTATTCATAACAGGAGGAATGTAAATTTTTAAAAGGCAAAAGATCGGGATCCCTGGGTGGTGCAGTGGTTTGGCGCCTGCCTTTGGCCCAGGGCGCGATCCTGGAGACCCGGGATCGAATCCCACGTTGACCTCCCGGTGCATGGAGCCTGCTTCTCCCTCTGCCTGTGTCTCTGCCTCTCTCTCTCTCTCTCTGTGACTATCATAAATAAATTTTTAAAAAAATTTTAAAAAAAAAGGCAAAAGATCTATCTGTTCTGAAGAGAAAGAGGAGCATATGAGTAATAAAATTTAAAAACTACAGTGTAAAAAAAAAATACAGTATGCTAAACATACTTTGAAAACTACAAAACACTGCTGAGGGAAATTAAAGACCAAAATACACTGAGAGATACTGTGTTTGTGGATCAGAAGACTCGGTATTATTCAGATGTCAATTCTCTCCAAATTGATCTGTAGATAAAACATTTGCAATCACAATGAAAATCTCATAAAAAGCTTTTTGGCTGACATTAACAAGCTCAATCTAAAACACGTGGAAATGCAAAGAACCTACAATAGCTAAAATAACTTTAAAGAAAAAAGTTGGATGACTTACAGTACTTGATTTCAAGACTTATTCTGAAGCTACAGTAATCAAGACTGTTTTACTGGCATAAAGACAGACAAATTGATCAATGGAACAAAATAGAGCCAAGACAATTCAGTGGTTTCTGTCTGAATACTTTTTTTTTTTTTTTTTTAGATTTTGTTTATTTATTTGACAGAGAGAACACAAGCAGGGGGAACAGTAGGCTCCCTGCTGAGCAAGGAGCCCAATGCAGTCTCTATCTCCCAGGATCATGACCTGAGCCAAAGGCAGATGCTTAACCAACTGAACCACCTAGGCGCTCCCTGAATAAACTTTTCAACAAATGTTGCTACAACCACTGGACAGCTACATGCAAACCAATTAACTTCAATCCTTATCTCACATCATATTTTTAAAAGTAGCCAAAATGGATCACAGACCTTAATACAAAAGGTAAAAAAAAATGATACAACTTCTAGAACACAGGTAATATTTTAATGGCTTTGGATTTGGCAAAGATATCTTAAATATCTTAAAAGGCACAAATATCAATAGATTGGACATCAGAATAAAAAACTTTTGGACATCAAAATACTGGGCTGGAAAAATGAAAAAAAAAAAAAAACAAAACACCCCATTCTGAGGAAAAAAGCACGTATCTGAAAAGGACTTGTAACTATGACATAGAACTCCTGCAACTTAATAATCTTTTTTAATGGGCAAAAGATGTGAATAGACAGTTCACCAAAGATATATGATGCCAAGGTACGTGGGTGGCTCAGTCAGTTAAGTGTCCCACTCTTGGTTTTGGCTCAGGTCTTGATCTCAGGATCATGAGATTGAGCTCCACATTGGGCTCTGAGCTCAAAGAGTCTACTTGAGATTCTGTTTCTCTCCCTCAGCCCCTCCCCCTGCTTACATGCACTCTAAATAAGTTGAATAAATAAATAAAATCTTAAACATACAGGGGTGCCTGGGTGGCTCAAGTCAGTTAACTGACTGTCAGTTTTGGCTCAGATCAGCTCATGGTCGTAAGATTGAACCCAATGTCAGGCTCAGTAGGTAGTCTGCTTGAGATTCTCTTCCTCTCTGCCCCACCCCTGCTCTCTCTCTCAAATAAATAAGTCTTTTTTTAAAAAAGGGTTTATTTATTTATTCATGAGAGACACAGAGAGAGAGAGGCAGAGACACAGGTAGAGGGAGAAGCAGGCTCCATGCAGGTGCCTGATGCAGGACTCGATCCCAGGACTCCAGGACCATGCCTGGACCATGCCACTGGGCCGAAGGCAGGCACTAAACCGCTGAGCCATCCAGGGATCCCCTCATATAAATAAGTCTTAAAACAAAAAATAACAACAACAACAAAGCCCTCTATAAATAAAATCTAAAAAAAAAAAGCTGAATAAATGGCAAACACATGAAAATACACTCAACATCATTACTCATTAGGAAAAGGCAAATTAAAACCATAATAAGGTACTATTACAACTCTGAGAAAGACTAAGATTAAATAAATAAATACATACATACATACATACAAATTAATTAATTAAAAAAAAAAAGACTAAGATACAAACCACAAACATACCAAGTGAATTTGAGGATATGGAGCAACTGAAACTCTCAAACACTGCTGATGGGAACAGAAGATGCTGGCAGGAAAATAGCTTGGAGGTTTCTTTTAAAAATACTTTTACCATACTAAGCCTAGCCATTATTCCACTCGTAGGTATTTACCCATAAAAAACTAAGAATACTGGGCATGCCCAGTGGTTTAGCATCACCTTCAGCCCAGGGTGTGATCCTGGAGACCTGGGATCGAGTCCCATGTCAGGCTCCCTGCATGGAGCCTGCTTCTCCCTCTGCCCCCCTCTCTTTCTCTCTCATGAATCAATAAAATCTTAAAAAAAAAAAAACTAAGAATATGTCCATACAAGGTCTCATACACAAATGTTCACAGCAGTTTTATTTGTAATAGCCAAAAACTGGAAACAACTCCAATGTCCATCAGCAGGGAAATGGATAAACAATTGTGGTAAACTCATACAACAGAATATTAGTTGGCAATAAAAAGCAGAGAAACTACTGAAACACAAAACATAGAGGATGGAGGAAGTCATACAAACGAGAGTATATATGATTCCATTGATATAAAGGTAAACTCGGGCTGCCCCGGACTAGGTTTCTTATCTACTTTTGCCCTTGCAACAAACCAAGGGAGCAAACTTGGACTTTCAAAAAATAAAAGTATCATCTGTTACTATAACACCTACCATGTGGTTCAATTAAATAATTTACCTTTGGTGGTGAGTTACATGGCCAGGAATAATGCCAGTACAGGACTAATTATCAGCCTAGAAAAGGAACTTGCTCCATTATTTGAAAAATTGGGACAAATTATGGAAGTTTCTTAATCTGGAAGTGGTTTTAATGTACACCTTATTTTCATTATAACAGACACATTATCAATCCAGCAATATTTAGACCACATAAATACCTGTATCCACATATTCCAGAAAGGGCCCCTTTTCCCATCTTACACCAAAGAAAGAGCCTATAAAAAGACTTTATGGACAGGCTGTTATCTTTTCTTGTGTAGGGTCTTTTCTTATTTAGTGAGATCTGGGGATATCACAGAAATGGTTCAATACATCACAGCTTCTGTGGAGTTAGTCCAGTCACCAAATATGCATGAGATTCCACTGGTGGGACAGAATCAAAATGGTACTTTGATCCACTTGAGCCATTAAGTGCTCCCTATTATATAACATGCCCAGCCCTGCAGAATGAAGCAGACCCTTTTTTTATTGTGAAGAATAATGAGAACAAACTGATGGTTACCAAAGGGGAGGTGGGTAGAAGGATGGGTTCAATTGGTGATAGGGATTATGGAGGGTACTTGTGATCAGCACCAGGTGTTGTGTGGATGTGCTGAATCACCATACTGTACACCAGAAACCAATATTACGCTGTATGTTAACTAACTGGAAGTTAAATAAAAACTTAAAAAATAATAAAAAACCATAATTTAAAAAGAAAGAAATGCCTTTTTCAGATTTCTATCAAGCCATATCAACAGAGATCATTCTTAAAAGGATTATTTTGGCTTCTTACAGGATTGTTTTTATTGTACTTTGATTATGTCATGGCCCCTACTGTATTTATTATATAGATATGAGACTGATCACATCAAATAATAATCCCTTTATCAGGATTCAATAAAAATTCCTCTCAAGACCTAAAAGCATGCATTTTTTAATCTGTATCCCCTACTCATCTTATTTTCCTAGTTCTATTTTCCTTTAGTTTCAATTTCTTTGGTGATTAAGTTCTTTTCTGTTACAATATATGAATTTCAATAAACATTATTAATCCATTCTACAATCCATCAGATAATTATATTTAATAAAGATTAATTCTTTTGAATAAATTCTGGGGATCTAATGTACAGTACTATAGTTAATAATATTTTATCACATACTTGGAAGTTGTTAAGAGAATAAATCTTAAATGTGCTCATCACACACACACATACACACACACACGAGGTAATTATGTGTGGTGTTAACTAGTTCTGTGTTGATCATTTCACTATATATGTATCAAATCATGTTGTACATCTTATACAATTTGTCATTTATATCTCAATAAATCTGGAAAAATATTTAAACATTAAAACAAAACAAAAAGAATAAGTTTGATCTAGCTACTAAAATACTTTCAAATGAGTTTAAAATACTTTTAGCAGTAGTAATGTATTTGTTTCAGTTTATTCTTATGTACCCACCCTGTCCCCCACCAGTGACCAAAGAACACCATTTTTAAAACTAAGCTGACATCATCAGTCCATGCTCTACCCAACTGCAAAATTTAAAAATGTGTTTAAATCAGATTTCTTTAAATGACATGTTGTGTTATTTTGTAACTATCTAAATGAGAAATCACTCTAATCCCAAATGTACACCAGCCTATCATTCTCCCTTTTCTAAATATATCAAGTATCTGTGAAACAATTAGACCAAAAAACAAAACAAAACAAAAAATCAAAAACAAAAAACCCACCACAGAAACAAAAACAAACACCACTCACCAGTAGCATAGATGGCTTTGTAAAGCAAATAAATATTCATTAAAACTTTCAATGGGCTTCTCTTGTAGCACATAGTCAATGCGCTGGCCTCCATTTAGCATTCCCACATTGATGGGTGGGACTTCTTCTTTAACTGCCACAGAGGTCTCTTCTGTGTTAACATCTGGGCGTAGAAGAACCATAATAACAATCTAAAAACTTCTAGCCCTCCAAGATTGTCCTTACTTCTTCTCAGACTGCCAAGTTTACAGTAGGCTGAGCTACTTTCTGTTCAGAAACCTTTCTGCACTTTCCTCCTCTTGAGCTCCTTAAAGCTTCTCCTCAAGTCACACTGATTTTGTTCATTTTTTTTCTTTCCTGGATCTCTAATAATGAATTCATTTGCCCCTGGTTTATAAACTAAATGTAAGTAGGGATAGAAATCTTTAGGCAGTCAAAAATTAAAGCAAAAAGAATGCAACTTTAACTGTGAAATTAAGAGGAGAGTATACTAGTTTGTGTCCAGCCAGGAAAATAAAACTGACCAATAATTATGCAGACATTCCCCTATAAAAGAAAGGTGGTTCACAGAGAAGGCTCCTAACACAACCCCCACAATTCCCAAGTGAGAGATGTCTTTTAAAACCTCTTTACCAGATGTTCTGCTTCTCTTGACATCTTTCCTCACAAATAATGTTTTTCCATAATTTGTAGCTATTAGATAATAGAAAAGACTAGCAGAGCTGAAGGTGTGTAGGACTCATAGTACTGACTGGTCCTATGCAGAGTTAAGAATGACACACCATGGAGTTACTCTTATCTGACCTGATGCAGGAAATCACAGTGCGCAGGGTTACTAACCACTCAGTTTCTCTGGACTTGATTCACATTCTGCTTCAGTTTCTTCTGTAGTTTCTGAAGCTTGTAAGGCAGGGTATGGAGCTCTAGTGAAAGACTTCCATGCCATCCGCAACGAACCTAGCAAGTTGTTCTTAAGGTCCATACTCATCCTGGTCAAGCCCTCTCTCAATTCTGAAACATATACGAATGAAGAACATCAGAGACACCTGGACAGCTCAGTGGTTGAACATCTGCCTTCGGCTGAGGGTGTAATCCTGGGGTCCTGGGATTGAGTCCCATATCGGGCTCCCCGCAGGGAGCCTACTTCTCCCTCTCCCTGTGTCTCTGCCTCTCTGTCTCTCATGAATAAATAAATAAAATCTTTAAAAAAAAAAAAAAAAAAAAAAGGATCACATGGTTTATAAACAGTTTAGGAAAAAAAAAAAACAGTTTAGGGTCCAAAAAATTAAACAAAGTGAATGAGGTCCAGTCCGTTTGCACTGACCAGATGGTCTAGAATTACAAGTTCTGTACTCACACTTACCTAAGTGCATCCGCTTCCTGCCTTTATGATGTGGGATCAACATTGGCTCAAATTCCACTCCTGGGACCACCATCGGTTCAATCCTATAGGCCACAGGATCAAACTACATAGGAAAAATAGTAGCTACAGATACCTTTGCTGAAGAAAGACAGTCTTAGGAACTGTGTATTAGGCCAAGAATAATTATAAGCTCATTAAAACAAACAAACAGGGATCCCTGGGTGGCGCAGCGGTTTGGCGCCTGCCTTTGGCCCAGGGCGCGATCCTGGAGACCCGGGATCGAATCCCACGTCGGGCTCCCGGTGCATGGAGCCTGCTTCTCCCTCTGCCTATGTCTCTGCCTCTCTCTCTCTCTCTCTCTCTCTCTGTGAGACTATCATAAATAAAAAAACAAACAAACAAACAAACAAACAAAAAAAACGGTTGTGTTGCCCCATCACTTTCTGATTCACAGTACTACTATAAGTTGTCTCATTACCTCAAATAGCACAGAAAAAAGCAAATCATCAAAACAAAATTTTATGTTCTTTACTAATAAGTCTTAATACTCAGGTGAGAACACAGGAGCTATCCAGTGCTTACAGGGTGATAGATATTGAAGAAGCCTTTGCACGTCGGAAATTTATAGTTGGGATCAATTCTTTTTAGTCCTCGGACAGTAAGGAACATTCCAATAGGAGATCCGAAGGCAAAGAATATTTCTGGTTTGTAGATGAGCCGGGGATATTTTACAGACACCTGGAAAGAGGATATAAAAGTATCTCTCATTGATAACAAATGTAATATCTGTTCCTACCATACCAGTGGCAGGCAATAAAATGACTAAAGAGAATTAATTAGTATTGTTACCTGCCCAATGCCAACATGTAGATAGTCACCATTCCCAGTAGCATCAGTTTTACTGCAGACACCTGATTCTTTGGGGATGTTAGATACAGTCACGCCTGAAGCTGGCTGCAGGGTTGGTCTATTAATATCCTAAAGAATAAAATAATTTTGTGGAGCTGCTATGTTATAAAAATATCCAAAGAATTATATAGTTTTTACTGGTTTGAAAGTATACTTAGAAAAGTTGTGTGAAAAAAAAAAAAGAAAAAAAAAAAAGTTGTGTGAATAATTATAGGAAGAGTCTTCAGCAAACAAGATAAAGCTGATGAAAACAAAAGTTGTCTTAAGTGATAAACTGACATCCCTACATGCTCTAAAACGATGAAAGCTATAATAGCTATTTGGGCAGCACTTGAAACTTCAGGCAACTATTATGAGAGAAACAATAGCAGAGTATGATGAAGAGCAATGCCACAGGCCACTAAGAGTTCAATGAAGTGCAATGCCCTTTTAAGAAGTAGAATGTCTATATGGGTATGGAAAATGATACAGATACCAGGCCAAACAAAAACTGAGCCTTAAATTAGAACTAAGCAACCTGCTACAAAGTTGAAAAATAACTACTAAGATATGGAAAGGAATTCAGGGGCTGAAAAAACTGAATGTACAAGTATTATTACAACATAGCCAAACCTCCAATTTATTATTCTAAAGTAAAAGAAGCCAGTCACAAAAAGTCATATATTGTATGATTCCATTTATATGAAATGTCCAGAACAAAATCCATAACGACAGAAAGTAGACCAATGGCTCATAGGAGGAAGGAACAAGGATTGACTGCTAATGTGTATGGGGTTTCTTTTTAGGGTGATGTAAATGTTCTCAAATTAGACAGTGGTAATTGTGACACAACTCTGAATATACTAACAATGACTGAATTGTATACTTTAAACCGGTGAATTTTATGGTTTGTGATGTGAATTACATTTCAATAAAGCAGTTATGAAACAAAAACAAAAAAAAAAGGAAAATAATGCAACGGTGGGAAGACTCCAGGGGAGACAAGACTTCTGAAGCTAGTAAGATTTTTAAGAATATCAATTAAGAAGAAAACGTGTTTAATTTCTAAACAGTACCAAAGATCAGTTAACGAAATTGGTCAGCTGCCTAAACACCTCACAAAGCAAAAGGATACAAGGATGACAAAAATCATTTAATCCAAGCTATTTTAAGCACATACCATTAAATTTTTTCTGGTCCTAAAGTGGTTTAATATCTTCTTTCTTGGTCCTAGGGGAATTCCCATTTCCTGAAGATCTTTGTCAGTACATAAAGCCTAGTCACAGAAAATCAAATATCCTTCTTATTTCTAAACAAAATAAAATGAATTAAATGTCTTATTCTCTGAGAGGAATAAGACCGTGCACTATTGTTCTTTGCTTTATATTAACAGGGCTCTCTAGTAGTACAACATCAGTAATAATTTCAAGAAGGAATAATACTTTATTCACAAAAGCCTGAAAAGAAAAAAGCCTGAAGAATTATCAGTACTATACAGTATCAATGCTATAGTAATACAAATGACATGTTATTATTTTACATACACACACACACACACACACAATCAACCTACAGAAGTGGTTATCTACCTGCGTAACACAAAAACACTCCTTGATTTCCATGCTGACTTAGATGTCACATTTCTGAGAAAGATTATATCCCTACTCATGGACACAAGCAGTAAGAACATACAACACAGAGCATGAAACAGACTAACAATCAAGATCTCAGCTTAAGTTCTACTCACCTGATTAGGTTAAGGCTTCCTTCTCCCTCCCAGACTACGTTAGTCCTATTATACATTTTTTTTAAAGATTTTATTTATTTATTCATGATAGACACAGAGAGAGCAAGAGAGAGAGAGAGGCAGAGACACAGGCAGAGTGAGAAGCAAGCTCCATGACGGGAGCCCGACACGGGACTTGATCCTGGGACTCCAGGACCACGCCCTGGACCAAAGGCAGGCGCCAAACTGCTGAGCCATCCAGGGATCCCCCCTATTATACATTCTTAATACTACTGTGTACTTTTCCTACTTAGAACTTATCACAATTGTAATTAATTATTTAATGTGTCTTCCCTACTAAACCATAAGCATCATGATGTTTATGTTTACATGTTTATGGCTTACATAATATCTGTCTTACTGACCACTCTATCTCTAGTACTTGGTATAGTACACCTGATCATATTAAACATTCACTAAATACCTGTTGAATGAATGAATGTATTGCAAGCCTGACAAAAAGCAAAAAAAAAAAAAATAAATAAAAGGGGGGGTAAAAAAAAAAAAGCAAATAAATAAGCAAATATCAACAGTAGAGCTCTTGGAAATGTAACAGAAAATAAGAGGTGGGACAATTAGTGGCCATTTATTCTCACTCTGTTTCCTGAGCTATGTTGTTTTGCAGTCTTTGTTCTATCACTGTGTTTGTCAATATGCCTCCTCTGAACTTTGCTCTCCCACAAAGCAAAAATCACTTTATAAGATAAAACACACATAAATAATGCTACAGGACATTACTAATGATAACAGAGTATTTACGACTAAAGGGCAGCTCTTAGTCAGCAGTAAGATGAAGATAAGCATAAAAATGCTAAAAACGGCATAACTTAGTTTTAAAAGATTGTTTTTACCAGAGCTTCCTTATCTACTTTCTCCTTCTCAAAGACACTAAAGAATTCCGAGAGTTGCAGTTTCTTCAAATCTTCCTCTAGTGTCAGTGTGTCTCCCTGATCCATGACAATATTTGGTGCATCCTAAAAATTAAATTGTAAAGCTCATATTCTCTAAATTCATTTAGATTGTCTTTTATTATTACTATTGGCAACAAAAAAAGTACTATAGGAGAGTTCTACATAAAGATAGACTTAATTTTAAGTAAACTGTAATTTGTAAAAAATATAAATTAAGTTAATCTCTTAAGTTTGCAATTTTAGTTGAAGCAACATTTTTAAATAAATGAATGCATGAATGATTATCAAAGTATTCTTCACCTTCACTAACAAAACATTTATTGAGCTCTTATTAAAGAAAAAGTGTTTAAGACATAAAACAACCCAAGATAAAGTCCTTGTCCTGGAAGAACTCACAGTCCAACAATAGAAACAACACTTCTCTAAAAAGAGAAAATATACAAGATAGTATATGCTAAGTACTAATTCAAACCTTTAAAGTGTTCACAGGACTTTTATAAAAGATTTTAAACATCAAGTCCTCCCACTACTTTCAAATGACTTTCTATAAATTATACCACTTTGCATCCAATTCATTCTTCATTTCCTCATCATATGAAAACTCCATTTCAGCTCAATGATTCTATAATTCTAATAACAGATGAGAAGTGCATAATTATAATGGAAAATAAAATACCAACAGTTATTTTAGAATGTGGCAAATGTTTGTGGAAGCATATTACTATCTTGCTTCTATCAGCCAAGAATGACAGAGATAATTATAAGTCTGTTAAAATTAAGATAATCATAAAATTAATATTATGGTATGAGACTAAACTAAGCAAACGACAAAATATAGGTCTAGGATCTAAAAATCTGTACAAAGAAATAGTACCAAAAGAAGCTATCTGTACATCTAACTTACCTTTTCATTATCCATATCCCCCAAAGAATCTTTCTGATTTGTTAGGATATCAAACAATATAAGCGAACCTAAAATAGAAGAAAGAAGGGATAATTTCTAAGCACTGGCACTACACAGTTTTATACAAAAAGTATTAAGCCAATTACCCATGTAGTAAAATCTATAAAGCAGGAAGTCTTTCTTTCCAATCCACCACCACCACCCTTCCAACTCCTTCCAAATGCTTCATCACAGACCAGTTCTAGACCTCTGAATCTGATACTGATAAAAGACACTGTATTTAAAAAACAGGTGTCCTTAATATGTGATAGTCTTCTCTGGTCACAGAGAATTCATTTGTTACCTAAACTATGACCAGCAATGGATACACCCCCTTTGAAATCAGGGTTCCTCTGCAGAAAAAGTGTATATATTCGGTTCATTTCCGAAGCAACTGTGTCCACAATAGTCTGACAATAGGTGGGGCTATTGTAGAAGAAGACGTCTAGAATTGTGTCATTGGTGAAATGCCTTAGGCGGTTAATGCTGGGCAGAGTTATTCGCTGCAGATCTCTGAAAAAAAAAGAAAAAAAAAACATATTTTAAACAGAAAATCTAATACATTCCATAACCTCCTCTAAGTTATTACTCAGCTTAGCCTTCAAGCTTAGACTTATTTAAATTCACAAGAGAGGGATCCCTGGGTGGCGCAGTGGTTTAGCGCCTGCCTTTGGCCCAGGGCGCGATCCTGGAGACCCGGGATCGAATCCCACGTCAGGCTCCCGGTGCATGGAGCCTGCTTCTCCCTCTGCCTGTGTCTCTGCCTCTCTCTCTCTCTGTGACTATCATAAATAAATAAAAAAAAATAAAAAATAAAAAAAAAATAAATTCACAAGAGACAACAATCAACTTATAGGAAATAACAAAGGACTCAGAGACATATTTAAGCCAAAAAGATGTGATCGGCAAAAGCCAATGAGAATCTCTACAAGACAAATAACCCAGTTTCTTCAATACATAAATTCCAAGGAAATGGAAAGGTGATCAAGAGATTAAAGAGAGACTTAAAGACATATCAATGAACTCCAATTTATGAACCTTACTTGGATCCCAGTTTAAAATGTGTGTGCATATATGATCACAACTGTATTAGACAATTGGAAATTTGAACACTGTATATTTGCCAATATTAAGAATTTTTTTAGAGGCACCTGGATAACTCCCTGCTCTGTGGGGAGTCTGCTTATCTCCCTCTCCCTCTGCTCCCCGCCACTCATGTGCACACTCGCATTCTCTCTAAATAAATACATAAATCATTTTTTAAAAAAGAATTTTTTTTAGGTGTGACAATGATGCTATAGTTAATTTTTTAAGACTTTACTCATTTATTCATAAGAGACAGAGAGACAGGCAGAGGGAGAAGCAGGCTCCCTGCAGGGAGCCTGATGCAGAACTTGATCCCAGGATCCCAGGATCACGCCCTGAGCCAAAGGCAGACAGATGCTCAACCCACTGAGCCACTCAGGCACCCCTAGTTAATATATTTTTAAAAGTCCTTTCAGATATACAAACATTAATAGATAAAATCATATAATACTTTAAGATTTGGTTCAAAAATAATATGGTAGAGGGATGGGCAGTAGACAGGGGTTGGAAGATAATGGATAGAACAGAACTGGCCATGTTGTTGAGGCTATCTGGGGCTGGGTAATCATAATCTGTACATGAAGATTCATTATACAAGCTACTTGTGTGTACAAAATTCTCTATAATAAAGGTTTTTTTTAAAGACAGAAAATACAAGATTTTTCTAGAATTCTCAGCATTTTTTTAACCACAAATCAAATGATAAATGGATCTTTTTCTCGATACAGAATTTCTAAAACCCTCGAAAGAACAGGAAACTGTCAAATGCCAAAGCCAAGAGAACTCATATCTTGCAAAGGAAACCATGCTGACATTATCCAAATCAACTTCCAGTTAAAGCTTTCTCAAAACAGGGCAGCCCTGGTGGTGCAGCGGTTTGGCGCCGCCTGCAGCCTGAGGTGTGATCCTGGAGACTGGGGATGGAGTCCCATATCGGGCTCCCTGCATGGAGCCTGCTTCTCCCTCTCCCTCTGCCTGTGTCTCTGCCTCTCTCTCTCTATGAATAAATAAATAAAATCTTTAAAAAAAATAAAAATAAAAATAAAAATAAAGCTTTCTCAAAATACTGAGAAGGATTCCTCAAAGATTCAACAGCTTCTGTAGTTTAGAGAGGGCAATTTGCCCTTAGGAATCTCTTAGTATCATCTCAAATATGACAAATGTAAACTCCATACCTAGTAAAAGCAACACCACAATCTGGCATGTGGAATATGCTCAAATAATATAGTACTAAGAACTGAGAGACACAGAATCAGAAAAGCCATTTTTCCAAGACTAACACCAAAATAATACCAACTACTTTATCTTCTAGAGAAAAATCTGCCATTCTATCCTAAAACTATATTATGAGTACACTTGTTTCTGGAGAGAAAGAAGTGTTTTGCCCTTAATATAAGGCAACCTTCTCTGACATTACTATAAAATCTACAAACAAAACTACTGAGGTTTTTGACTTAAAACAGCCATCACTTAAAAATTATATGAATTATTCAAGTTTAAATGCTAATAACTTAATGTTTGGGGGATTTCTTTTTCCAAATGTGGACAAATATTACCTAAATATGACCACAAAAGGAACAACAAAACACTTTGTACATCTTGAGGTAAGCTGGCTTGACATCTGAAAATAGAAATGCTTATACACCATGGGAAGAAAGCAACGTTTAGTTTTAATGCTAAAGAAATAATATACCTGTAATAGTAAATAGTAACGAGCTAGTAAGACACACTGCAAGAAGATACACACAGCTCATTACTCTTAACCAGTTTAGTTAAACCAAGGAACTGGTCAGTATTTAATAATGTATCTCTAAAAAAAGACATAGAAATACAAAAAACTTCTTGTTGAACAAATTTTTTTTAAAAGATTTTATTATTTATTCATGAAAGACACAGAGAGAGAGAGAAAGAGAGAGAGACAGCCAGAGACACAGGCAGAGGAAGAAGCAGGCTCCATGCAGAAGCCCAACGTGGGACTCGATCCCAGGACTCCAGGATCACACCCTGGGCCGAAGGCAGGGGCTAAACCACTGAGCCACCTAGGGAGGGATCCCCAACAAATTTTTATATAATCAGCTATTGCTGATTATAACTTCATCCATATCACTGATCAGAAAACGTATTACAATCTTAGTTAACAACTCAAAGATATAAGGTATTACTCACACATCCACACCAGTAGAATGCAAAGGACTGTGCCAGTTGACTGGAAGAAATTCTACCCTCCCAATCTGCTGATTTTCTTGGGCTTTCTTAAAATGTGTTTGTAGCAGGTTCAAGGAAACACTGCGAAAATCATTAACTGGAAAAGAAATTGACTTATGTATCACCAGGGAAGCAATGAATTCACAGAATTAGGATGCAACAGATCATGTAATTATACTCTTTTATCTCCATTTGCCTAGAACACATATTTACTTGAGTCAAAGACAGCAAAGTGGTATTCAGGAAATATTATCAGTGCACATAGGAAAAGCTGTTCCTTTAAGACAAAACTTTATTTTACTATACAAAACATTTTACCCAAAGAAAAGCTAACTTTAAAACTTCTGTGTCATGGGGGCAGCCAGGGTGGCTCAGTGGTTTAGTGCCGCCTTCAGCCCAGGGTGTGATCCTGGAGTCCCGGGATCGAGTTCCATGTCGGGCTCCCTTTAACAAACTGTCACTCTATTTATTTCATTGTAAACTATTTATCAATAAAGGCTTTTTTTCCCCACAAAAAAAAAAAACTTCTGTGTCATGGGAACTATTTCAATGTTTTTTAAAAAGGGGCGGGGGGGAATCACGTGACTGTGTCAACTGGCCTTGAAGTTAGATTCCTATTCTAACTTTCTGGTTCTTATAAAAAACCCTTATCCAATATTTTACATTAAAAAAAAAAACAAAACACTGCTTCTTGTAATTCATTCTACAATCTTAACCTTCCAGAAGGTTAATGTTTAGAAGCATTAGCCAGTAGAAGAAGATTCCCAAGTTGGAACAGACTCTGAATATGTACTATTAAGTTTTAGAGGACACTACCTTTCAAAATCAAGTTATACTAATAGCCTAAATACTCCAAATAGAATATCAAGAGCTTTATCACACTACGAATTACAAAAATGACTGAAGGTTCTATTATTCATTTAAACTATATCATCTTTTTGGTTCACTTTAAGTTTGGAATGGTTAGAAAGACGGCCATCACATTCATAATACAATTTTCTACGGATTAAGGGCTTGTTCACTCAAGAATTATTAGTTAAGAGCATAAACTATTAGCCTAAGGAATTTACTAGTACTTTAGGTCTAGGTTAAGAAGCTTTACCACCTTGCCACCTGTCTTTAGCTCTCCAAATCTTATTATGCAGATAAGACAAAAGACTAAAAACAACACTTTATCTCAGCTCACAGGAGCTCTAATAAAACCCTTAAATGATTTAATCTTACATGCTTTGCAAACATACCACACTGTACAATGCTTCGAAAGCGGAGATCACAAGCTGGTCCAATCCCATGGACTACAAAAACCAAGTGATCTATTTGCAAAGGCTCTCCTATAAATGAAATATAAAAGAGTAATTATTTCATATAACTAGTCTTATATTCTAAAGTCAATCATTCACAATGAATAGGTTAATAAGATTGCAAATTAAAATATAAGATCATTTTTTAAAGTATTTATTTATTTATTTATAGAAAGGAAGGAAGGAAGGAAGGAAGGTAGGTAGGTAGTTGAGGAGCAGAGGGAGAGGGACAAGCAGACTCTGCACTCAGCATATGCTGGGTCCCTCAGCCCCAAGATAAGGACCTAAACAGAAATCAAGACTTGGTACCTTAACTGACTGAGCCACTCAGGTGCCCCAAAATAGATTACTTAAAGAACACAAAATAGTTCCATATTTTACTGTAAATATAATGATTTTACTGTGTTTATTTACTTTGACATAAATCTGTAAAAAGACATTTTCAGGTTTTAAACTTATTTTGAAATAACTGAGATCTTACAGAAAACATGAAAGCATAGTATAGACACTCCCGTGTACTTTTTACAGATTCAAAACTTTAACATTTACATTTGCTTTATATTATTCTCTACATGTATGTGTTTACACACACATTTATTTTTCTGAAAACCATTTGGAAGCAGGTTGCATATATCATCAGATTGCACACATCATACATCTTTAACTCTTTGAATTCTATAATATGTATTCACTAAGAATATTTTCTTTTTTTTTTTTTTTTTTTTTTTTAGAATATTTTCCTAAATAATCACAGTACAGTTACCGAATTCAGGCAACATAATATTGGTAGGATACTTTTATTTAATATTCCATTTCTATCAATTATACCAATAATATCTGGTGTGTATATAAAACCTAAATTTTTAAACTCATCTTTTTTATTTTATTTAATTTTTTTTATTTAAGTAATCTCTACACCCAACGTGGGGCTCGAACTCACAATCCTGAGATCAACAGTCACATACTCCTCTGAATGAGCCAGCCAGGTACCCCTAAATGTATCTTTTTAAATTTTATAATCCAGCTAAGTATATTATAAAACCAACCATAAATGGCTTTATCTGGATAGCAATGGATAACCATCCAGGTTCTACTGAAAAAGTTTTCTTTAGTTCAAAATCTTCAAGGACAGGAGTTACCAAAAATAAATTTTTAACCAAACAGGTGAAATCATACTTCTTAAAATTAGGACTAAATCAGTTCATTTGTACCAAGTGACCTCTTGATTAGTATTGCCAAATTTTACCTATCCCACAATATATACTTAGTAACTTTAAAATAGATTTTTAGGGACACCTGGATGGCTCAGTGGTTAAGCTCTGCTTTCACACTTGGGGTACGATCCTGGGGTTCAGGGACTGAGTCCCACATTGGGCTCCTTGAGGGGAGCCTGCTTCTCCTTCTGCCTATGTCTCTGCCTCTCTCTCTGTCTCTCATGAATAAATAAAATCTTTTAAAAAATAATAAAATAGATTTTTATATCTATTAAGATTTTTAGTGGGTCATGTGGGTGACACAGTCAGTTAAGCATCCGACTCAGTTCTGGCTCAGGTTGTAAACTCAGGTTGTGAGAAGAAGCCCTGCCTCCTGCTCTGCACTCAGCTCAGAGTCTGCTTGTGATTCTCTCTCCCTCTCCCTCTGCCCCTCCCGCTTGTGTGCGCATGCGCACTCTCTCTCTAAAATAAATAAATAAATCTTAAATAAAAGATATTCAGTAAAGTGATGCTAATCTTAACTCAAAATAAGCACGTATGACTAAATCATTTTTAAGCCTTGAGATAATCCAAATCCATAGAAAAAGGTCATAATTTAAGTCATAAATAAGCCCATCATGAAAAATAAATGATTAACATTACCACAATGAATGTCAACAGAGATGTTCTCAACTCCTCTCTTCACTGTTCTTGGTCGACCCTGTTCAGTGGGTGTTGAACCCCATTCATCAGACCCTGCAACTGGCTGGTAATGCACCATAAGCTTAAATAAAAAAGGTAAAAGAAATCTCAGAGAGAAAAGATCTACATTATAGACGTCTCTATTTATACATTCTGAGAGATAGGAATATGTCTTTCAAAACAATCTCAGCTGGAGTTTTGATATGCAACTCTAATGGTTTCAAATTAGAACCCTGTAAATATAGTAGGCCAATGTTGTACATATTAAATACCTTATGATTTTGTCAATTATACCTCAATAAAGCCAAAAAAGAAAAAAAACATCAGGCTAAGGAATCTCTCAATAATACCCTATACATGTAAAATATGCCCACATAACGTACCAGTGATATTCTTTACATTCTTATATTCTACAGTAGTGTAATCTTTCCTAAGAAAATACTTTTGTGGGCAGCCCTGGTGGCGCAGCAGTTTAGTGCCGCCTGCAGCCCGGGGTGTGATCCTGGAGACCCGGGATCGAGTCCCATGTCAGGCTCCCTGCATGGAGCCTGCTTCTCCCTCAGCCTGTGTGTCTGCCTCTCTCTCTCTCTGAATAAATAAATAAATAAAGCTTTAAAAAAAATTATTTTGTATAAGGTGAATGAAGTAAAAAATGGTGGCAGTGGATACAAGCTTCATAATTGTAAATGCACTGTAAAAATTTCCAAAGGTTTTCCTAAATAGAATCCCTATGAAAAAGAAACCAATTAAAGAGCTCCTTAGTAATGCAATTAACCTTTAATCCCACATGAAAGAAAGGCTTAATTCCCTTTACCTTTGGATTGTGTAATATAATAATTTCTCTGTTGGGAGATTCCAGTTTCTTTTTCCACTCATCCAGAGTTACAGCAAGCATGTACGTTTCCTTAAAAGAAAACACATTTCATTAGACTTCCCTAATAGCCTTTCTATTAAAACTGACCTTTTTTGTTTACAAGAATACTGCTAGATAAACAATTTCATAAGAATATCAGACTCTGTTTATCAAATTATTTGAAAGCTCTTTTAAAAT